>NW_021703767.1:136362142-136522418 GCF_005190385.1 Monodon monoceros
AGAAAGAAAGAAAGAAAGAAAGAAAGAAAGAAAGAAAGAAAGAAAGAGAAGAAAGAAGGAAGGAAGGGAGGCAAGGAGGGGGGGAGGGAAGGAAGGAAAGAAGGAGTGATGGAAGGAAGAAAGAAAGAAAAGAAGGAAAGAAAGGGAAGAGGATAAAATAAGATAAAGTAAGATAAAATAAATAAAGTTATTAAAATAAAAAGTAATTATTAAAAAAAATTTTTTTAAGAACAAACAAAAAAACGGACGGATAGAACCCTAGGACAAGTGGTGACAGCAAAGCTATACAGACAGAATCTCACACAGAAGCATACACATGCACACTCACAAACATAGGAAAAGGGGAAATAATAGTAAATTTTGCTCTCAAAGTCCACATCCTCTGTTTGGGATGATTTGTTGTCTATTCATGTATTCCACAGATGCAGGATACATCAAGTTGATTGTGGAGCTTTAATCCGCTGCTTCTGAGGCTGCTGGGAGAGATTTCCCTTTCTCTTCTTTGTTTGCATAGCTTCCGGGGCTCAGCTTTGGATTTGGCCCTGCCTCTGCATGTAGGTCGCCGGAGGTCGTCTGTTCTTCGCTCAGACAGGACGGGGTTAAAGGAGCAGCTGTTTCGGGGACTCTGGCTCACTCAGGCCGGGGGGAGGGAGGGATGTGGATGCGGGGCGAGCCTGTGGCGGCAGAGGCCGGCGGGACATTGCACCAGCCTGAGGGGTGCCATGCGTTCTCCTGGGGAAGTTGTCCCTGGATCCCGGGACCCTGGCAGTGGCGGGCTGCACAGGCTCCTGGAAGGGAGGTGTGGATAGTGACCTGTTCTGGCACACAGGCTTCTTGGTGGCGGCAGCAGCGGCCTTAGCGTCTCATGCCCGTCTCTGGGGTCCGCGCTTTTAGCCGCGGGTCGCGCCCATCTCTGGAGCTCCTTTAAGCAGCGCTCTTAATCCCCTCTCCTCATGCACCAGGAAACAAAGAGGGAAGAAAAAGTCTCTTGCCTCCTCGGCAGCTCCAGACTTTTTCCCAGACTCCCTCCCGGCTGGCCGTGGCTCACTAATCCCCTGCAGGCTGTGTTCACGCCGCCAACCCCAGTCCTCTCCCTGCACTCCTACCGAAGCCCAAGCCTCAGCTCCCAGCCCCACCCGCCCCGGCGGGTGAGCAGACAAGCCTCTCGGGCTGGTGAGTACCGATCGGCACCGATCCTATGCGCGGGATTCTCTCTGCTTTGCCCTCCGCACCCCTGTTGCTGTTCTCTCCTCCGCGGCTCCGAAGCTTTCCCCCTCCACCACCCGCAGTCTCCGCCCGCGAAGGGGCTTCCTAGTGTGTGGACACTTTTCCTCCTTCACAGCTCCCTCCCACTGGTGCAGGTCCCATCCCTATTCTTTTGTCTCTGTTTATTCTTTTTTCTTTTGCCCTACCCAGGTACGTGGGGAGTTTCTTGCCTTTTGGGCGGTCTGAGGTCTTCTGCCAGCATTCAGTAGGTGTTCTGTAGGAGTTGTTCCACGTGTAGATGTATTTCTGGTGGATCTGTGGGGAGGAAGGTGATCTCCGCGTCTTACTCTTCCGCCATCTTCCCGATTCCCCTCACTAATTTCTATACTAAATATTCTGTCATGTATTTCTATTTTCAGCCTATAGATCTCTTGTGGATAGAATGTTCTGATAGTTTATTACTTTCTACAAGGAACTCTATTTCCATATAATGGCTGTAAATTTGCTTCATCAAGTGTCAATGGTGTTACTCTGTTTTTTAACACATGATGATTTATTGCACAGTTTTGTTCACATGAGCCAAACTGTAATTTCCTCAACTGAGTCCAGACACAAGAAAAACAGTCTATCTTCAGTGAAAGAAGATCAGAAAATATCAACCCACCAGTCCAAAATTGTAGCATAAATCAGTCACCCACCTCCAGCCATGTTGGAAACAGAGCCTGAGAGAAATTAGCTCTTATTCTATCCATGGGTGAAGATCCAATATGCACCACTACACATACAGAAAATCCAGTCACAGAAACCAAGGTGAAAACTGACACAAAAATGGAGTTCTGGCAAAAAGGAAAATGAAACTTCCCTATGGAAAAGCCTCCACTACTAAAAACATGTGCAAGCCCACACACACACACAAAACCACATATATACATACATAGAAGATAACTTCCTTTAAAGAAAAACTCGTAGAAATGATAAAACACAGAAGATATTCATGTAACTGTAAAATTCATGTACCAAAAAGTACATGAGAGACTTCACCTTCTTGATAGGAAGGAGTAGCTTATGGAAGAGCAATTCTTCCTCCAAGAACAACTAGAAATAATTGCATACAATACCAAAAAATATCTATTTGAAGGCTCAGAGAGCTGCAAGGCAATTAGGACTTGAGAAGCCAAGAAAGGTTAAGCCAAGTAAAGCCATTTTTATCTTCAAAGCATTTGCAAATTCTTGGCATCGTGTAAGAATCTCCACTACAAACGTGGAGCTCCTGACAAAGTTAGAAAGATTGGAACTTGGGCCGCCTCCTAAGGCAGCTAATAATTGAGTGCTCAGGTTCATAAAGAGAAAAGAAATGGAGAGAAGTGTGGCACGTCGTGGTATTCCACCCAAGGCTTGTGTTGGATGCATACACTGAATGGAGCAAAAATCTAAGAGGTTAAACCAAAAGATGCTGAAAGGAAGGAAGAATTTTGAACAGTCTCAAGTGCCAAGGAGGCAAAAATAGGAATTCAAGACCAGAAAGTATAAGGCTCTAGTAAATATTTCAGCTGGGACTTCAAAATGGCCACATGCCAGGGACAGGGATAAACCAAATATCATACGATATCACTTATATGTGGAATCTAAAAAAATGATACAAATGAACTTACTTACAAAACAGAAATAGACTCACAGACATAGAGAACAGACTATGGTTACCAAAGGGGAAAGTGGGTAGAGGGATAAATTAGGAGCTTGAGACTAACAGATACACACTACTATATATAAAATAAACAACAAGGTCCTACTGTATAGCACAGGTAACCATAGTGGAAAAGAATATTTTATATATATATATATATATATATATATATATATATGAACTGAATCACTTTGCTATACATCAGAAACTAACTCAAACCAGCTGTACTTAAATTTTTTTAAAAAGACATCGATGAAAGAAACTGAAGACAACACAGATGGAAAGACACACTGTGTTCTTGGACTGGAAAAATTAATGTTAAAATGACCATACTGCCCAAGACAATCTACAGATTCAGTGCAATCCTTATCAAAATACTAATGACATTTTTCACAGAACTAGAACCAAAAAATTTTAAATTTGTATGGAAACACAAAAAACCCCAAATAGCGAAAACAATCTTGAGAAAGAACAACAGAGCTGGAGGAATAACACTCCCTGACTTCAGACTATAATACAAAGCTACAGTAATCAAAACAGTATGATACTGGCACAAAAACAGACACATAAATCAATGGAACAGGATGGAGAGCCCAGAAATATACCTACACATTTATGGCCAATTAACCTACAACAAAAGAGATGAGAATATATAATGGAGAAAAGACAGTCTCTTCAATAATTGGTGCTGGGAAAACTGGACAGCTACATGTAAAAGAATGAACATGGAATATTTTCTCAGACCATATACAAAAATAAACTCAAAATGGATTAAAGAACCTAATGTAAGACTGGAAACCATAAAACTCCTAGAGGTAAACATAGGCAGAACACGTTAACATAAATCTAGCAAGTTTTTTTTTTTTGATCTATCTCCTAAGGCAAAGGAAACAAAAGCAAAAATAAACAAATGAGACCTAATTAAACTTAAAAGCTTTTGCACAGCAAAGGAAACCACTGACAGTACAAAAAGACAACCTACTGAATGGAAGAACATATTTGCAAATGATATGACTGATAAGGTGCTATATCCAAATCTATAAACAGCTCATACAACTCAATATCAAAAAAAAAAAAAAACAACCTGACTAAAAAATGGACAGAAGACCTGCACAGACTTTTTTCCAAAGAGGAAATGCAGATGGCCAGCAGGGACATGAAAAGATGCTCAACATTGCTAATCATCAGGGAACTGCAAATCAAGTCCACAGTGAGATATCATCTCACACCTGTCAGAATAACTATCAATAAAAAGACCACAAATAACAAATATTGGTGAGGACGTGGCAAAAAGGAATCCTCATACACTGTTGGTGGAAACTGGTGCAGCCACTGTGGGAAATAATATGGAGGTTCCTCAAAAAACTAAAAATAGAAATACCACGTGACCCAGCAATTCCACTCCTGGGTATATATCTGAAGAAAATGAAAACACTAATTTGAAAAGATACATGCACCTCAATGTTCCTAGCATCATTATTTACAATTGCCAAGATAGGGAAGCAACCTAAGTGTCCATCAACAGATGAAACGATAAAGATGATGTGGTATATACATACTATGTAATACTACTCAGCCACAAAAAAAGAGCAAAATTTTGCCATTTGCAACAACATAGATGGACCAAAGGGTATTAGGCTTAGTGAAATAAGTCAAAGAAAGACAAATACTGTATGATATCACTTATATGTGGAATCTAAAAAATGAAACAAGCAAATGAATATACAGAAGAGAAGCAGACTCACAGATATAGAGAACAAGCTAGTGGTTACCAGTAAGGAGAGTGATGGGGCAGGGGCACGAAAGGAGTAGGTGATTAAGAGGTACAAAATACTATGTATAAAATACATAAGCTATAAGGATATATTGTACAGCACAGGAAATATAGCCATATTTTAAAATAATTTGAATAGAGTATAATCTATAAAAGTACTGGAGCACTATATACTCTAAACTAATATAATATTATAAATCAACTATATTTCAATTTATAAAAAGAGAGAAAAGAGAGCAGTGCATTCAGGGAGGTATTGGAAGGGCAGGAATAGAAACACAGATGTAGAGAACAGACTTGTGGACACAGAGGGGGAAAGGGAGGGTGGGATGCATTGAGAGAGTAACATTGACATATATACACTACCATGTGTAAAATAGATAGCTAGTGGGAAGCTGCTGTATAGCGCAGGGAGATCAGCTCAGTGCTTTGTGATGACCTAGAGGGGTGGGATGGGGAGGGAGGGAGGGAGGCTTATGAGGGAGAGGATATAGGTATACATATAGCTGATTCACTTTGTTGTACAGCAGAAACTAACACAACAATGTAAAGCAATTATAATCCAATAAAGATATTAAAATAAATAAATAAAAATTTAAAAAAGAGAGAGAAAGGTGAAGTGGAGGTGAACTGAAGCAACCCAGCTGACAGGCAGCACCAAGGCTCCCAGTGTTATGAGTGAAGCCACCTTGGACATTAGAGCCTTCCCAGCCCCAGTCGAGCACAGCTGCATGAGTGAGCTTAGCCAGCAGTGTGCAGAGCAGAGATAAGCTGTCTCTGCTGAGTCCTGCCAGGATTTCTTGACCCACAGACTTTTACACAATAAATGGTGTTGTTTTAAGGCACTAGGTTTTGGGGCGGCTTGTGATGCAGCCATCTAATAAGCCATCTCTTTCCCTTACCTCCTCATCTCTATTACTCAACTGCATTCCAGATCTCATCTGTCTGGGTGTTTTTAGGAAGCCAGGAAACGATGCCCAGGTAGAAAATCCTCCCTGGAGCCAAAATGGGCCAGCAGGCTTGCTTCCTGCCCACATTTCCCAAGCCACTCTTGTCCCATTTCCACTTTGCTTTGCCTCAGATAAACTTTTAGGAACTTCCCCCATTTCTGATTTATTCTGCAACACCTCTGTCTCGTAATAGCAAGGGCACTACCATATTCAGCTTGGATCTTCCCTCAGAGACCCTAAAATCACAATTTGCATATGGTTATTTTTGAGCATGAGAAAGATCTGGAAATGTGCATATGTATATCTGTATGCACATACTTATTTTTATTTGTATGCCCTAGGTCTCAACCAAGTCAAAATTATATTTAATTCTATATATATATTTGAATAATACAACCTAGATGTCTACCTCTTTATATGTCTCCAAGTACCAACTAATAATGTACCAATTTCTGACAAAAAGCCCCTTTTAATTCTCTATAAAAGATTCTTTAACCCAATTTGATTTATTCAGTATTCACAATATGAATATGAATTGACCTGGAGAGATTATTCAGCGTTTTTAAGAGATCTAAACTGTTTCCAATAGCAACCAGAGAATCAGCTTGACATTTCAGACTATGAAAACCTTAGAGTTCATCCATATGATGAGCCCAGCAGAGAACTGGCTGGTTTATGCATTTTAATCATTGATAATTTGGGTGGTTGCTGAGGAGAAGACTTTAATGTGAGGAACTTGGAGAGTGTCCCACGGAGAGTTGCCAAGGTAATTAAAACAGCCTTGTAAATCAGTTTTAAGAATATGC
Source organism: Monodon monoceros (assembly GCF_005190385.1). Lineage (NCBI taxonomy): Eukaryota > Metazoa > Chordata > Mammalia > Artiodactyla > Monodontidae > Monodon > Monodon monoceros. The sequence continues at coordinate 136,368,563 of NW_021703767.1, forward strand.
CAGGCTGCCCAAGTGACCATCAGCCTGTCTGACCCTCCCCTCCCCTCCCCTGGCCACCCCCATCTATTCGTCAGACGTTCTCAGCCTTAATTGAAATTGGCAACACAGTGATGACCAAAATGTGCCATGGTTTATACAGCACATACTACTTCATAATCTCATAGGGAATGTGATACGAGATGATGAGATAAGTCGTTTACACCCTGCCGACTTTCTGAAAGTGTGTTACATAGCCTACATTAAAAAAATGCAATGAGAATTAACACAAGGTAATAGCCAGGCTTGGGCGTTTTTAAATGTATATAGGAGAAGGTAAAGAAGTAGAAATTAAATCCCCAAAAATGCTAAATGGAGAAACCTAGGATATGTGGATATAAATGTAGCCTTGACAATATAGCATTGAAGAGAGATGGTGGGAGGGGAAGGAGAAAGCACACTCAGAGTGGGATGAAGGAGTTGGAGGAAGAGATAGTGGAAGCAGAGTGCTGACATATACTGGGTTCCAGTCTCCATATAGTGAGCTGCTCTAGAGCTTTCGCGTGTCTCATGTAATCTTCATGGGTTTTGAGGAGAACATTGAGACTCAGAGCTGGAGTCTCACCCAAAGTCTCACAACCAGAAAGTGATGGAATATTATGCCTAACTAACCTAAAGCTGTATGACTCCAAAGCCAGTACTCCTTCTGCCCCCAAATTCTCAGTCAACAAGGAATTTATTTAAGGGCACTAAACAATAGAATAAATAGTCTTATGCAAAGCAGTTAATTCATGCATGCAAGGGTGGGTCTATTTTCAGAAGTCAAGTATGTTGTAGTGGTGAGGCATTTGTACACAGTGGTTAAGGGCACAAGATCCAGAATAGGCAAAAAAAAATTTTTTTGAATCTTAGTTGCATCACTTCCTAGCTGTGTGATCTTTGGCAATTTACTACACCTCTTGGACCTTCACTTTCCCCATCAGAAAAGTGAGAACAGTTATGCCTAGTTGATTGGATGTTGAAAGGATGACACAACACAATACAGAATGCTTAATAAAGAGCTCTGAACACAGAACTTAATACATGTAAACTATAATAATCTATTTTATTCTCATTCCTATATAGATGATTATTAAAATGATTTTTAATAATTTTAATGATTTTTTTTCTTTTGTTAAAGCAGCTTTATTGAGGGGTAATTTACATACCACAAAATTCCCTCATTTTATACCTACAACTCAATACTTTTTATTAAATTACAGAATTATACAGCCATCACCACAATCTAATATGAAACATTTCCACCATTCCAAAAAGAAATCTCATGCCATTTGTGTTCATCTCCATTCCCACCACCAGCCCCAGGGAACCACAAATCTTCTTTTTCTCCCTACCCTTATTCTAGCTTGGAACAAAGGTCAACACTATTGGGCTTACCTGGTGGCGCAGTGGTTGAGAGTCCGCCTGCCGATGCAGGGGACACGGGTTCGTGCCCCAGTCCGGGAAGATCCCACATGCCACGGAGCGGCTGGGCCCGTGAACCATGGCCACTGAGCCTGCGCGTCCGGAGCCTGTGCTCCGCAATGGGAGAGGCCACAGCAGTGAGAGGCCCACGTACTGCAAAAAAAAAAAAAGGTCAACACTATTAAGAAAAATATTAATTAAATATTAATATTTTAAAATACAAGACTTAAAAAAATTTACAAAGAAAATCAGTTATATATTACTCTAAATGATCACTCAAAGTAGAAGGTGTAATATTGATGTTAAACCAAACTGACAATAGTGATTAAACCTTGCCAACGAAAGCTCATTATTCAGACAACATTTAGCAATAGGTCATAATGCAAATTCTCCTTTGAAAAAGATAAATATATATGTATACATGTGTTATTCTTCTAAATTTGTGTAACTCTTTACATTTTATAAGTAAAAAATGTTTTTGTTTAAAAACAGAAAATCAGTTATAAATACAATTGTCAAATCATTTTAATAATATGATATGGTGAAATATGTGCTTTATTACTAATGAATTAAATAACAAGATCTAGTGTTGGCTCCAATAACGACTATAATTTTAAAGTAATGATGAGTATTAGTGATAATTTGGGTATCTGCAACAAGTATGATATGAAAGATGATTTCTTTTTTTTTACTAGTCTAAATGGAATAGTTTTTATTGAGTGAAAAATTCTTTAAATTCTATGATGCTTTAGAATTTTCAAAAGTTTCACACACATAATTTAATATAATCCCATAATAACCCTTTTTATTTCCACTACCCTTATCTTGCCCCTTCCCTCCTCCTTCTCCCCACTGATAGCCACTAGTTCATTCTCTATAAGATGGCCATGATTTTACTGAAGTATTTACAGGTAAAATAACATGCTCTCTGGTATTTGCTTCAAAATACTTTAGCTTAAAAAGGGGACTGGAGAGAGTGGTGGGCTGGGATGGCCCCGCCGGGGCATGCGGTGCTCTGGTACGAGATGTTCAAAGAACACTGTAGGAAGAACACACTCCACAAAAGATACCCTCCTCTACACAGCACTGTATATATGCTGATGAGGAAGAATTCTCCAAACACTGCGAATCATCTATCCCCTCAACTCCTCAAGGAAAAGAAGCACAAAGAAGTTTGGACACTTCTGAAATTGAAGCAAGTGAAAACGAGTCTGTAAAAATTAGTGCAAAAAAGCCAGGAAGAAAACTCAAGCCCATTAGTGATGAATCTGAAAGCACTGAAGAAAGTGATATAAGAAGAAAAGTTAAACCAGCAGACAACATAATACACGACAACATGAAGCTGTTTCAGCTACAGCATCTTCAGAACTTTCAGAGAAACCAGCTGAATCAATCACGCCCCAAAAGATAGGACCCCTTAGTGCTGAGCTCTCTGTTGAAAAAGAGACCCTGGCAACAGAAAGTCAACTGAAAACTCAGAAAAAGATGTTTTGTGTCAAAAGGAAGAAACCAAGAAGTGGAGTCACAGATTTGGATACTTCCGACTGTGTACCTATTTGGTGTTTAAAAGAAAACCAGTGACATCATGGAGTTAGATGTTGTTTTGTCTGCATTTGAGAGCATCCCCTTAGAGTATAAACAAAAAATAGACTCAGAATTTGTAAGGAAGCCATCAACAAATTTCATTCTAATTTGAAAGAAGAACTCACCGAACTGCTTAAAGAAATCCAGATGTTGAAAACTCTGAAAAGGAAGAACGCTAAGATGATCTCAGATATCGAAAAGAAAAGGCAACTTTTGTTTTGTCTTTTTGTGTTTGTTTTTTTCTAATTTCTAACTTGCCTTTTATTTTTCTTTCTTTCTTTCTATTTGGCTGCATTGGGTCTTCGTTGCTATGCACAGGCTTCAGTAGTTGTGGCTCGTGGGCTCTAGAGCGCAGGCTCAGTAGTTGTGGTGCACAGGCTTAGTTGCTCTACAGCATGTGGGATCTTCCCAGACCAGGGCTCGAACCCATGTCACCTACACTGGCAGTCAGATTCTTAACCACTGCACCACCAGGGAAGCCTGGGAACCCATTTTTAAAAGGTAGAATTTAAGACATCCAGTTCCCTTTAGCATTTTCTCACAAGCATGAGTAGAGATACGACCAACATTTCTAGGATCTATGTAATGAGCTGCAGCCAATAGAATAGTCTCGTTTCTGTTTCATCCAAATTCTGCAGTTTACTCAGTTATTGCCTGTGGCTCCTTGCATAAATAGATCTGGGGATATTTGTCTCCAGTTAAATTATTTTATGAAACTTGAAATTACCTTCAGTATTAGTGTTATCTTTCTTTGAGAAATCAACTGCCAAATAACAAAGAAAATTTTAGCTAAACCTCATCTTACTTACAGATTTCAGCCAGAAAAGGGTTTTCCACATTTAGTACCAACCCCACCCACCTGTTCTCTATCCCTTTTGTAGATAGAACCCATAAAAGGTAAAATCCAAGTACTCTATGAAGAAATAATGTATTCTAAAGAGAAATAGACTCACAGACATAGAAAACAAACTTATGGTTACCAAAGGGGAAAAGGGTAGGGAGAGGGATAAATTAGTAGGAGTTTGGGATTAGCAGATACAAACTACTATATGAAAAATAGATAAATAACAAGGACCCACTTAAAGCACAGGGAACTATATTCAATATCTTGTAATAACCTATAATGGAAAAGAGTCTGAAATTTATATATATATATGTATAACTGAATCATTTTTCTGTATACTTGAAACTATCACAACATTGTAAATCAACTAACTATATTTCAATTAAAAAAAAGAAATAATGTATTCTTCCATGAAAATTCTATGTACATAAATTCTTTGGTCCTTCCCTTTTTTTCCCTCACAGATATAGCGGAAGCCCAGAGATGTTTAGATTTTTTCCCTTCGTCTGCGGTTACCTTCATGGTTGCTTGTGATTGAAAGCTTTCCAAAACCCACTTGGGCCTCTGAGCAGCACTCCAGCAACTGCACGTTAACCTGAGTAACTAGAGACTACAGCTAACAGACCTCACACCTGTGTTTTCCCCACTGCCAGCCTTTCACACCCACACCTTGTTACTAAAGCAATTTAGAGAACTGTATTCTGAAAAGAAAATTTTTTACATGTTATTTTTCCTTTCTAGATGTCTCACTTCAATTAGATAGGACATTGTTCTCCCCTTACCAGGCTGATTAACCCCTGGTGCTGCCCCATCTGTGTATGTGTGTGCTCCATTTTTCCATTTATCAGCCTTTGGTTGCACTTATCCACTGGCCTGTCTATTGTTCCTTCTAGACAAAGAGTTTCTTCAAGGCAAGGGTCATCTCTCACATGCTTCTAAATCACTAAGCATCTGACACAATGCCTGGTGCACAGGAAATATTCAAAAATTGGTGATGAACACATGGCCCATACTACATTCTGTCCAGTGGGTAAAACCACGTCTGACACCTAAGTATTTCCACGTCAGCTTTGCTATTCTTAACTTCAATAACTGCTATGTGCCTAAATATGGATATAAAGTACATATTTATATTGCTCAGTTGGCCCTTTCCATCTGTCTTCTGTTCTAGGAAATTTCCTTTATTTCTCTGAGTATATCCTTCATTCCAGTTCTCATTCCAAGAGACTACCTTTTCTCCTAAAACTCCCATTAATTGAATGTTACACCTTCTAAATCTGTCCTCTCTCTTTCTCTCTCTCTCTCCTGACATCATATTCATACTTTCCATTTTTTATCTCTTTGTGCTGTGTTCTAAGAGAAATTTCTTCAGCTTGGGTTCTCAGTGGTATCCACTGGTTCATCTATTAAATTTTTTCCGATACTATATTTCTAACTTACATGCAGTGAAATGTGCAGATTTTAAGTATAGAGTTTGATGAATTTTAACAAATGTATATATCCACCTTTATATCCAAGAACTCAATTTATTACCCACAGATCCATGCTGAAAGAATGATGAGAAAACAAACTTCAGAAAAAAGAAAATAAATCTCAGAGGAATAGATAAATGCATGAACTATTAGAAAAATTTATTCTTAAGTCTAAATAATTGTTTGTTAAAATATTCAAAATAATCTGAAACTAAAATTTCAGTTGAAATCAAGATGGGAGATGGAGAGGGACTTCCCTGGTGGTCCAGTGGTTAAGACTCCACGCTTCCACTGCAGGGGGCATGGGTTCAATCCCTGGTTGGAGAAATAAGATCCCACATTTCATGGGGCATGACCAAAATAAAATGTGCAAATAAAAATGTGTTAAAAAAAAAGATGGGGGGCTTCCCTGGTGGCACAGTGGTTGAGAGTCCGCCTGCCGATGCAGGGGACACGGGTTCGTGCCCCAGTCTGGGAGGATCCCACATGCCACGGAGAGGCTGGGCCCGTGAGCCATGGCCGCTGAGCCTGCGTGTCCGGAGCCTGTGCTCCACAACGGGAGAGGCCACAACAGTGAGAGGCCTGCGTACTGGAAAAAAAAAAAAAAAGATGGGAGGTGGAGAAAGGAGAGGAAGCAGAAGACATAAAAGCATGCTACATTTTTTGTATTGTTTAAAGGAATGCTACAGAGATACTACTTAACTGCAGACATTAGAACAATGCATTTAATATGGAGACACAAAAGACCCCAAAGAGCCAAAGCAGTCTTGAGGGAAAAAAACGGAACTGGAGGAATCAGACTCACTGCCTTCAGACTATACTACAAAGCTACAGTAATCAAGACAATATGGTACTGGCACAAAAAGGGAAATATAGATCAAGGGAACAGGATAGAAATCCCAGAGATAAACCCACACACCTATGGTCAACTAATCTATGACAAAGGAGGCAAGGATATGCAATGGAGAAAAGACAGTCTCTTCAATAAGCGGTGCTCGGAAAACTGGACAGCTGCATGTAAAAGAATGAAATTAGAACACTCCCTAACACCATATACAAAAATAAACTCAAAATGGATTAGAGACCTAAACGTAAGACTGGACACTATAAAACTGTTAGAGGAAAACATAGGAAGAACACTCTTTGACATAAATCACAGCAAGATCTTTTTTGATCCACCTCCTAGAGTAATGGAAATAAAACTAAAAATGAACAAATGGGACCTACTGAAACTTAAAAGCTTTTGCAAAGCAAAAGAAACTACAAGCAAGATGAAAAAACATCCCTCAGAATGGGAGAAAATATTTGCAAACGAATCAACAGACAAAGGATTAATCTCCAAAATGTATAAACAGCTCATGCAGCTCAATATTAAGAAAACAAACAACCCAATCCAAAAATGAGCAGAAGACCTAAACAGACATTTATCCAAAGAAGACATACAGATGGCCAAGAAGCACATGAAAAGCTGCTCAACATCACTGATTATTAGAGAAATGCAAATCAAAACTACAATGAGGTATTACCTCACACCAGTTAGAATGGGCATCATCAGAAAATCTACAAACAAGTGCTGGCGAGGATGTGGAGGAAAGGCAACCCTCTTACACTGTTAGTGGGAATGTAAATTGATACAGCCACTATGGAGAACAGTCTGGACGTTCCTTAAAAAACTAAAAATAGAATTACCATATGACTCAGCAATCCCACTACTGGGCATATACCCAGAGAAAACCATAATTGAAAAAGACACATGCACCCCAATGTTCATTGCAGCACTATTTACAATAGCCAGGTCATGGAAGCAACCTAAATGCCCATCAACAGACAAATGGATAAAGAAAATGTGATACATATATACAATGGAATATTACTCAGCCATAAAAAGGAATGAAATTGGGTCATTTGTAGAGACGTGGATGAGTCTAGAGACTGTCATACAGAGTGAAGTAAGTCAGAAAGAGAAAAACAAATATCGTGTATTAACACATATATGTGGAACATAGAAAAATGGTACAGATGAACCGGTTTGCAGGGCAGAAATTGAGACACGGATGTAGAGAACAAGTGTATGGACACCAAGGGGGTAAAGTGGTGCGGGGGGGGGGGGGGGGGGTGTGATGAATTGGGAGATTGGGATTCTCATGTATACACTAATATGTATAAAATGGATAAGTAATAAGAACCTGCTGTATAAAAAAATAAAATAAAATTCAAAAAAAAAGAACAATACATTTAAGTGTGCATGTTAAAATCTAAAAGTAATCATAGTAGAGTAATGAAAAAGTGGACACCACATCAGAGCAGTTTGGTAAGGCCATTGTGAGAAGGTACTACTTGAGCTAAGACCCAAGGGGTGAGAAGGGTCCTGTGATGCAAAGATCTAGGGAAAGCATATTTTTAGGCAGAGGAAATAGCATGTGCAAATGTCTGGAGGCAGCAAAAGGATTGGTGTGTTTGAGAACCAGAGAGGATCCCAGTATAGCTGGAGTGCCAAACAAGAGTGAGAAAGAAGCACTTAAATCTGAAAGGTAAGAAAGAGTCAGACCATGCGAGGCCTTTACACAATGTTAAAGGGTTTGGATTTTATTCTAATTTTTGAGGGGTGACCCTGAAGTGAGTTTTGTTTGTTTGTTTGTTTTATTGACATGTAGTTGATTCACAATATTATATACATTTCAGGTGTACAACATAGTGATTCACAATTTTTAAAGGTTATAGTCCATTTAAAGTTATTGTAAAATATTGGCTGTATTCCCTGTGTTGTACAATATATCCTTGTAGCTTAATTACTTTATACATGGTAGTGTGTACCTGTTAATTCCCTCCCCTTATCTTGTCCCCTCCCCCTTCCCTCTCCCCACTGGTAACCACTAGTTTGTTCTCTATATCTGTGAGTCTGTTTCTTTCTTGCTGTATTCACTAGTTTGTTTCATTTTTTTTAGATTCCACATATAAGTGATATCATAGAGTATTTGTCTTTCTCTTGCAGTTCTCTGACGATTAGCATCTTTTCACATGCCTGTTAGCCATCTGCATGTCTTCTTTGGAAAAATGTCTATTCAGTTCTTCTGCCCATTTTTTAATTGGGTTGTTTGTTTTTTTGATATCGAGTTATGTGAGCTGTTTATAGATTTTGGATATTAGCCCCTTATCAGTCATATCATTTGCAAATATTTTCTCCCATTCAGTAGGTTGTCTTTTCATATTGTTGATGTTTTCCTTTGCTGTGAAAAAGCTTTTAAGTTTAATTAGGTCCCATTTGTTTATTCTTGTTTTTGTTTCTTTTGCCTTTGAAAACAAAAAAAATATTGCTACAGTATATGTCAAAGAGTGTTCTCCTTTGTTTCTTCTAGAAGTTGTATGGTTTCAGGTCTTACATTTAGGTCTTTAATCCATTTTGAGTTTATTTTTGTTTATACTATTAGAGAATGTTCTAAATTCATTCTTTTACATGTAGCTGTCCAGTTTTCCCAGCACCATTTGTTGAGGAGACTGTCTTTTCTCCATTGTACATTCTTGCCTCCTTTGTCATAGATTAATTGACCATAAGTGAATGTGTTATAAAATCATTATGGAGAACAAGTTTCAAAGAAAGAAAAGTGGAATCCAAGAGGCTAAGTCAGAGGTGATGGAGATTGGATTGGGAAATGGCAATGGAGATAGAAATGAATGGATCGGGGGAAAATTTTAGAGGGAACACTGACAGCCTCTGGTGGTGATGGGCTGGACCTGAGGGTGAGGGAAAGGAGAAAGTTAAAGATGGTTCCCAGGCTTCTGGGTTTTACAATCAGGTGAATTGTTTTTACAGTTGGGTAAATGGTTTCTATAATTGAGTGAGTGGATTTTATAATTGTGTGGCCCTTACTGAGTAGGGAAAGTAATTTGTCTGAGAAGAGAACAAGGAGTGAAGACCACAGGCCTCCTTTACATGCATCCAGATGCCCTTTTAGATGCCCACGTGCAGGTGTCTGTCCACAAACCTGAGGTTCTTTTTTTTTATTGAAGTATAGTTGATTTACGATGTTATGTTAGTTTCAGGTGTACAGCAAAGTGATTCAGTTATATATATGTATATATATTTTTTATATATAAATATATATACATATATATTCTTTTTCAGATTATTTTCCATTATAGTTTTTTATAAGATATTGAATATAGTTCCCTGTGTTATACAGTTGGACCTGTTGTTTATCTATTTCATACATATTAGTGTGTATCTGCTAATCCCAAACTCCTCCTTTATCCCTCCCCTACCCACATTCCCCTTTGGTAACCATAAGTTTGTTTTCTGTGTCTGTGAGTTTATTTCTGTTTTGTAAATAAGTTCATTTCTATCATTTTTTAGCTTTGACGTATAAGCAATTCCCATGTGTTCCTCTACCAACATGGAAACATCAACTTTTATTTCCCTGAATACCAAACTACATTCTTATGAGCTCTGAACACGCAGAGTACAAGATACTCTGTTCATTTGGTAGAAATGGCATTCCTCCCCCAAAAGGCACTAATATCTTTACCAGGGGTTGATGCACAAACTTGAATAGAAAAAATGATTTCCACAACATCCACCTGAAGTTTAGCACTTCCTTCAATTCTGAATATAGGCAAAAAACTGCAGTATTATTTGCTATACCTGTGACTGTGTTACAAATACAATTACAAATATTTTCCTATCACGTCAGAGGTGTTCCAAGTATCTCAAAATGTTATTTATGCTCATCATTACTTTGAAATATGCCAGTTATTTGACCTGACACTAGATCTTTTTATTTAATGTGCTATTAAATAATATGATATTTAATATCACAATATTTTAAAGATTTGATAATTTTTTTCAGTATAATTGGTTTTCTTTGTAATCCCATGCATTTTATTTTATGCATTTAAAAAACATTATTCTGAGAAGAAACCCACAAGGTTCATCAGACTCTAAAGTTTGTCAAGTGCTTAAAACATGCCCAGTTCCTATTAGCACTACATAAGTTTTAATTAAACAAATAAATTTCATGGGTTACTGGTGGGAGGGGGTTACAGAGTCATGGACTGGGAAGGCTAGGAATGGAGAAAAGCAAGTGAGAAAGGAAACAGGAAAAATATAATTTCACTAAATAAAATCCCAATATGTGTGATATGATCCCACTAATGCCTGTTTATATAATTTTATGCTTATTTATAAAGCAAAATTGTAAAACAATGAGCACATTTTAAATCTCATAAGTGTTGGAAGTCATTTTCCTAACACTGTCTTCAGAGTTCAAAGATAAAATAATAAAAAGCCAGAGTTAAGGCATCTGCAGAAAGACCAAACATAGCAAATTCAACCACTGAGACTATACACCCTGCCTTTCTCTGAGTGTAGAACCAGTCCCAAGTTAATGAATTTCAGGAGATTTTCATTAAAAAGTAAGACAGGTGAGAATTTAAAGAAAACATTATCATCTGTTCTGTGAAAATCTCTTTCAAAAAACTTACGGTTTCTTGGCAGTTCACTTGAGAACAACAACAAAAAAGAGGCAAATAATGTGTTATAAGATATATTATGAGAAAGCCAGGCCACACCTTCAGAGTCCACCAGGGTCCTTCCCCAGGATCCCCATCACCCACAGACCTCCTGGCATGGGTGACGCTCTCTGATCTCACCATGCCTGAGGACTATTCCCTTTCAGTCAGTTAAGTCCAAAGTGAGCCTCAGTCTTTCCGGGTTATCCTTCTTGCAAAGAGGAGAGTCATAGGTTACCAGGGGTCCCCAACCCCTGGGATCTAATACCTGATGATCTGAGGTGGAGCTGATGTAATAATAATAGAAATAAAGTGCACAATAAATGTAATGCGCTTGAATCACCCCGAAACCATCCCCAACCCATAGTCCTTGGAAAAATTGTCTTCCATGAAAACGGTCCCTGGTGCCAAAAATGTTGGGGACCGCTGGACTATAGGCAGCATCCACTAAGTATGTAGGCATACTGTAGGCACCATCCACTAAGCTTCCATCTACCCTCAATCCATTTTTCTTACTGAAGCCAAAATCATTGTTTCTAAACACAAATGTGATTCTCTCAAACTCTCCCTCCAAAAACCTTTTAGTCTCCCCCATTTCTCTTTGGATCTGGACAAAACTCCTTCATGTGGCTCCAACGCCCTGCGCGGTCTCACCTGAGCCCACCTCTCCAGCCTGACTCACCACCATGTTCCCTGCATCTGTGCTCTGCACACCCGGCCCTCCGGTCCCCTGACCTCCCTGAGCCTCCCTCTCCTTGGGGCCCTTTGCATGTGCTCATGCCTCTGACTGGAATGTCCTCCCACCTCCTCACCAAGGTAGAGCCTGTGAATCTTTGAGACCCAACCTCCATCCCAGTTTCTTCATACTTTAGCCTCTCTGAGATTAGAGTGTGTCCTACAAGTAAGTGGAGTCTTGTGAGTACTGTTGGCCCAGATGCAAGTCAATTCTTCCAACATTTTGCCTCTGCCAGTCATCTCAGGGAATTACCAGTCTGAAATCATTTTAAATTCTCTCCTTGAGTTTTGGGACATATTACTGAAGTGAATTCAGATGGAGAACACTTAAGCACTGACTTGACGTTGAAATTCTCGGGAGAGTTTTCTTTTCCTCCTTCAGCTCAGTGCCGACATTGAGACAAGTAAATTTCCTTGCTGTCCCTTTCCGTGAGATCATTTATTTCTCACTTGCCCTTTTATTGCGGGGGGCATCCCAGCTTCATGTGGAGGTTCCCTTTTAGGAATTCCATTGTGGATGAGTTTTTTCTCAGTGGTACTTAGAATAACCATGCATCATATAAAAACTGCCTCTAAGTTTCGATGAAATACAGAGGTTCAAATTCCCCAGTTAGAGGCTTTCCTGGTATTCTGTATGGCTCCAGTTTTCCCACCTGTCACAGCGTAACTTCAGCTTTGTTTCTATGTGTGGTTAAATCTACCTCCCTTTCTAAACCATAAGCTCTGTGAGGACTGAGACATGAGACTATATTTTTTTCATCATGGCAATTCTAGAGTCTTCTAAATATTTTTCCAGCTCATACACCCTTTGAGCTACTTCATGCAGTTCTGGGAACAGAACTGTGGCAGATTCAAAGCCCAAACTGGGGCCATGATTTCCACGTTCTTGGTACATGGAGGCTTTCTACTTTCTGCAGATTAGAACCTCCCAAAGTTTCCCAGCTTGGCTAGAACTTACTGTTCACTCCTCAAACCCGAATCCCCTGAAAGCTAAGTTCTCGCCTTTGTCAGTTAACACAGCTTTATGAATTCTTCCAAAAAGGAAAAAATGAGCCCAGTTCTCCCTCCTTGCTTCCCCATTCCATTATAAAACTAATCATATTCAGATAATTGCACCAGCTCCTCCTTCAGACATCATATAATAAGGTAATGCTTATGGGTATAAAAATCATTTAATACATTAATGCATTTTTTCAAGTTTGACATTATTTACTAAAATCTTTATTACCCAAAGCATGGAGTGAAAAGGAAGGATGGAGTCAGTTAATACTAATAAGGATTTATTTACTAGTTTTTCCTGTTAGGAAGTAAAGATGACTACCATTTCCTTTCAAATAAAGAAAAGCAAATGGGTTTCCTAGGACAGAGTTGATGATCCAGGAATCATCTTGCATAATAATAATAGTTATTTGCTTGGGGCTTACCACAAACGGTAAATGCTACTATTGTGTCTTTTAACAAATGGGGAAATCATAGCTTGGAATGGTTAATACTTGCCCACAGGGTCATAAATCTACAAAGTGATGGACATAAGATTTGAACTCTGGTAGTCAAATGCCTCTTAGTGAAGGAATGAATTTCAAAGCAGAAAATGATGGCTGGTTTCTCATTGCAATGAAAACGTATTCCCTTTAAACCTTAAAATAACTTGTCTGTTCATAAATGTAGGTAATTGTGATACACTTTGGGAGGATGTGGCCTTAAAACACAGCTTCTACCTCCATATATATGCTGGAAAATTTAGTTGTAAGTATTGATTAGTCAGAAGCCATTTCCTTCACAGTCAAGACCATTTTAAATCTTCTTTTTTTTTTTTTTTTTTTTTTGTGGTACGCGGGCCTCTCACTGTTGTGGCCTCTCCCGTTGCGGAGCACAGGCCCCAGACGCGCAGGCTCAGCGGCCATGGCTCACCGGCCCAGCCGCTCCACGGCATGTGGGATCTTCCCAGACAGGGGCACGAACCCGTGTCCCCTGCATTGGCAGGCGGACTCTCAACCACTGAGCCACCAGCGAAGCCCTAAATCTTCTGAAAGAAATAAACATTGAATTCTAAAGTCCCTTATTTACATAGCGATTATGCATATTTACTTGCCATTTATGACTTTTTTTTTTTTGGCCAGTATATAGTAGACATTTATTAAATGCTGCATTGATTGGATGAATGGATGAATGGATGGATGGATGGATGGATGGATAGATGATGGATGGATAGATGATGGATGGATGAATGGGTAGATGGATGCATTGATAGATGGATGGATATCTGGATGAATACATGGATGGATAGATGATGAATGGATATATGGGTGGATGGATATCATGGACTCTGTCTTGGGCACCTGGGTAAGATCTACTCTGACTGGGTGTTTTGATCCTTGGCTCTTTCAGTTCTCTTTTGGTGCCTAATAAGCTACTCCAAAACTTGGTTAAAAAATTAACAATTTATTATTTCTCATGATTCTGTGCGTTAACTAAGCTCAGCTGGGTGGTTTTTCTGCTCCACGTGTTGTTGGCTGGATCACTCATGTGGCTGCATTCAGCTAGGAGCTGGGCTGGGCTGCCTTGGTGTTCCTCCCTGTGGTTTATCTCTCAGTGATGTATCTCATCCTCTAGGCATTCTCCAAATGGCCTTGCATGTGCAGCAGAATATCCCGGACATCCATTCAGCATGGCAGCTGGGTTCTACGAGAGAGAATTCCAAGAGGACCAGCCCCCAAATGCAAACACTTACCAATAGTCATATGGTCACACCCAGACTCACTGTGGGAGGGGGTCACAGAGAACATGAATCCAGGAGCTGTGATTCATTTAAGCCACTGTGTAAGAGTCTATCTCATTGGCTAACTTGCTGCCCCTTCCTATCTCTTTGGATATGAACTGGTCTAGAAAAGTGGAGTTGTAATAGTCAGAATGCTTTTAGTTAAATGTAATGAAACTCAAACAAACTAAAGCAAAAACAAAGTAAATTGGCTCATGTAACTGTAATCAAGCATAGCTGGAACTAGGTGCTCAAATATTGTATTCAGGACTCTCTCTCCCTCTAACTCTTGGCTCTACTTCATTCCATGTTAGCTTTATTTCCTAAAAGCCAGTTACCATATAATGAAAAAATCCCCAATGATCCGTATTTAATTTGTCTTCATACCTTACAACCTCAGAAGGTGAGAGATCTCTTATGACTTTAATTTCCCAAAAGAGACTATTTGCCCAGAGTCCCCAGACAGGGAGGAGAGTTCTTGCCACATCAGTGGGTCTGTGGAAAGGATCCCTTTAGTCCCTTTTTCACTAAAAGAACAGCTGTTCAAGTCGTTAACACTGCATAACAAATCACTAAATTTTAAGTGACTTAAAATAACATAAATGATCATTTTCTTATCTCATGTGGGTGAGAAATTTGACACTGGCTCTATGGGCGGTTCTGGCTCAATATCTCTGAAGCATTTGCAGTGCTAGGTGACTGGAGCTGGAAGTGGGGTGGGGAGGTGGGGTGGAGGCCAGCAGGAGCCGATGGGCGCTGGCCAGGCATCGCTCTAAGAGTAGTTCCAGGGCTTCTCCAAGTGGTCTCTCCACATGCGATAATTTGGCCTTCTTCATGGCACGGTGGCCTCGGGGCAGTTGGACAGCTTCCATGGCAGCACAGGCCCCCAGCAAGAGTGTTCCAACCAGCACCTGGAAGATGCACCACCTTTTCTGACCGAGACCTGGAAATCATGGAACATCACTTCCACTGACCAATTCTATTGGTTAAAAGTGAGACATAAGAGATTCAAGGGAAGGGGAATTAGATTCCACCTTTGATGAAGGAGGGGCACATTTCTACAAAACCATGTGGACTGAGAAATATTCTTATGACCCTCTCTGGAGAATGCAGTCTGTCACAGCAGCCCTTACAGAGCCCTGGCTGGGTGTAAAGAGCTTCAGTTCTGATGTGTATACCACACAGGCCTAGGTTATCAGGATATCATGCTGCAGACATGTTTCTCTAACTTCAAATTACCTTTGCTTTAAATGAAGTACCCACAGATTTCCATCTCTTTTTTTAAAGGTATGATTTAGTTCTGCTGTTGTTCTTGTATTTTACCCATCAGGTCCATGTGTTAGTAATGGGAGGAAAACAGTGTTACTCCAGTCCCCATGCCCAAAACTAGATTTCAGCTCTGTTCCTAATCTCTGAAACTTCAGTCTTATTCAGCAAAAATCTCCACCAAATTTAAATCAGGTTATTCTTTATTTTTTAACTTGAGAGAATAAAGCATATGAAACTCTTGGCTTTTCTTTTTAGTTCTCTTGTCAAAAGTGAATCCAGATATAAGGAGTAGACGAGTTTTGAGCAAAACAGAGTCACACAAAAAATAAGAGAAAGTCTTGAAAGCAAGCAGAGAGAAAAGACATATGGCCTACAAATAAACAATAATTAGTCAGAAAGCAGTTATTTCTAAAGTAACAATGTAAACTAAAATACAGTGAATATTGCCAACATGCTGAGTGACAGTAATTATCAAATTGTCAGGCAAACTTCCACATCCAACTAAAACATGTGATTGAAAATAAAAATGCGATTGAGGGTATGACCAAGGTGGCAGAGTAGGAAGACCCTGAACTCACCTCCTCTGCAGGCACACCAAAATTACAACTTACAGAGCAACTGTCTATGAGAACGACCAGAAAAGATTTTCCAAAACTGAACATATAAAGAAGGAACCACAATGAGATGGGTAGTGGCGGCAGAGACACAGTTTAGTCAGGACCCACACCCCTGAGTGGGTGACCCCAAAACAGGAGAAATATCACAATTGCAGAGGTTCTCCCCAAGAAGTGAGCAGCCCCAGCCTCATACTGGGCTCCCTGGCCAGGAGTCCTGCACCAGGAAGACAAACCCCCAAAACGTCTGGCTTTGAAAACTAGTAGGGCTTATGTTTGGGAGCCAGAGTACTATAAGATACACATGCACACGCAAAACCTCACATGTTCTGAGTCCTGACGCAGAGGCAGTAATTGGAAAGAAGTCTGGGTCAGACCCACTTGCTGACCTTAGAGATCCTGCCAGAGGGGCAGGAGGCAACTGGGACTCCCCCTGGGGATGAAGACACTGGTGGCAGCCATGTCGGGGAGTTAACTCTACCGCAATGATGCCAGCACTGGCGCATGCCATTTTGGAATCTACCATCTAGCCTATTAGCGCCAGAGGCATACTCGCCCACCAGCAAACCAGCACTAGCCTCGCACCGCTCTGGGGCATGCAGGCAGCCTCATAGCAACATGGCCCCACCCGCCAGCAGGCCCTCAGTGGATGGCGGGAGGTTGGAGCCTGGATTTTCATTGTTGGAGTGGGTGGCTATAGATAAGCAAGGAACGAGGTCTAGAATGAACCATGCGGTAATGGAATCAGAGACATCCACGTGCCACAGGGTTCATTGCAGCACTATTTACAATAGCCAGGACATGAAAGCAACCTAAGTGTCCATCAACAGATGAATGGATAAAGAAGATGTGGCACATATATACAATGGAATATTACTCAGCCATAAAAAGAAACGAAATTGAGTTATTTGTAGTGAGGTGGATGGACCTAGAGACTGTCATACAGAGTGAAGTAAGCCAGAAAGAGAAAAACAGATACCGTATGCTGACACATATATATGGAATCTTAAAAGAATTAAAAATGGTCATGAAGAATCTAGCAGCAAGATGGGAATAAAGACGCAGACCTACTAGAGAATGGACTTGAGGACACGGGGAGGGGGAAGGTTAAGCTGGGACAAAGTGAGAGAGTGACATGGACATATATACACTACCAAACGTAAAATAGATAGCTAGTGGGAAGCAGCTGCATAGCACAGGGAGATCAGCTCGGTGCTTTGTGACCACCTAGAGGGGTGGGATAGGGAGGGTGGGAGGGAGGGAGATGCAAGAGGGAGGAGATATGGGGACATATGTATACGTGTAGCTGATTCACTTTGTTATACAGCAGAAACTAACACACCATTGTAAAGCAACTATATTCCAATAAAGATGTTAAAAAAAAAGGAGTCAGAGACATCAATATAAACTCATGTTTAGCTTAATGTAGATACAAATATTTATACATAGAAATATTTGCAGATATGTGTATATACATGGATTAATATTCACACGTATATTTGCTTGCTCTATCAGCCAAGAGGGCACAGAAGCAAAGATACCCCTGTAGCAACTAACACACTTAGTGCCCAGAACTTGGTTTCCCGTAGCATTCTCTACTAAAAGGGCTGGTTAGGGCTCCTTAGAGAAATGGCTAATTCTATGACTGGAGCAGAAAATATACAAGATGAGCCTGGAGCATCTTATAGTGCCAGAAAATTCAAAAGTGCTAAAAACAAACAAACAAACAAAAAACCACACTGGAATGTTTTGAGCAACAAAATTAAATAGCATGGGGTTATAACCCAAAGTATAGAGTAAATATCTATGATATAAATAAATGATGAAATAGACTATAAATGGGGGGTGATAGACAAATCTCCCATGCAGAAGAATTGCAAATAATTTATGTAGACACTCCACTCTCAGAGAGGTAGAACATAACCTCCCACTTAAGTGTGGGCTGCACATGGTGACTGCCTGCCATAGAGAACAGTATGGAAAAGGGGAAGAAAGAGTAACTTGACAGTAGAGAAACTTGAAAACACTACCTTAGCCAAGTGATCAAGGCCAACATCAACAGTGATAAATAATGTTGAGGGTATGTTCCTTAGATGTGATGTGATGAGGATAACCCTTTACCTCTGTGGTCTTCCCCCCAGAACACATAACTGCAGTCTAACCATGAGGGAAAAAATCAGACAATTCTCAATTGAGGGATATTCTACAAAATACCTGACTAGCACTACTCAAAACTGTCCAGGTCATCAGAAACAAGTAATGTCTGAGAAACTATTATCATAGCCAAGAGGAGCCTAAGGAAACATGACAACTAAATGGAATGTGGTGTCCTGGATGGGATCCTGGGGCAGAAAAAGGACATTAGGTAAAAACAAAGAGATCTGAATAAAGTGTGGATTTTAGTTAATGATACTGTATCAGTATTGGTTCATTCATTGTAATGGACCTTAATTAATTATTAAGAAGTTAATAATAAGGGAATCAGTGCGGGGAACTATCTTCACAATTTTTCTGTAAACCTAATACTGTTCTAAAATTAAAATTTTATTTTTAAAAATAATGTGAATGCTACCCAAAGAGAAGGAATGCATGCACGCCTGAGCAGAGAGCAGGCGTGTAAATAGTAAAAGAGCTATACCAACAGGGAGGGTGAATGGTGGACAGCTAGTACACATAAAACAAAGGCACAGAATTGCCAGAAAGCTTAACGCTTTGTCACTCCAAGTGTGACCTCTAACCAGCAACACTTTATCACGTGGAAACATCAGAAATGCAGAGTCTCAGGCCCTACCCCAACTTACTGAATAAGAATTTGCATTTTAACAAGCTCTACAGGTGATTTATGTACACTTTAAAATTTAAAAGGCACCAGCTTAATGACTATCAAATACAGATTGTCTGTTCATCCTCTGTCCTCCCCACACCCCACCTCTCCCCAGCAAAATTCTTTCACCTATAATAATACGGGTTTTCCTTTTCTTTTTATCTTTTAAAATTTGTTATACGATTTTTAAAGGTTACTTTTCATTTACAGTTACTACAAATATTGGCTATTTCCCCCGTGTTGTACAATACATCCTTCAGTTTATCTTACACCCAACAGTTTGTACCCCAATTTTCAACCCCGATATTGCCCCTCCCCCTTCCCTCTCCCCATCGATAACCACTGGTTTGTTCGGTATATCTGTGAGGCTGCTTCTTTTTTGTTATATTCACTAGTTTGTTGTCTTTTCTAGATTCCACATATAAGTGACCTCGTACAGTTCAATAATTCAGTTTTTCTGATAGACATCCTTTACTACAAAAGTCAATGAACTTACCAAGGATTCTAATTGTGAACATATTTCTAGCAGAACAAATTACAGGCTGGATCTCTGGACAAAGACAACACTTTTAGTCTTAATTTAAATTCTGTAGTAGTTAACTCTCCCTCAAACAACTTAGAGAATTGGTATGGGGAGTTCTTTTGTTAAAAGATAATTGTTTATTGATCGGTTTGAAGTATTGATATATGTAAGCTTACTCCAGAAGAGAAAGAAAAAGGCTTTCCCTCTGCCCAGATGAAGGTGTGTTCACCTCTATCTACAGAGTGGAAAATCAGGCAAAGTAATTACAGGTGGAATAAGGACTGTACACTCCAGATTACTCTCAGGAAACATTTCTGAGTCTAAATGTACTTTTTAATTATCTCTTCCAATAGCACCATGCTAATTGGCTAATTTGGAAATGATATGAGATCCCGTGTGCTTTAAAGAAAATCTGTTTGTTTATATATTTATTTGCACCTGAGACTGTCTTATTGCTGGCAGGACAAATGTTATTAAAACAGAATCACCTGCTTATTTTAACCAGATTTTTTTTTTTAACGAACATACATGAATTGGATTATCCCTAGGGTTTCAGGAGGAAGTATTGGCATTTTGAGTCATGGGAAATTGCCACTTAGCCAGGAAATAAATGAGCTTTAAAAAGATCCCATTATTTTTTACAAGGTTATTATTGTAAATGTTTCGTAATAGAAGAAATGCCCTTCAAGTTTACCCTCATTGTTGGTTTATGATTGGGGTGTTAACCTCTAAGGAGTCCAGCTCTTCACATCAAGCCACAGTGAGTTTTCATAAGTGGTTATTACATAAAATAAAATTACCCTTTATTGGTCCCCATAATATTTCCAACAAGTTCCTCCATTTGTTAGCTATTTTGTGAGGAAAATTTATTGAGTTTATTTGTCTGGGCTAGGAAACAGTGGCTTTTTAAAGTTTTTATGAGTTGAACATATTTTACTATTAACAAGACCATCCTGAACTCTGTAGAAACATGATTTAGGTGAAAACGTGGTGATATATTTGGGTATTTATTTATATTTCACATGAATATTTCACATTGCTGTACCTGTTTCACTAAGAGATGGAACTTCATGATCCAAACAGACTTTCCCTCTAGCTTACTATTGAAAATGTTCCTTTCCAGTCTAACTACTGCCGCTAAATAATGAAAGAAGAAACTGCTAGGATCACCCTGGATTTCAGAAAGTGCAGTGGTAAACAGTCTCCTCCCTCCAGCTTGACATTCTCCTTTTTTTCTGAAAGTATTATTGAACGGGCTGCTGCTCTTCTGCACTGTGGGCTGAACCTCATCGCGAAGTTTAGAAATGTTAGGGTGCCCCCTACCGTTGCAAATGGGGAAGCACGGTTCTTCGCTGTTGCATTCGGGGAACAGGATTCTTCCAAAAGGAGTACCTTAACCAAAGTTCACATAAGTGATGGTTAGTCACGTGGAAGGAAGGTAAAGAGGGAGGAAGGGAAATGGGAGGGAAGGAAGGGAGGGAGAGAGAAATAATAACCCTACCTAAGGATAAATTTAAAATTTTGGAGCAGAGCTACTTTAATGTTCAGCCTGGTCTAGAGATCCATCTAGAGATCCGTCCATGAAGGGGGCAGGGGATTTGAATATTACACCACCAAAAATATATGTGTATGTGCACTTTTCTAAAATGATAGTGTGTATCTTTCATCATATTTCAAAGGGATATGTAACCAGGGTCACTCTCTCTCTGCCACCTTCCCTGTCACCCTTTTTGGTAACGTCAACATCCCTGTAGGTGGTCTCCTACTTAACACCAGACTTCCCATTGTTTGAACTCCTCTCCTTCAGTGATCTTGTTCTCCAACCGATTTCAGTCACTCATGCCCATTGTCACACCCCAAACATTGTTACCAACAACCCTACCATCTCCAGGATCTCATGTGCAAGCGTTCCACTCTCTGATCACCGTCTCCTATTTTTCTAGCTTCTTTTCTGTGATACTTCTCCACAATTCTTGACCCACTGGAATGGTCCAATCCATTGACCCTGCCATTTTTCACTACCATTTCACTTCTGAACTTCCTCTTTACCCATCTTAGTTTCCGTGGTAATCACTAGAATCGTTTCCTAGCATGCGCTCAGCTCCTATATCCCCCCCACCACCACCATCTTATTCACCAGAAGAAATTCCTACCCTCGCTAAATCCAGAGCTCCACTTACTCCACGTCTGAAGTTCAGTGGTTGCATATGAAGAAAGTTATTAAGGAATCAGTGGAAGAATAACTGAGGCAGAAGAACGGAAAAGTGACCTGTAAGACAGAATGATGGAATTCATGGCTGTGGAACAGAATAAAGAAAAAAGAATGAAAAGAAATGAAGACAGCCTAAGAGACCTCTGGGACAACATTAAATGCAACAACATTTTCATTATAGGGGTCCCAGAAGGACAAGAGAGAGAGAAAGGACCAGAGAAAATATTTGAAGAGATTATAGTCGTAAACTTCCCTAACATGGGAAACGAAATAGCCACCCAAGTCAGGAAGTGCAGAGAGTCCCATACAGGATAAACCCAAGGAGAAACACGCCAAGACACATAGTAATCAAACTGGCAAAAATTAAAGACAAAGTATTGAAAGCAGCAAGGGAAAAACGACAAATAACATACAAGGGAACTCCCATAAGGTTAACAGCTGATTTCTCAGCAGAAACTCTACAAGCCAGAAGGGAGTGGTGTGATATACTTAAAGTGGTGAAAAGGAAGAACCTACAACTGAGATTACTCTACCCGGCAAGGATCTCATTCAGACTCAATAGAGAAATCAAAAGCTTTACAGACAAGCAAAAGCTAAGAGAATTCAGCACCACCAAACCAGCTCTACAACAAATGCTAAAGGAACTTCTCTAAGTGGGAAACACAAGAGAAGAAAAGGACCTACAAAAACAAACCCAAAACAATTAAGAAAATGGTCATAGGAACATACATATCGATAATTACCTTCAACATGAATGCATTAAATGTTCCAACCAAAAGACACGGGCTTGCTGAATGGATACAAAAACAAGAGCCATATGTATGCTGTCTATAAGAGACCCACTTCAGACCTAGGGACACGCACAGACTGAAAGTGAGGGAATGTAAAAAGATATTCCATGCCAATGGAAATCAAAAGAAAGCTGGAGTAGCAATACTCATATCAGATAAAATAGACTTTAAAATAAAGAATGTTACAAGAGACAAGGACACTACATAATGATCAAGGGATCAATCCAAGAAGAAGATATAACAATTATAAATATATATGCACCCAACATAGGAGCACCTCGATACATAAAGCAACTGCTAACAGCTGAAAAAGAGGAAATTGACAGTAACACAATAATAGTGGGGGACTTTAACACCTCACTTACATCAATGGACATATCATGCAAAATGAAAATAAATAAGGAAACAGAAGCTTTAAATGACACAATAGACCAGATAGATTTAATTGATATTTATAGGACATTCCATCCAAAAACAGCAGATTACACTTTCTTCTCAAGTGTGCACAGAACATTCTCCAGGATAGACCATATCTTGGGTCACAAATCAAGCCTCAGTAAATTTAAGAAAATTGAAATCACATCAAGCATCTTTTCTGACCACAATGCTATGAGATAGAAATGAATTACAGGGGAGAAAACGTAAAAAACACAAATACATGGAGGCTAAACAATACATTACTAAGTAACCGAGAGATCACTGAAGAAATCAAAGAGGAAATCAAAAAATACCTAGAGACAAATGACAATGAAAACATGATGATTCAAAACCTATGGGATGCAGCAAAAGCAGCTCCAAGAGGGAATTTTACAGCTATATAAGCCTACCTCAAGAAACAAGAAAGATCTCAAATAAACAATCTAACCTAACACCTAAAGGAACTAGATAAAGAGGAACAAACAAAACCCAAAGTTAGCAGAAGGAAAGAAGTCATAAAGATCAGAACAGACATAAATGAAATAGAAACAAAGAAAACAATAGCAAAGATCAATGAAACTAAAAGCTGGTTCTTTGAAAAGATAAACAAAATTGATAAACCATTAGCCAGACTCATCAAGAAAAAAAGGGAGAGGACAAATCAATACAATTAGAAATGAAAAAGGAGAAGTTACAGCAGACATCGCAGAAATACAAGGCATCCTAAGAGACTACATAAGCAGCTCTATGCCAACAAAATGGACAAGCTGGAAGAAACAGACAAATTCTTAGAAAGGTATAACATTCCAAGACTGAACCAGGAAGAAATAGAAAATATGAACAGACCAATCACAAGTAATGAAATTGAAACTGTGATTAAAAATCTTCCAACAAGGGCTTCCCTGGTGGCGCAGTGGTTGGGAGTCCGCCTGCCGATGCGGGGGACGCGGGTTTGTGCCCCGGTCCGGGAGGATCCCACGTGCCACGGAGCGGCTGGGCCCGTGGGCCATGGCCGCTGGGCCAGCACGTCCAGAGCCTGTGCTCTGCAGCAGGAGAGGCCACAGCAGTGACAGGCCCGCGTACCGCAAAAAAAGAAAATCTTCCCACAAACAGAAGTCCAGGACCAGATGGCTTCACAGGTGAATTCTATCAAACATTTAGACAAGAGCTAACACCCTTCCTTCTCAAACTCTTCCAAAAAATTGCAGAGGAAGGAACACTCCCAAACTCATTCTATGAGGTCACCATCACCGTGATACCAAGACCAGACAAAGATACTATAAAAAAAGGAAATTACAGACCAATATCACTGATGAATATAGATGCAAAAATCCTCAACAAAATCCTAGCAAACAGAATCCAACAACACATTAAAACACCATGATACACCATGATCAAGTGGGATTTATCCCAGGGATGCAAGGATTCTTCAATATATGCAAATCAATCACTGTGATACACCATATTAACAAATTGAAGAATAAAAACTCTATGATCATCTCAATAGATGCAGAAAAAGCTTTTGACAAATTTCAACACCCATTTATGATGAAAACTCTCCAGAAACTGGGCACAGAGGGAACCTACCTCAGCATAATAAAGGCCATATACAACACACCCACAGCAAACATCATTCTCAATGGTGAAAAACTGAAAGCATTTCCTCTAAGATCAGGAACAAGACAAGGATATCCACTCTCACCACTATTATTCAACATAGTTTTGAAAGTCCTAGCCATGGCAATCAGAGAAGAAAAAGAAATAAAAGGAATACAAATTGGAAAAGAAGAAGTAAAACTGTCACTGTTTGCAGATGACATGATACCATACATAGAGAATCGTAAAAGTGCCATCAGAAAACTACTAGAGCTAATCAATGAATTTGGTACAGTTGCATGATACAAAATTATTGCACAGAAATCTCTGGCATTCCTATACACTAATGATGAAATGTCTCAAAGTGAAATTAAGAAAACACTCCCATTTACCATTGCAACAAAAAGAATAAAATACCTAGGAATAAGCCTACCTAGGGAGACAAAAGACCTGTATGCAGAAAACTATAAGACACTGATGAAAGAAATAAAAGATGATACCAACAGATGGAGAGATATACCATGTTCTTGGATTGGAAGAATCAACATTGTGAAAATGACTATACTACCCAAAGCAATCTACAGATTCAATGCAATCCCTAACAAATTACCAATGGCATTTTTCATGGAACTAGAACAAAAAAATCTTAAAATTTGTATGGAGACACAAAAGACACAATAGACAAAGCAGTCTTGAGGGAAAAAAACAGAGCTGGAGGAATCAGACCCCCTGACTTCAGACTATACTACAAAGCTACAGTAATCAAGATAATATGGTACTGGCACAAAAACAGAAACATAGATCAATGGAACAAGATAGAAAGCCCAGAGATAAACCCAAGCACCTATGGTCAACTAATCTATGACAAAGGAAGCAAGGATATACAATGGAAAAAAGACAGTCTCTTCAGTAAGTGGTGCTGGGAAAACTAGACAGCTACATGTAAAAGGATGAAATTAGAACACTCCCTAACACTATACACAAAAATAAACTCAAAATGGATTCGTGACCTAAATGTAAGACAGGACACTATAAAACTCTTAGAGGAAAACATAGGAAGAACACTCTTTGACATAAATCGCAGCAAGACCTTTTTTGATCCACCTCCTAGAATAATGGAAATAAAAACAAAAATAAACAAATGGGACCTAATGAAACCTCAAAGCTTTTGCACAGCAAAAGAAACTACAAGCAAGGTGAAAAGACAACCCTCAGAATGGGAGAAAAATCAACGGACAAAGGATTAATCTCCAAAATGTATAAACAGCTCATGCAGCTCAATATTAAAGAAACAAACAACCCAATCCCAAAATGGGCAGAAGACCTAAATAGACATTTCTCCAAAGAAGACATACAGCTGGCCAAGAAGCACATGAAAAGCTGCTCAACATCACTAATTATTAGAGAAATGCAAATCAAAACTACAAAGAGGTATCACCTCTCACCAGTTAGAATGGGCATCATCAGAAAATCTACAAACAACAAATGCTGGAGAGAGTGTGGAGAAAAGGGAACCCTCTTGCACTGTTAGTGGGTATGTAAATTGTTACAGCCACTATGGAGAACAGTATGGAGGTTCCTTAAAAAACTAAAAATAGAATTACCATATGATCCAGCAATCCCACTACTGGGCATATACCCAGAGAAAACCATAATTCAAAAAGACACATGCACCCCAATGTTCATTGCAGCACTATTTACAATAGACAGGTCATGGAAGCAACCTAAATGCCCACTGACAGATGAATGGATAAAGAAGATGTGATACATATATACAATGGAATATTACTCAGCCATAAAAAGGAACGAAATTGAGTCATTTGTTGAGATGTGGATGGATCTAGAGACTGTCATACAGAGTGAAGTAAGTCAGAAAGAGAAAAACAAATATCATATATTAACATATGTATGTGGAACCTAGAATAATGTACAGATGAACCGGTTTGCAGGGCAGAAGTTGAGACACAGATGTAGAGAACAAATGTATGGACACCAAGGGGGGAAAGCCACGGCGGGGTGGGGATGGTGGTGTGCTGAATTGGGCGATTGGAATTGACATGTATACACTGATGTGTATAAAATTGATGCCTAATAAGAACCTGCTGTATAAAAAAATAAATAAAATTCAAACGAAAAAATTCAGGAAGTAAATACAAATTAATAATAAACATTTTATAATAGCTATCAAAAAAAAGCAGGCCAAAGTTAATACATCATATTTGGGGGATGAAGAATTTCATCAGAATGGAGGGTAATCAGATATCGACGATGGGAGGATTCTCTGTAAACTGACTTAGCAAGATTCTTGCTAAAACTGTGCAGTGCAGGCCCAGGAAGGACAGACACAGAAGCCCAAGGTCAAAACCTATTTGAGAAAAGGGTTCAAAGGAGCCTGACTAAAGTTCAGTCAAGGAGCCTGCCTCTGTCAATAGGTGGGTGAATAGAGAGATGATAGGTCAGATAGATAGATAGATAGATAGATAGATAGATAGATAGGGACATAGATAGAGACATAGATAGAGACATAGGTAGGTAGATGGATGGCTAGAGACATAGATGGGTATATAGGTAGGTGGATGGATGGATGGATGGATAGATAGGAAAATAGGTAGATAGATAGATAGATAGATAGATAGATAGATAGATAAATAGATAGATAGGGACATAGATAGAGACATAGGTAGGTAGATGGATGGCTAGAGACATAGATGGATATGTAGGTAGGTGGATGGATGGATGGATGGATAGATAGGAAAATAGGTAGATAGATAGATAGATAGATAAATAGATAGCTAGATAGGGACATAGATAGAGACATAGGTAGGTAGATGGATGGCTAGAGACATAGATGGGTATGTAGGTAGGTAGATGGATGGATGGATGGATAGATAGGAAGATATGTAGATAGATAGATAGATAGATAGATATAGATAGATAGATAGACAGAGAAATAGATAGACAGATAGATGTAGAAGTGCTTGTAAATGTTCTTTGGGAAGGGCGGGGATCCCCGATCTGTAGCATGTGTTGGTTTGCTTAGTGTAAATACTCTCACTGTAGCTGGTTTCAGGCTACCAACATGGCGTCAGGGACACAGTGCTGGGAAGAAATGCCCACAGTTGACCACAGTGGACAGTAAGAGCAGGCTCCAGCCCACCCCTGCATAATTCTTTGTGCTACTTGTGCAAATCTTCTGTAAGTCTAAAATCATTTCAAAATAAAAAGTTAAAATTTTTCACATAAATTACCTATAAAATAAATGGATTATAAAAATTTTTCCTAGGGATGGGGTAAAGCAATCTTTTGAACCTTAGTTCTTTTTTTTTTTTTAAAGTAACAGTAGACTACAGAATAACCACAATATCTAAATTAAAGAGTAATTTTTTTAGACTAATAGACAAAAACCAAACAACAAAATGTTAAGGTCTATCACAGAGAAATATGGGTAGAATACATGCTATTGATCATTCAATTCATCAAGTGATATTGCTGAGAAAGCTTCAGTCATGGATTCAACCCACCCTGGGGCTCTCCTGATGCACAGAAAGAACACGCTGGACTGGGCTCCCACTTCCCCATCACCATCTGGATCTCATCCCGCCCCGGCATCACATTTGTATATCAAAGAAGCGAGGCAAGGGCTTCCCTGGTGGCGCAGTGGTTGAGAGTCCGCCTGCCGATGCAGTGGACGTGGGTTCGCGCCCCGGTCCGGGAAGATCCCACGTGCCGCGGAGCGGCTGGGCCCGTGAGCCATGGCCGCTAAGCCTGCGCGTCCGGACCCTGTGCTCCGCAACGGGAGAGGCCACAGCAGTGAGAGGCCCGCGTACCGCAAAACAAAACAAAAGAAAGAGCCGAGGCAGGAGGGAGGGAATGATTCAGCACAATTTGCAACAGTAACTCTCTAAAGCTACATCTAACAGTGTGGTCAGCTGTGTCCTCTACAGATACTCCAAGGACAATATGCTTTTCTGGCCATGAAAAGATGTGAAAAGCCACCAGACATCGTGTCGTTGTTGGAACTCAAGTTTTTATTCCCAAAATTCTGCTCCTTGTAATTAAGTCTGTTTTCCCCAGATGCTGACAGAGACTTAAAAGCCCATTAAGCTTCAGTTGTGTCACAGTGACACCTAAAGAGAAAAATAACAAAATGTTGAAGTCAAAATTTTGTGACCCTGGTATCACAAACCAGACTTTGAATATCAGGCCACCCACTCAAATGCATAGCATTCTTAAGCATAATAAACATGACAAACTTCCAGCATCATTCTGGGCTATGCCTTTGGCGAGCTTAAAGGTTAACTCCAAGTGCTCGGCAAATTCTTTGGTGCTTTATAGGAAACAAGAAAATAAAGTTTAAAGTCCAAGATCTAATTTATTAGCAACGCAACCAGGCATATAAGCCCTACCACTGTGATTGCTGAATTATAATATCTAAAACCAGAATGGACTGAACATTTTAGGTGAACACAGATGTAACAGTTCTTTGGTGTAAATGAATGAACGCCACAAAGATCACATGGCTGTTTTGCACTTGGTCCAGTCTGCGTACTGTAACTCATTCAGAACATTTCTGATAGTCTCAACACAAACTTCTCCTCTGTGGTGTTTTTTTGATGCAAGATTCCATACATTTTCAAATTCATCCTCAGAAAGCTTGACACCAATTTTACATAATATCTCTGCAATCTAGGGGGAAAAAAAAACTCTTTCAAAGTCAGGCTAATATTTATGTGTTTTTCAGTTTGTATTTTTAAAAATGTCTTTATAATATCTAAGACTATGGACATTTATCCCCAAAAAAGATGTGAGGATGTGTGTGTGTGGTGGGGGAGGAGGGCTTATTATGTATAATAAGCCAATATTAAAATTCCAGGACTTTCAGCTCAGGAATCATTTTGCTAATATGAGTGAATATAGCGTGTTCAACTCTATTAGCCAATATATAAAATTACTTTCAACTCCAAGTGTTTCTGTTTATTTTAAAGGGAAGTGGCCAAATTCAAGCAGAAAGGGTAAAAGAGTTAAAGATAGAAGACTTGCTGGATTTGATTTCCGTCCCAGTCACCTCTTATATATGTTATCTAGACCCCTTGCATATTAGTTTCTCTTCTTTAAAATAAGAATACCTATGGGACTTCCCTGGCGGTCCAGTGCGCTTCCACTGCAGGGGGCACACGTTCGATCCCTGGTCGGGCAACTAAGATCCCACGAGCCACGTGGCCAAAAGATAAAGAACATTTATGGAGTGTCTCTAACTGGCCTGTTGTAAACTTTAATTATAGCTGGGGGTGTGCAAATGTTGCAGAGATAGTGCACGCGCGAGCGAGTGAGCAGACTAAAATCTGAGCATATTGAAAACCAGCAAACTTTCGTTATTAATCATCTCTCTGCAGTGATAATTAGTAAAAGAGATAAAGGGAGGGGGGAAATATGCTTTATATGTCCCAGGGAAAATATAAGAAAGGAAAGATAAGAACCAGTAGTGGGAAGAAATATTAGAATGAGTAGAGGGAAGAAAAGATTTGAGAAAAAAAAAAAGAAACTAAATTTAAAAGAGGAAAGACATTTACTATGAAGCATACAGGAGGGAAGCAAAGAGGGAAATGGAAAGAAAGGTTAGACAGTGAATAGGAAAGCCAAAGAAATAGAAGACCTTCAGAATACCTCTATTAAACTAAATCTTAACAATTAAAAGGTCCCCTAGATATGATGTGCCTTGTGGGAAATTAACAATATAATCAAATACACTTGAAATTCAGGAGAGCAGTGCTGTCAGCAGCAGTTACACAGCAGAAGCACCTCAAGGCACCCGTGCATAGTTGCTATTTTCCTCCACCCGGTGACAGGTAAAGAAAGTCCCTGCAGGGACTTCCCTGACGGTCCAGCGGTTAAGACTCCACGCTTCCACTGTAGGGGGCTACGGTTCGATCCCTGGTCAGGGAACTGAGATCCCGCATGCCATGTGGTGCAGCCAAAAAAAAATATGTCCCTGCAGAGTGAAGCCCTGAGGTGTGTTCTTGGGCATCCCAGCCCTTCTCCCCTGCTTCCTTCCCAACACTTTGGGAGGCATTCCTACCCTCATTCAGTTTTCCATCCTCGTGTATTGATTAGCTAACACTTTTACGGAAACCCATCCATTCTCAAGGTGACGTTATTACTCCAAGCAGGTCTCTGGGTTCCTTTTTTTTTTTTTAATAGACTTTATTTTTTAGAGCAGTTTTAGGTTTCTAGAAAAATCGAGCAGAAATTATCTAGAGTTCCCGTATGCTCTATCACTTGCCCCCTCTTTTCCCCTGTTAGTAACATCTTGCATGAGTGCGGTATATTTGTTACAGTTGATGAGCCAATATTGCTACATTATTGTTAACCAAAGTCCATAGTTCACATGAGGGTTCACACTCTGCGTTGCATAATCTATGGGTTTTGACAAATGTATAACAACACGTATCCACCATTATGGTATCATACAAAATAGTTTCACTGCCCTAAAGATCCTCTGTGCTACACCTATTCATCTGTCCCTTTTTCTCTCCAACCCTCTGGCAACCATCGGTCTTTCTACTTTCTCCATTGTTTTGCCTTTTCTAGAATGTCATTTAGTTGGAATAGTATATGTGCAGGCCTCTGGGTTCTTACTTCCTACCTAGAATTGTGAGATAAAGGATGACTTCCTAGTTAAAAGAATTTTAGGCATCAGGAAACAAGCAGGAGATTTTTGTTTCTTTTGGTGGCCCTAAAGCCCTATTTCATAGGCCCTTTAGAGTGACTGAGGGAAGAGAAAATACAGTCTGCGAATGTCTCTTCTCTAACCCTCTGTGGTGGATCCTGGGTTCCTTCTTTGGGACCAGCCAGGAGGCATCTTCCTCTGAGTTTCTCCCCTCCTCTCCCCCCACCTCAGTGGGAATGAATCATTGGAATGAATCTGTTACTAAGTTTGCAAGTTTGCAAGCCATCAACCCTGCATGTGAAGTCCCAGAAAGCATCACACGTCTGTTCACATCATTTCTAGCTCTGGATTTGAAAGCTCGAAGAAGCACTTGCTCCCTTGATCACAGCCTGCTTTCCACAATGACAGATCTAGACTGGCTGCTCTGACCAAGACCTGCCGTTACTCCTCGGCCCTCAGAAACCCAATGGCTATTCTGGCCTAGCCGGTTGCACCTGCTTTATAACAAACCTAGGAAGAAAATCACCTGGGCCATGAAGACCATGTTTACCAAGAGAAAAAACAAGATACATGGGCTGACACGTGGCAACAGGACAGAACATTTTAAATCAGTGCTTGTTGTAGATAATCTGAGATAGCAGCTCATAAGGATGGCAGAGTGGCCCTCCTCACACTTACTCTTTGGTTATGGAGACCCAAGACTACAAGGGTACTTACACAAGGAAGGGATTGAGCCTCTTTGCTTTTACTCAACGAAGAATAGTGTTGAATATCTTAGGAAAACAGTTTTCTTTTTATACATAGGTCATAGTGAATATATGACGTGAGTGTAATTCTTCTTATTAGAGTAAATTCTACTTCAAGAATTATACCAAATATCACAACCAAATTGAACATTATCCTCAAGAATCCTAATGGGGGGGGAACGGGGTGCTCCTGATGACTTTTGTAATATAAACGCTCAAGCAAATAAACATTTCCACCTTTGTGTGTCGTTGGCCTTTCTTTCAACCCTTTTGAAATCACATGTTGTACCTCTTTTTTGGATCTGGTCTTGAAGAAGTCTCTTTCAAACAATCCTTTCTGGCCAAAGATGGTAGGATACAGCAATGAATAGGCATTTCCCTCTTCACCATAATTGGTTCTGTCACTGATACGGCGAATTTGGGGGGCGGGAATATCGGACCGAATGGTTGGAACACCGTAGATGGGATAACCTAGGACATGGATGGGGGAGGAAAACAGACATTCTAAATACAGCCGCCACCAACCATGTGCCTACTGAGCACTGGAAATGTGGCTGGTCCAAACTGAGCTGTGCTCTGAGTGTAAAATACACAATTTCAAAGATGTAGTACCCAAAACAAGAATGTGAGACATTTAATCATTTTATATTGATTCCTTGTTGAGATGATAGTACTTTGGAGATACATATTGTATATAAAATATATATATATACTATTAAAAAAAAATTTTTTTTATTTTATCTGTGCCACGCAGCATTCAGGAACTTAGTTCCCTGACCAGGGATTGAACCTGGGCCTCGGCAGTGAAAGCACCAAGCCCTAACCACTGGACTGCCAGGGAATTCCCAATATACTATTAAAGTTAATTTCACCTGTTTCTTCTTCTTAATGTGGCTACTAAAATTTCTTAAATATATATGACACCAGGACTTCCCTGGTGGCACAGTGGTTAAGAATCCACCTGCCAATGCAGGGGACACGGGTTCGAGCCCTGGTCCAGGAAGATCCCGCATGCCGCGGAGCAACTAAGCCCGTGCGCCACAACTACTGAGCCTGCGCTCTAGAGCCCGCGAGGCACAACTTCTGAAGCCCACATGCCTAGAGCCTGTGCTCCGCAACAAGAGAAGCCACCGCAATGAGAAGCCCGCACACCCCAATGAAGAGTAGCCCCCTCTCGCCGCAACTAGAGAAGGGCTGCATGCAGCAAGGAAGCCCCAACGCAGCCAAAAATAAATAATAAATTAAAACCAAAAAATACATACAACACCAATTGTATTTCTATTGGGCAACACTATTCCAAAGCAAGTAGCAAGCTCTCATCACAACAGAATGTAAAGCATGTCTATGAAATCCAGTTGAGAAAAATATGTAAATCCTTAATCATGGCCTTAGTCCAAAAAAGGGATCTTGACCAATATAAAAGAGTCTTCTAAATTCATCATGCTTGATATTGAGATCTGGGCAGTTATGGGTTGAACTGTACCCTCCCCAGACTTTTACGTTAAAGTTCTAACCCTTAGTACCTCAGGAGATGACCTTATTTGGAAAGAGGGTCATTGCAGGAATAATTAATTAAGATGAGGTTATACGGGAGAAGGGTGGACCCTTAGTCCAATATGACTGGAGTCCTTATAAAAAGGGGACATTGGGACACAGATGCTCACACAGGAGAACATCAGATGAAGACGAAGGCAGAGATCAGGCTGGTGCAGCAGAAGCTGAGTAGCACCAAAGACTGCCGGCAAACCCCCAGAATCCAGGATAGGGCCTGGAGCAGATTTTCCCTCACAGCACTCAGAAGGAAGCCACCCTGCCAACACCTTGACCTCGGACTTCCAGCCATCATGAGACGATCAATTTCTGCTGTTAAACCATTCAGTTTGTGGTATTTGTTATGATAGCCCTAGCAGACTAACAGAGGGGGAATAAAGATGTAAGGAACCGTTCTGTAAGAGCTCATCAAATATTTGAAGGCAAATCTGTTTGTAGCTAAGAATCACGTGGTTCAAAAGTCTCCTAGCACTTGGTGAAGTCTGAATTACGACGAGGTCTAACATTCCGGGTTCTGAGCTATGATGGTTTCAGTTTCATTGATACAGAGAGAGTCATTTTACTTGGGTCACCATGAACACTAGTTCAATTCAGCCTACATTTATTGAGCCTTCCTGGGTGCTTAGAATACAGAACTTAATGAAAGGTCCTGGGCTTTGAGAAAGTTAGAGTCTAATAGAGGCTGGGGGACAATGCAAGGACAGACAAAGGACACTCCCCTTCTGTGTTTGTTGATCCTTTTAACACTCCGCAAATAATGTGACATACTCACAAGTAGAAGAAACAGCGCCTACAACTGCACTGATCTCCGAAGAAGTGGTCTTGTAGTGATTAGAAACTTTATCGCTTGGCCTCAGAAGTGTCCGCAGAGTCTTTTCTGAGCTCCCTGGCTCTTTCAAGACAATATCTTCAGGCTTTATCAGGAGAGCTGGTTCAGATTCTTCTACATTAGCCTCAGCAGGGTTTGCACAATCTGGCTTTCCACCTTCAAGCAAAGACAGAAAGGGGGAAAAAAAAGTACAGCACAAAGTTACTACCTGGTGCTCGCCCTGTAACAAGATGAGTTTTCCCATTTAGTCTCTTCTTGCTGGTGGAAACAGAGGCTGAGCTGGTGTAGACCCTCCGCTGACACCAGTAGCCACTGTGGAAGCACAAGTTCAGTCCAAGGTCATACACCAGGAAATCTGAACAAAGTCTAATGTTTCTGCTCACCACTGCACTCATTTTATGCTAGAATGAAGCTTTTAAATCTGAAACACCAAATGAAAACGGAGAACTTTTTCTTTCCTCTTTTTTAAAATTAGAGCCTATTTTCATATTTGACTTGAACTACAGGATTACCAGAGTTGTTCCTAAGACTGTGCCCTGGGGAGGGACAGGAGAAGAAATATTTGGAGCTGTAAATTCCACACATAACCTGATCGCCGCGGTAGGGAGGGAGCCCCCATGCACTGTGACATTTGGAGAAGCGACGAGAGCTCGCTGTGAGCGCAAGAACTGATTCTATAAATAACTCCCTTCCAATCAGTGTATAAGAGAAAACCCTGTAAGATTCTTTTCTCTTTTGCAGATTTGCTTTGCTGAGTCAGTTCTGAAGTTGAGGAGGAAATTCCTGACACAGCTTTTTCATGGAGCTGCTAAGTACACAGCTAGCACTAGGCGGCGCTGTGGTCTCTCGAGCGCTGGAGGAACTCAAGGTGCTGGGGAAGGCCCAGCACCGGTTACACAGGCGAAGAGTGCCCCAGTGCCCGATCGGGGTGGCAAACCAGAAAAGACAGACCCATCTAAAGTCTGCAGCCCCCGACTCAGCCCCTGCCAATCGCTGCAGTGAAAGCGTCGGGCCCAGTGTTCCAGACCCTCTGGACCCAGTCCCTGCACCCACGAGTGGGTGGGCGCAAAAGGCAGAAATCTGGACCAAGTATGAAAAATAGTTTCTCAGAAAACTGCTCAAAAGCCCCTGCCTTAAAGGAAGCACCCCCTTTTCTCCAGCCGTCAACAGTAAGATGGAACTTGATATAAGAAAATTCCTGGCAATACATTCCCGAGTCCCTTCTGACTGACCCACCAGCCACTGTCTTAGAAGAAGAGGAAAACCTCAAGAACTCCGTTGAAAATGGAGCTCAAGTCAGGACCCCGCAACCGGGAACAATTAGAAGAACCACCTGGTTTGAAAGCAGGCTTTTGCTTCATGAATTGTTCCAAGAAGGAAAATACTCTGTCACCCTCTATTTATTTCTGAGAGAACTAGGGTAGAGTTGTTTTCTATAAAAAGCTTCATTAGGTATAGAAGATCCTCCTGCTTTCCTAGTGCACAGCAGAGAAAAGCCATCCCAGAAACTGGTAAGGGCTCCCGTGGTCAATAAAGCCCCAAATGTGGTACTGGCTTTGCAGGAATAAAAGTGAAAACAGGAGTATCTTCACGTTTTAGAGGAGAGATATTCCAAGAGGAGGTAAGCATGTAGACAATCTTTCAAAAGTTAATCGTCTGTAAGAATCAAGACTTGAAAATTAAAGCAAACGAGGTATCATTATATAACAACTAAATCACAAGAATGTTTGAAATAACACTCAGTGGTAGCAAGATTGGAGTAAAACCTTCTCACCAACGTGACTGATAAAATTGCAATTTGGTACAATCATTTAAAAAAGCAAAATGAAAGAGAGAGTTACTTCTGGGACAAAAATAACATTCATAAGAAATGAGATAGAAACAGAAAGCTTTCTGAGAGATGATAATCATTATAACGTCACCCATATTACTTTTTAAATATCTGGAAATAACCTAAGTTTTAAAAAGTGAGGAAATGGCTTAGTCATTCATAATACCTCAGCTTAAGGGAACTGAAAATAAAGTTTACAGAAACCATAAAAGTATCTCTTCGTTCCATAGAAATTTGAGAGCTAAGTTTTTTTTTTTAGCCAAATAAAAATGGTACAGTCCCCGTGATTTTAGCTATTTTAAAATATTTCCATACATGGACTTCCCTGGTGGCACAGTGGTTAAGAATACACCTGCCAATGCAGGGGACACAGGTTCGAGCCCTGGTCCGGGAAGGTCCCACATGCCGCAGAGCAACTAAGCCCGTGCGCCACAACTACTGAGCCTGCGCTCTGGAGGCCGCGAGCCACAACTACTGAGCCTGTGTGCCACAACTACTGAAGCCTGTGCGCCTAGAGTCGGTGCTCCACAACAAGAGAAGCCACTGCAATAAGAAGCCTGTTCACCGCTACGAAGAGTAGCCCTTGCTCACCCCAACTAGAGAAAGCCTGCATGCAGCAACAAAGACCCAACACAGCCAAAAATAAATTTAATTAATTAATTTTAAAAACAGAACAAGCTTATTAGAAAAATTTTCCATATGCTCACACACATATGTATATATGTATATCTATATATGGTTAGTGATGCAGGAAGATAATGTGTAAACATGAAGATATTTGAATAATAGTAAAGATTATGTTTTTCCTTTTAAAAATTTAACAGATCAGGCTTCCCTGGTGGCGCCGTGGTTGAGAGTCCGCCTGCCAATGCAGGGGACGCGGGTTCGTGCCCCGGTCTGGGAAGATCCCACATGCCGTGGAGCAGCTGGGCCCGTGAGCCATGGCCGCTGAGCCTGCGCGTCCGGAGCCTGTGCTCCGCAACGGGAGAGGCCACACCAGTGAGAGGCCCGCGTACCGCACAAAAAAAAAAAATTTAACAGATCAAATTCTGTTTTACAATTGACTTTTCCTGGGGGAGGGGAGCTAATTTCTCTAAGAAAATGGTTTTCAAACAGCTTTCTGAGGAACTCTCTTTCATATTTTGGGCTTCTGTGTAAATTGTTTTGCTTGTAATTGTTTTCTTTTGAATGAGTAATACACGGTTCCAAACTTAAAAGATACAAAAACATAGATTGAAAAGTGAGTCTCGCTGCCGCTTTGACCCTCAGCAACCAGTGTCCCCTCCCCGGAAATAAGAAATGTTATCAAATTCTTTCCTAACCTTCCACAGATATTCTATGCATAAAAATAAAAACAAATATATGTATATGTATGTATCTTTAAATATATAATATTAAAGTTGACAAGAGTCAAACTCCTAAGAAAAAGAAAATACTAAAGTCCATTTAAGAATTTAGCAAGGCTTCAGAAATTAAATACCTTTAATAATGACCCTCTCTTCATACTCCTTAAGGGGGGTTTTATCTTTCCAGTTAAGAAAATTTGCAAATTCAAGGTAGTTAATCAGCCCGTCGTTATCCGCATCACAGTATTCAAATAGCTGGTCCAGGAGCTTCTCATCTATGTGCACACTGGCCTGGTCACACGCTTCCCGAAGCTCAGCTTTATCTATGGCCCCATCTCCCTTCTGTTAGACACGAAGCAAAAAAAGATGACGTGAGCATTGTCTTCACGAGCAGAGTGGGCAACATCTGTTATTTCCTTTAAGAAAAAAAGAAAGAGCTCTATCACATAAATTCAAAGAATCGGTCCTATTTTTCACATAAGGAGAGTTAGATACTAAGCGAGATTGGTCCCCATCGTGTCCATCTGATATGTGCCCGGTAATTTCAACCCTGGTTGGAGTGGAGTGTGGCTCACAGCCTTTGTTCATTTTAATATCTTTCTCATTATTTTATTTTTATTTTATTTATTTTTTTTTTTTGCGGTATGCGGGCCTCTCGCTGTTTTGGACTCTCCCGTTGCGGAGCACAGGCTCTGGACGCACAGGCTCAGCGGCCATGGCTCACAGGCCCAGCCGTTCCGCGGCATGTGGGATCCTCCCGGACCGGGGCACAAACCCGTGTCGCCTGAAACGGCAGGCGGACTCTCAACCACTACGCCACCAGGGAAGCCCCATATCTTTCTCATTAAATCATGTTGTTTACACTCGGGTTGAGAAGGCCTAAGCATGATTCATGCTTGACATTTCATTTGACCAATGTTGTGTACTTTTGACAGCTTTCTGCAATTTTCAATGCTTTCAAAGTTGGTGTTCCAACTAGGCAGTCAGGGACTTCCCTGGTGGTCCGGTGGTTAGGAATCCACAGTTTCACTCACAAGGGGCTGGGTTCAATCCCTAGTCAGGGAACTAAGATCCCACATGCCACGCAGTGTGGGAAAAAATTAAAAAGTCAACTGGGCAGTGATTGTCCTACACTCCATTGCCTGGTGAAAAGAAGAAATTAGGGAAGTGGCTGCAGGCCAAGCACAGAGAGTGGATTCAAAGGCAGCTGCCGCTGGATATTAACGCTCCCGTGGACAACAGGATTCACTCAGATTCATCCTGGAAGCGGGAGGAGGGGAAGTTTCCACCCCTTTCAGAC
Organism: Monodon monoceros; assembly: GCF_005190385.1. Classification (NCBI taxonomy): domain Eukaryota; kingdom Metazoa; phylum Chordata; class Mammalia; order Artiodactyla; family Monodontidae; genus Monodon; species Monodon monoceros. Next base: position 136,407,417 of record NW_021703767.1, read on the forward strand.
AACAGTTAAAGACAGAAGCACCTACGCTGAGCGTGAAAGGAGGGAAATTTAGAAAGACTGGGCAGAACCCGGCTGATTCACTTGCAGGGTGACGGGCCGGAGCACATAATGCTTGTTAAGGAAGAATGGCCAGAGCTGGGCGTCTTACCACTCAGCTCTCCTGCAGCCCGTCAAGCCAAACTTAGATCCATCGGAGATGACAGGGAAAGGTCCCAGTGTTTTCAAAGTGGGTGCCAGCTGCTATAAGGGAGTTTGGCCCTCTCAGAGAGATTTCCCCGAGATAGTTAAACTCCCAAGGGAAAACATAAATGACTCACCAACAATCAGCTCCTAGACCCAGGGTTGGATTCACAACGCTGGTGAAGACAATCCCCTTGAGAACAAGAAACTGACCCAGTGAATTCTAGAGAAATTCCTGCAGCCAGACCCATAGGCCTGGAGAATGTTCCTAACCCTCATGTTGAAAGAGAATGAGAATTTAAAATATATTATATGGGGCTTCCCTGGTGGCGCAGTGGTTGGGAGTCCGCCTGCCGATGCAGGGGACACGAGTTCGTGCCCCAGTCCGGGAAGACCCCACATGCCGCGGAGCGGCTGGGCCCGTGAGCCATGGCCGCTGATCCTGCGCGTCCGGAGCCTGTGCTCTGCAACAGGAGAGGCCACAACAGTGAGAGGCCTGCGTACCGCAAAAAAAAAAAAAGTAGACTGCTTTATGAAAGTCTCTGCTGCCAGCCCAAGTCAACCAAAACTACGAGCCCCACAGCCCTAACTGAAAAGCAAAGGTGGGGTGGTGGGCTGTTGAATCGAGGGTCCCCAAATCTGAAAAAGATGGTAGCGATAATGAAAGAAAATGCTTCTTATTCACTGGGTACAGAGCCACTCCTGCCTCTGCAGCCTTGACGTTTCCCTCCCCCCATACCCCAACCTCAACTGTTCTAAGGAGGACTAGGTATGGGAAAAGATCTCCTTGTCCCCAAGGGGGATCACAGGCCACAGGTATCTGTCCCAGTATGTTGTGGAACTTCAGGGGGGTGGAGACTGAAACCACTACGGCTTCATTGGCTGTGGGTGCCAAAGTCGTCACCCTACTGCGTGTGCAGCAAGAAGAGACGTCAGGAATCAGCTGGTGGCGTTTGGGCAGGGTTTGTTCAAAGTGGAGAAGGAAAGTTAACAATATATTATTTCTGTGGCTTCCACTGCTGGATGTGTCAATTGATATTGATGCTTTCCATACCTGTCTTATGAATGAATGTTCAGGCACTTATGATCAAGAGAAGCCACATGGAGAGAATGCTAGTACCTTTGGGGCCCCTCAACCCTCATGACCCCTTTGAGCTGCAAGTCTCTATGAATAATGATTTCACCACGTAGAGCCGCTGGGCCTGGTTCACTAACCTGAAACCCAATGGTCTTCACTGGTCTGCTGTGGCTTTCAACCTCAGTAAGAGCTAAGGACCAAAAAAGGGCATAGTCACTCTACTCAGTGGGCAGAACTCAAGGTTATTCTCACAGCTCCGGCCAATCCTGCCATTGATGAATCTGTTATATTTTTACTGACTCTTGGACTGTTGCCAATGGCCTGCGTGCTTGGTTGCCACTTGGAAAACTACAGACTGGGGGCTTCCCTGGTAGTCCAGTGGTTAGGACTCCATGCTTCCAATGCAGGGGGCATGGGTTCGATCCCTGGTTGAGGAACTAAGACCCCACATGCCGCCTGGCATGGCCAAAAATATAGAAAATTAAAAATTTTTAAATTTTTTAAAAGACCACTACAGATTGGAAGATTAAAGACACCTCTTTTTGAGACAGAAAACTATGGATCAACAGAGGAATGGATAAAGAAGATGTGGTACATATATACAATGGAATAAAAATGAACAAAATAATGCCATTTGCAGCAACATGGATGGACCTAGAGATTGTCATACTGAGTGACATAAATCAGACACAGAAAGACAAATATCATATGATATCACTTATATGTGGATCTGAAAAAGAAGGAGGTACAAATGAACTTATTTACAAAACAGAAATAGCATCACGAATGTAGAAAACAAACTTATGGTTACCAGGGAATGGGGGGGAAGGATAAATTGGGAGATTGGGATTGACATATACACAGTACTATATATAAAATAGATAACTAATAAGAACCTGCTGTATAGCACAGGGAACTCTACTCAATACTCTGTAATGACCTACATGGGGAAAGAATCTAAAACAAAAAGTGTGGATATATGTATATGTATAACTGACTCACTTTGCTGTACACCTGAAACTAACATATTATAAATCAACTGTACTCCAATAAAAAAAAATAAAAAAAAAACTATGGAAACAAATCACGGCTGCTGAGTGAACCATCCAGGTAATTCACATAGATGCCCAGGATAAGGGTCCATCCTCTGATGTGGATGACAGGAATCAAGCTTTGGATTGAGCCTGCACCACCCAGGTTGCACAATCGCTGCCTGGATCCATCCTTGTAGCAGACACGACAATACACGCACCATTAGACAAAGTGCCAAAAAAGCAGTCGACGTTTCTGAGGCAGAGGCTACCACCACATGCCTAACTTGTGACTCCTGCCACAAGCTGACCCATTTGTCTCATGGTGAGGGAGGACACATCACACACAAGGCATTGCCCCATGCTCCTGGCATACTGACTACACGAACCTTTGTCCCCACTCAGAGCTATTGATGGTACATCTCTCTGTTGACACATTTTCAAGTTATAGAATCGCTATTTCAATCCAATGAGCCAGCTCCAGACACAAAAGTGTGGCCCGTGCAATTCATCTGAGTCACATGCTTTGCTTTCTGGACCACTTTCGGCCTGACAGTGGTGTGACTTATAGCACAAAGGCTACTCAACAATGAGCTATTAGTCAAGGTATTCAATGAACCTTTTCTGCCCCCAGCCATCCACAGCAGTCTGGTATTACTGAGCTTTGGAACAGCCTTGCTCACACGTCTTAGTAAACCAGTTTTGTCAATGAATGCAACTGTCCCCCAAAAGGAACCATCCCATCTCAGCTACTTCCTGGATAATAGGCAGAATAAAAGGAGCTGGAATTATATATACCTATTTTGAAAATCTGAGACTCTGCTGTGACCATTCTTGGACATGATGAGTCTTTATTTCCCCCCCCCCCCACTTTAGATTTTAAGTTCCCTGAGTTAAAAGCCTGCACATTATCTGGGATAATGTTTGATGCGCTGTCAGTGTTCAACAAATAACAGAATTAATCCTCTAAGCCAAGAAGAGTCATTTAGGAAATCACAGTTTATTTGTTCTGTTTTGTTTTGCTTTTCAATTAAATTAAATCTGGGCATTCAACAGTATAAGATTCTAATCATCAAAAACAATCCTACAGCTGTACTAGGAAGACCCACATCTTATTACCCACTCAGGAAAAAAAAGCTCCTCAAGGGTACTGAGCACTACATTGTACATATTAAAAGTTAACTATTTAGGGGCTTCCCTGGTGGCACAGTGGTTGAGAGTCCGCCTGCCGATGCAGGGGACACGGGTTCGTGCCCCGGTCCGGGAGGATCCCACATGCCGCGAAGCGGCTGGGCCCGTGAGCCGTGGCCGCTGAGCCTGCGCGTCCGGAGCCTGTGCTCCGCAACGGGAGAGGCCACAGCGGTGAGAGGCCCGCGTGCAGAAAAAAAAAAAAAAATATATATATATATATATATATATACTTGTTTTTCTTAAGTAATTTAATTCTGAAGAATAATTTTTAAATTACCTGTAAATAGCAATCGGTCTCTACTAAAAACCAGAGAAACAGTTGAATACTTACATTTTCTTTAAACACAACTTTGTGAGAAATGTCGTTGATGACTGATTGGTGTTTGTCCCGACATAATTAGTACAAACTTAACTGAGATATTTAACCCACTTTTTATTCACCAGTACATCACAGGTACACAGGCCCCTAATCTAAAATCAGATAAAACGCATGGGCTTAAAATGAATTAGCCAATGAGTGATCAAGATTTTTTTTATAAGATAAAAATTGTGAGGTGTCACTTTTCTAAAACTGTACTCAACATTGGAATGGAGATAAGAATATTATCTTTTTTTCCTTTGGAGATAAACTAAAATTATTCTGCTCTTTCTTTTCTTCTCCTATCAAGATTATGATGCACTACATCATCACGGGTTTATTTATGAGCTTTTATTTGTTTATGTTAGACTTATTCTAAAACGGTTTGAGGCTGCCTAGAAAAAGAAGTACAATGAGAGCCAAAAACAGTGAGGAAGTCAGGGCAAAGAGAAAATAAAGTTGGACTAAAATAAGATGAAACCTGAAATAAAAAGAGTGCACAAATGTATACTATAAGATCACATTCACAAACTAGACGTGTTTCTCTGTATTGGCTCTAAGCTTCCTGGCAGCCAAGTCAAAAAGGTATGCACTATTGGTCCAAAGTCATGCTGTACATGAAGCAAAAACAAACCAGATACTTAGACAAAGCACAGTTATGTGCTTTAAAATGACTGGGTTTCCTTATAAAGAGGATGCGTGTGACAAAAATAAATAACAGCCGTGTGGGCGTACTAATTAAAAAATGTGCCACGTTTCACAAACTGTTTGTGTAGTAGCGTTCCTTAGTGCAAGCCTAAGGTACTGTGCAGCTTGGTAAATCCTGTAATGGCCTAAAATGATGTCAGGTAATTATGGAGCCCTGGGTTGATCTGACTTGATCAAAGAATAAAATTTAGAGGAGCTTGAAAATTGAGTGATCTTACTCTCAAAACTGAAACCACACCTGGTGCCCAGGGGAGAGCGTTCTAAGTTTGACTTGGACCAGACTGACAGTACCGTGTGTACACATTCAGAATGAGGCAGAGACTGTCCATCCCCCAGGCTCCCAGCACACTCCAGTTTAATGATCTGCAACAGTGGTTCTCAAACCTCAGCCTGCATCAGAATCACTGAAAAGCTTGTTAAAACACAATTGCTAGACCCCAACCCCAAGTTCCTAATTCAGGAGGTCTGGGGTGGGCCTTAGGACATGCATCTCTAGCATGTTCCCAAGTGACACTGATGATGGTGAAAGAACCACATTTTGACAACGCAGGTCTACTCCAGCAAACATTTTCTGTCAAGGGCCAAAAAGTAGGTATCATAGGTTTTGCAAGCCATTCAGTCTCTGCATGTGTAGTTGCAAAAGCAGCTGTGGACAATACTTAAAACAAATGGGCATGCATATGACCCAGCAATCCCACTCCTGAGCATATATCCAAAGAAAACTCTAATTCAAAGAGATACATGCACCCCAATTTTTTTAAAATATAGGCATGTAAAACTATTTACAAAAACAGGTGGTGGACTGGACTTGATCCTGATCTACACCAGCCTGCTGGGACCTGTAAGCCCATGCGTAGACCAAAAAAGCTTCACTTTACTACTGGCCTTGTCATAGTGTCTGAAGGCTGCCAGCAAAGTGTCAAACTTTTGGTAGTTAACTTTCTTTAAGTGTTGTCGCACTGCTGCAACCAGGGCTCTCTGTCTGTCCTTGCCTCGGAGATATTCTCCCGGAAGTCTTCTGTGGGTGAGATCACCAGCTCCTATTGAAGAGAGGGGGAAAAAAAGTCTTTTATCTGAATTTAAAGCCTGTCACAATTATTCCCACACTAACTAAAACAGAGAGAGATCTAGCAACTTCTGTGAATGAAAAAACCTAACTCCAATACTATTATGCATCATGACAGAAAATTCTTTTTATAAAAAAAAGTACAAAGTAATTGATAAAAATGAATACTTCTGCTTTATGCGACTTCTTTGCTCAATGAAAAAAATCCGAAAAAATGAATTTTATGGGGGAATCATGAGCCCACTCAGCTGTCAAATCCTTTCCTAAGACAACAAAGTCCTTGCCTGACACCCTCTTGGCAGACATTTGCCTACAAGGCTGAGGATCTGAAAGCTGGGGCTGATTCCACGTGGGGATCACTCTGTGTGCCTCAAGGTTGACTAAACATCTGGGAAACCTTGTAAAAACTGGACACAAGTTCCCTACTCCTTCCTAATGTGAGTTTCCAGTCTGCCTTCAGTCTGCACACCAAGTCCCCATTTCTGTCCTGCTTCCCCTACACTATTACCAGCACAGAAGACCTCCATTCACAGTCCATTAAGTGAGTCCTGACCCACAACCCCGAGTAATAACCCCTCCAATCCACCTGATGCCACTGCCAGACCCAGCCCTTGCTTCTACTTTTCTTTCATGACTTAAAGGAACTTTCCTGAATTATGACACAAAGAAAGTACAAACACACTACCTCTAAACCCCATTGCTTGGATGTTAATGGTGACACAGATCAGACCAGAGTTGACCATGTTGCTTCAGATGTGACGGCTTGGTGGATGTCACCAGAAGAAACCTTCTGCCTCTGTTCTTTTTCCCCTGGCCTGTACCCCTCCCTTCCTGCTTTCTTGCGACAGGGTCATGCTGGCAGTTGGCTGTGATATCCTGGGTAGGTTAATTTAAATTTCAACATTGATGGATGCAGCTACAGAGGATCATACTAAGTGAAGTATGTCAGAAGGAGAAAGACAAATCCCATATGATATCACTTATATGTGGAATTTCAAATAGGACACAAATGAACCTATCTATGAAACAGAAACAGAATCACAAACATAGAGAACAGACTGGTGGTTGACAAGGGGGTAAGGGGTTGGGGGAGGGAAGGATTGGGAGTTTGGGGTTAGCAGATGCAAACTGTTATATATAGAATGGATAAACAACAAAGTCCTACTATATAGCACAGGGCAGTATATTCAACAGCCTATGATAAACCATAAAGGAGAATAATTTTTTAATGTATATGTATATGTATGTATAACTTTGCTGTACCGCAGAAATTAACACATTGTAAATCAACTATACTTCAATATTTAAAAATTGAAAAAAAATAAATTGCAACATTGGTTGCAGTTCAAGGCAACTAATATTCACACCTACTTTGTACAAGGCCCTATATTATTAGGCTCTGTCAAGGGTCTTTTTTAATAGGTGCTCGTAGCACCTCTAAGTTTATTATAAAATCAGGAGTTAATCCTGCATATTCTGACAAAAGCCTTCTTTCTAAGGGTAGACCCTAAATGTGGGTGAAAAGCCCACAACCAGTGCTAGTTCCAGGAACTGGCCAAGTGCCTCAGAACAAGATCATCTGAAACAGGGTCAGCTATTATCAGACCATCCTAACGTAGGCAAAACCCAAGTAAGGCTCTGCGAGAGGAAATCAAAGTGATTAGGGGTGATTTTTGACACATAAGTGTGGCTTCCTTTCCTCTTCCACATTTCTTCCCCTGATGTCAACCCTCTGGGGGGCTGCTCTGTATAAGGACCTCCCCCCGCCCCGGCTCTTCCACAAGATGGCTCTTGGTTGAGTTTTTTTTTCTCTTCAGAGGCCTTCACTCTCCATTAACATCCAAAAATAACCATTTGAATGGTTGTATCTCCAACTCTACCTGCACAACCCTACCAGGTATGACTGCCTAGTGGATGAGAGGTACGCTGATACCCTCTTCTGGCCTGGCCCTGAGAGAATATTTATGAAGCTCATGTCAAATCACTGACAACTACTCAAGAGCCACCTCTAAAGAGCTGAAATCAGGAGTACAAGCTGTGGCCCTAAGAGAGAGACCCATGACCTTGCTACCACGCCAGGGACATCAGAAAAGCCACGCCTGCTCCTCAGTTGCACCCTGCCTGCTACCAATTCTCATGATGCACTACTGCCTATGATTTTCCTCCACATCGCATCTGCCCTGGTGCATTCTGGGAGCTGGATTCTCCTCCACATCGCCTCTGCCCTGGTGCATTCTGGGAGCTGGACACAGCCCTTGCACTCTTCCTGGAAGCATCGTAACATAACAAACAACCCCAGGCCTGAGGGATGAGGCATTCTTTGTGCAGTTGCCTTTCTTTCCCTAAGTAAGGGTAAGGGAGCAATCCAGGCCCGGTAAAGAAACCAATATGTTCTCGGAAGCAGGCAGACCCTGAAGCTTTCCACGGAATAGATGCTGCTAGTTAACCCCAACAGTAGTCACAAAAGGCCACTGGGGTTAATCTGTGTCCATCCGTGAGCTCCAGGAAAAGTCTAGAGAGGGCTGACAGTCCCCTTACACAGTTACGCTGTACGGTGCCAAGGCCAATACTGACACATTTTTTAAACTTTTAATGTCAGTGTCCTTCCTTTTCACTTTATAGCTCTATCTTATCATTCGACTTTTAAGGGTAATGTAGCTCAACTATTAGGAAATTTGTCAATGTTGCCTAATTGTCAACATGATAAACTATGTGTTAGATACATTGATTCATGCTATGGATACCGGGGAAAATAATGTACTGTGCGCTAGACCCCAAGAATCCAACAGACAGCAAGATGGGGCGCCAACCAGCATGAACCTGCCCTCGAGTAGGCAGCTGAGCATGATTATCTACTTGTATTTCAGGCTAACTGATGGATTTCCTGAATCATCCCTTACCCACTTCTAGAGGTATGAAGAGCCTCTAAGATGGGCAGGCATCCATTAAACATGTAACAGTTGATCTAAAAACAGAACCAAAATATAATCTCCTAATGTGATGATTCATGGTGCTCTGAAACACCATGTTGCAGAAGCTCAGTAAATATGTATTTTATTTGTCAGTGAGTGGACTTTAACACATTTTTAGTAGCAGTTCTTAAAGTTTAGTATACATGAGAATATATGAGCATGGGTCCCAGGAACCTGCATATTTAATAAATTCTCTGGGTGATTTTAATGCAGGTAGACTGCAGACTGTATTTTGAAAACCAGTAAAATACAGCCCAATCCTGATAAGTTTTGGCAGAGTTTTCCCTTTGGAAGTCTGCTGTTTAGATCCCTTAGCACTAAAAACAAAATCCTGGGAATTTTCTTCTGCCACTTTATAGGTTGATTAATTGATTGGCTGGTGGGAAGAGTGGTTCTTAAGTATGTGGTTGTAGAGTACAGTGCTTTCTGGAACTTGAATGTCCCTACAGTTCATCTGGGTATGTTGCAGTTTCTGATTCAGTAGGTCTGGGGTGGAGCCTGAGATTCTGCATTTCTAAGAACCTTGCAGGGACCACCAACACCGCCCATCTGCAACCACATTTTGAGTAACAAGGGCCTAGTACAATATTGGAATTCATTAAAAAGCTGCCTCACTTCACTTTGGCTTGTTTAATACAGGCCTTATTTATTTTCTAAATAAAATTCTGAGCCTTAAATACACTTAAGGAATTCATTACAAGGGCTTTAAACTGTTCCTATTCCAAATATAATATGAAAATTTTGTTTCTTTCTTGTGCTACAAATTGTTCTCTTTAATGTTAATGTAATATTTTAAGCCATTAAAATTAGAAGCTTTGAGAGAAGGAGACGGTGAACTTAACTGCATGATTTGGGGGGTGGGGGGGATTTTGTTGTTTGTTTTTTAAGAAGAAAGTTTGTATATTTACCATACTCCTCAGGACGGAGACAAGCCCCAAATGTGTGGTCTGGGGGAACATTCATTGTTTCTGCAATGCTATTAAAGAAAACAAATATTTTAGTGAAAATTCCCACCACATGGCATCCCTGGAATTTAAAATATGTTTGCCATATGTTTTTAATCGCCTATATTTTCTCCTATAACCAAACTATGAGAATCAAACAGAAGTTCTCCAACAGATCTTTTTCCTAATCTCCCACTCGCATTAGCAATGGCTGAATGCTTTCACTGGCTTTCAGTGAAAAAGTCCAGACTGAAAAAGAAAAAACAGAACATACTCAAAGCAGAATTATGGAAGTACATATATATACATGGGGGGGGGCAGGGACAGGGAAGAGAGAGGAAAATATAATGCAATAAGTTAAATTTCTGAGATCTCAGAAATAAAGCTTTACACAAAATTCTTCCACCCTGTTCTCCAAAGACCCTGTCCATTTTGGAGACTCAGTACTTTCCTGGAACCCCAAGCGCTATAGAGGCTAATAAGAGTTCCCTGATTAACACAAAAGGATGATCCTTATTTAATTGATAGAACCTAATAAAACACAAACCAAAATTTACCACAAGAGTAGTTTGTAAATTTGATCCAGAAACATTTTCAATTCTAAGTTAATCATGAACTTACGGATCTAAAATTCTTCCAAGTTTATGTTGAAATTTTTCTTTGAAATCATCAACTCTCTTGGATACAACCTTAGCTCCTCTTTTCCTATAAAATTAGAAAATTGTCAGGTTATCTGTATTACCTAAAGTATTCTTGGCTACCAAATATACATATGGTGAGGAATACCGTAGTATCATTTGGGCCATCACAAAATAAATCCAGTTTCAAAAGAAATTATATGCTAAAAAGAAAGCTTTATGTGTTCATTCTTCTATCATGTATATTCTATTATAAAGATAAGTTTATAATAGAATATAAAATTTTGATTAAAGAATAAGACAAGCAAACAAAATTTTTTTCAGTAAACAAAAAGAGTTAATATCATTCTTATAAGTGTAACTCCTAAAACTGCTAATGGAAAAGTAAGCATAAAAGAAAGAAATAACCAAAGGATATAAACAAATAACTCAAATCTAGTAAGCAAATATATGGAGAAATTATAATACTCTCCAGTAATAAAAGAAATATAAGATAAAAGAACAACAAAGTACCACTTTTAAATAGTACATAAGTAAATATATATATATATACACACACACACATATACATATATAGAGAGAGAGAGACAAGAGACAGAGAAAGAGAATATCTAACATTGGCAAAAAGTATGGTAAAACGCTTGTAGATTGCGAGTGCAAATTGCTATAAACCTTTTGGAAATAATTTGGTAACATGATTCAAAAAGCATAAAAATGTTCATCCTCTTTTATCCACATCTGAAAACCAATCATAAGGAGATAATCCACATAATTAAGTGTGAAAAGAAGTTACATTTATAAAACTGCTTGTAGCCTCACTGTCTACGATGGGGAAAAAAAAAAAAGAAAAGAATCTAAATGTTCAATCCTGGAGGGTGATTATGTTGTATTAACAAGAACACACTTTGTGTGCATTCAAAATGTTGGTTATTTAGAATACACAGCAATATAAAATTATTTTACGTTAAGTGAAAAACCAGGATATAAAATGTTATTGCACTCTGATTAAAGCTATGCAAAAATCAACACAGGAAGCCACACTAGAAAGAAATAGATTAAAAAGATAATAAAGGTTGAATTAAGGTGACAGGATTATGGGTGGTTTTATTTTGCCAATTTTCTGTAATATAATTTCATTACTTCTATCACTGTGATTAAATGACTAAGAATTTCTTTTGAGAACTGCAAAATTACAACACCGCTATTTAATAACATTAAAATTAATAAATTCTCTATTGTTTTGCTAAGACTAAAAACAATGAACATTAAACTCTTAGATTCCATTTGCTTTTAAAACTATTTCCTGTACTGGAGAAATATGGAGTTGAATAAATTTCTGGAGAAGAGTGACACTCTGTGGAGAAACAAAAGATGAAATATAAAGTAATTCATCTTTTATTTCTTCATTTACCTCCCATTAGTTCAAAAAGGGAGAAAAAGAACAATATGGGTAAAGTCAGAATAAATCAGAGGCAGTTTAAGGGCTGTAATTTGAACAAATAAAATTGACAATCTAAAACCAGCTCCAAGGACTTCCCTGGTGGCACAGTGGTTAAGAATCCCCCTGCCAATACAGGGGACACAGGTTCGAGCCCTGGTCCAGGAAGATCCCACATGCTGCAGAGCAACTAAGCCCACACGCCACAACTACTGAGCCTACGCTCTAGAGCTCGAGAGCCACAACTACGGAGCCCGGAAGCCCACGCACCTAGAGCCCAAGCTCCGCAACAAAGAGAAACCACTTCAATGAGAAGCCCGCGCACCGCAACAAAGAGTAGCCCCTGCTGGCCGCAGCTAGAGAAAGCCCACATGCAGCAACGAAGACCCAACGCGGCCAAAAATAAAAAATAAATAAATAAAACCAGCTCTAAGGGGCATGATTAGGAACATGCCTGGATGGTAAAGGTAAGGATTCTAAGTCATGGAGCCTTCGCTTCTCAGCCTAAAAGTGCCTGGGTTATGTTTCTGGGAGAATCGGGAAGTATTTCTGAGCAGCCAAGTATGTCAGAGTATCAATAACTGTAACATCATTACACACCTCACAGTATTCACTAACCAACTCAGAGTAAAGTCTCTGTGTGTCAATCAATTTTTTCATTCAGACACATACACCCACACACACACACACCCCATTTCAACATTCTAACTGATTCTTCAGACCAAAGGTCATAAACAGAATATAGATAGAGGTAGTTTTATGGAGGAAATATATTCCTTAAAAGTATATATCCCTAATAACTCTCAAATAAGAGAGTTTAAGAGTGAACCAAATTTATGTTAAAATAGTGCATATCAAAGTGAGATGTAAACAAAACAGAAAGAGACTCATAGACATAGAAGACAAACAATGGTTACCAAAGGGGAAGGTGGGGGAGGGATAAATTAGGAGTTTGGGATTAACAGTTACACACTACTATATATAAAATAAGTAACCAATATATGTAACAGGAATATATGTAACAGGAATATAGTTCCGTGTGCTATACAGTAGGCCCTGTGCCATACAGTAGTCCCTGTATAGCACAGGGAACTATACTGCATATCTTATAATAACTTAGAATGGAAAAGAACCCGAAAAAGATTAAATTTATATATATGTGAATAAATAAATCACTTTGTCGTACACCTGAAACACCTGAAACTAACACAACATTGTAAATCAACTATTCTTCAATTTAAAAATAAAGACAAAAAAAGAAGAAAATAGGAACAAAAAAAAAAGAGATGTAAACGAATATACTTCACTCCAAGTTTATAATAGAAACCACACTGAAGAATGAAGTAGTGAGTCCTTTTTGAAATACAACAAATCAAGGGAATAAAGAATCTATCATTTCAGCAATAATTTTCCAACTAAGTTCGAAATACAGAAAGTGATCAAATAAAACAGTGTTCCATAAATGATGTTTCCTTGTGGGTAGAGACAAGTTGGTGGGAAATGCATCCTGCATATGGCCTGCTTTTATAAATTCAGTGTGGTTTTTTATGACTATCCCTAACGTGCTTGTTAATGACCCAAAAGCTCTACTCTTAGGACCTCCTTAAGGACCACCTTGTGAATATGTTTATTTCATATCTTTAAGAAATGGATAGTAGGTTTAATATTTCTAAGCTTTCAGAAGTGGATAAACCATATTTGTCACCTTCTTTTAAGTATCAATTTCTATGTTATATTTAATTATAAATATCTAGTGAAATACTTAAATCATTTCTTCATGTTTTCCTTTATGTATGTTTTAACAACTTTAATAGCGATAAATTCATGAATATTTGTTTTATAAGCTCTTCTTCTATACCCTAAAGAAAAACTATCTCATATGGGTTTAGTATAATATTGAAAGAATTTCTTCTGTGTTTGTGTTTTAACATTATTGTTTTCAATAATTCAAGTATCAGAAACTCATATAATAAGGGAGTGGGAGAAGAATGGAAATCAAAATTTCAGGCCTGGAATCACAGAATCCACTGTCTATACCCCTGGTGTAGTGGTTAAAGACAGCCCCTGGAGACACACTGCCAGGGTTGCATCCCTACCCCTAGTATTTCTCAGTTGCATGATCTTGGGCAAATGATTTCATTCTCTGTACTTCAGTTTCTTCATCGGTAAAATGGAAAGGCTAAAATTCTAGTACACCTGAAGTATAGTTGAATTACAGTGTTGTTAGTTTGCTGTATAGCAAAGTGACTCGGTTATGCATATATATACATTCTTTCTCATATTCTTTTCCATGATGGTTTATCACAGGATGTTGAATATAGTTCCCTGTGCTGTACAGTAGGACCTTGTTGTTTATCCATCCTGTATATACCAGTTTGCATCTGCTAATCCTAAACTCCCAATCCTACCCTCTCCCACCCTCTCGCCCCCTTGGCAACCACCAGTCTATTCTCTGTGTCCCTGATTTTGTTTCTGTTTCATAGATAGGTTCAGTGAATAAACTTTTCCATACCCCCCTGAAAAAAAATTATAGTACACCTACCTCACAGAGGTGTTGGTAGTATTAAATTAATCATATATAAAGTACTAAGCATTTGGCCTCTATAACTGGGAGCTGTTATTTCAGCGACCAGACAGGCAAATGAGGGAGGCAGGTGAGTGCCTGTGGGAATGTGCAAACTCTGTGTGCACCCTAGGGGCCTATGGAAACTTGGAGGGCCAGTGTATCCTTTAAAGAGGACAGAGGGTGTAAAAAATGGTACAAATGAACTTATTTACAAAACAGAAATGATGTCACAGATGTAGAAAACAAACTTATGGTTACCAAGGGGGAATGGGGGGGCGGGATAAATTGGAATATTGGGATTGACTTATACACACTACTGTATATAAAATAGATAAACAACAAGGACCTACTGTAGAGCACAGGGCACTCTACTCAATACACTGTACTGACCTATATGGGAAAAGAATCTAAAAAAGAGTGGATAGATGTACATGTATGACTGGTTCACTTTGCTGTACAGCAGAAAGTAATGCAACATTGTATTTGTTTTGTTTTGTTTTGTTTTGTTTTTGTTTTTGGCCACACTGTGCAGTCACGTGGGATCTCAGTTCCCTGACCAGGGATCGAACCCGCAACCCCTGCAGTGGAAGCTCAGAGTGGATGGCCAGGGAAGTCCCAACACACTGTAAATCAACTATACTCCAATAAAAATTTATTTTTAAAAAGTTACAAACTAAAAAAATAAAGAGGGCAGAGAGCAAAGCAAATCCACTCTCACCATTAATGTATAGAAATGCAAGCCCAGTATATTCGTTTCCTGTGGGTGCTAGACACATTACCATGAACTTGTGGCTTAAAACAGTAGAAATGTATTCTCTCACAGTTCTAGAGACCAGAAGTCTGAGATCAAGGTGACAGCAAGGCTGCATTCCCTCCAAAGGCTCTAGGGGATAATCTGTTCATTGCTTCTTCCAACATCTGGAGGCTGTTGGCATTTTTTTTTTTTTTTTTTTGGCCTTCCTTAGCTTGCTGTCACATCATCCCAGCCTCCTCCATCTTCACATCACCTTCTTCTCCTCTGAATGTCTTCTGCTTTTCTGTCTCAAACCTCCCTCTGCCTTTCCCTTATGAGGACACTTGTCATTGGATTTAGGGTCCACCCAGATCATCCAGAATGATCTCTTTATCTCAAGATCTTTAACTTAATTGCATTTACAAAGACCCTTTTCCCATACAATACAACCTTCATAGGTTTTGGGAATTAGAACATGGACATCTTTGGGGGCCACCATTCAACCCAGTACCTCAGTATTTTCAATCTTCTGATTTTTTAAACATAGTAGGAAATATAGGTTTTTATTTTGTTTGTTGGCTTAGATATAAAATGTAAGACAGGGAATGAAAAACTAAGGAAACTTATTTTAATTTCTTAGGAAAGTAGTCAAAATGTAGAATGCAGGTGTAAAAAGGTCACAGTTTGTGAGAGTTAAGTCAGATGCTCAGGTGCCCAAATAACTATTAAAGAAAGCTGAATGATAAATGACAGGTCAATTATATGTGACATGATTGTCTTTGTCGAGACTTGAAACCCCACTATCTTTAAGAAACATAGTAGGGTTGATCCCATAGATTAAAAACATTCATGTATGTCTTCCAATCTGCTGAAAAGACATGAAATTACTTTAGAATCACAAACACACACACAGGGAATTCCATGGCAGTCCAGTGGTTAGGAGTCTGCACTTCCATTGCAGGGGGCCTAGGCTCTATACCTGCTGGAAGAACTAAGATCCTGCAAGCCACGTGGTCAAAAACAAACAAAAAATCAAACAGAAAAAAACCCAACAACAAAAAGACAGTATCATGGTTATCTCTGGGGGAACTGGACAGTTTAGAAGACATATCACTGTGTATCTTTTTCTATTATTTTTATGTTTGAACCATGTCACTGCATTACCTCTTCAAAGAATAAACGTAATAAACTTTCAAGTCCATATGCCATATATCTAACACTTGTTCCAAGACACAACATACTTAAACTTACATTTGTAGTTCGTGAAGCCAATGTAAAGTTTTTGCCATGTTTCGTCCATCATTAAAATGTGGTGTTGGGATCCCATACAAGTTAAATCTATGAAAACTTGATGGATTATACTTTCGGTGCTTTGCTTCTCCTAAGAAAAGAAAAGGGAAGACTTCTGACTTAAGCAACACAACTTTGTGCAAGAAGTGCATGATGTTCTCACTGACAACGAAAATGAGAGTGGGAAAAAGAATGGAACTGTCACAGCGCAGGAAACTGCACACATTTGGCTACAGATGACAGACGCATTCTCCCATGTGAGCTGGGAGACTGGTGGAACAAGGGTTCCTTGTGTTAATATTTGGAAAGTAAGTAGAAAAATGATGTAGGAGAAAGACATATAACTGATGAAAAATTCAGGGCCCATCAATGTTAAAGAAATCCTTAAGATCAGGGGAGGTACTGCAAGGCTTTGTGACCCCAGCGGTGCTTTAAGCTATGCTAAGATTTGAGAGATTGGTGTTTTATACTTGCTCTCACTGAGATTTGTGTTACAACCTTCACATTTCGTTATAATCACTTGTCTCGTATTAGAGACATTCAAAGCGTGATAGAGGGCTGAGAACCCAACAGGGAGGTCTTTATTTTTAAGATCTAGTACTGTACCATGATGTGGTATTAGTTTTCTATTTGTAGTTAAGAAAGTAAGACTGAAACTAGAGATCAGCTATAAGGTTATAAAATGATGGAGAAAAGATATTCAGCCTCACCAGTAACCCAAATAATGTAAGCAAAAACAATAGCGCACAGTCATAATTTGACTCTCAGTTAAGCAAAAATAAAGAAGATGGGCAAAGTTCGCCTTTGGGGAAGATGCAGGGAAATGGAAATTCTCATACACTGTGCCTGTGAGGGCAAACTGGGGCAGCTATTCAGGTGGAGAGTTTGGCTCTAAGAGTGAAATTTTCAGATGCTCAGAAATGTAGGAATGTATCCTATGGAAACAAATCACATTCACAAAGATATATAAACAATCCATTTTTGTAATCCTGAAAAATACAATATTGATAACTGACCTGAAAAGACAACCAAGAAATTTCATATTTGGGGGGGGCAGGGAGAAAAAGGGAAAGAAAAAAGTGTGTACAGTAGGATGCAAAACACACACATACACTCATATATGAATGAGCAAAGAAAAACATATATGAAAGTATCACCTATGGCAGACTGGGAATTGTGGGAGATTTTCTTTGCATTTCATATACTTCTATTCAACCTGAATTTTATAAAAGAAAATATGTATTACTTTAGTAATAATTTAAATTAAGTGTATTTAAAAGAGGTTGTTATTGTTATTGAATGATGTCCTTGACATACTATTTCAAGTAAATGCATATAGCAGTTTCTCCAAAAGCATGAAGATTATTGTCACATTTAACTGAAGATAGCTCCATGGATGGGGGTTAGAAAGATGTTTGATGTATCAAATGTAGTTATCTCTGGCTAATGGGATTTCAAGGTTACATTTACTTTTTCTTCATTTTTCCATGATATTTACATTCTCTACAATTATATTTTTATAATAAAAAATAGTGCTTTCATTAAAGGGAAAAAGTAAAAAATAAATATTTAAAGGATTGGATTCTATTCCTTTTCAAGAGGCTAGTGAGACTTTTGTAAAAATCAGCAAATGAAAGTAATTTCAGTCATGTGATAGTCCATTAGAGTCTTCTAAATATTAAAAAAAAAAATTGGACTGGGAGTTTGGGACTAGCAGATGCAAACTACCATATATAGAATGGATAAACAACAAGGTCCTAGTGTAGAGCACAGGGAACTATATTCAATATCCTGTAATAAACCATAATGGAAAAGAATGCACATATGTATAACTGAATCACTTTGCTGTACACCAGAAACTAACACAACATTGTAAATCAACTATACTCCAATATAAATAAATAATTTTAAAACTACACTCATTTTCCTCCAAATTTTCCTCCAAATGCTAAATGCATGTAAAGGGTGTCTATATACATATTCACTGAAATAGTTCTTTCTTAAAACAATTAAATGGCATTGGATTAGATTGTGCTATCGATGCTAAACTTTTCTAAAAATGAATAAAATATTTTTACAAGAGAGGAATGGAGGGAAGGAGGAATAAAGAAAAGAAAGACTAGAAGGAGGAAAAGAAGAAAGGGAGGGGACTTCCCTGGTGGCGCAGTGGTTAAGAATCCGCCTGCCAGTGCAGGAGACACGGGTTCCGGCCCTGGTCCAGGAAGATGCCACAGAGCAGCTAAGCCCGTGTGCCACAACTACCGAGCCTACGCTCTAGAGCCCGCGAGCCACAACCACTGAGCCTGCATGCCACAACTACTGAAGCCCACGCGCCTAGAGCCCGTGCTGCACAACAAGAGAAGCCCCCGCAATGAGAAGCCCACGCACTGCAACGAAGAGTAGCCCCTGCTCACCACCACTAAAGGAAGCCCACGCGCAGCAACAAAGACCCAACTCAGCCAAAAATAAATAAAATAAAATAATTTATATTAAAGAAGAAGAAAGGGAGGGACAGAGCCAGGGACGCGGCGGCGGAGGAGACACGGAGAGAAGCCTTGTCAAGGCTGTGAAAAAGCGCGGTGGAAGCAGCCGTGGGAGGATGGAGATGATCTCAGGACCGGGGTGTACCGGCAGCGTAAGGAACCAGCAAAGACTGGTCATGGGAGAAGGGAATGGCTGACTCCAGCCGGGGAGCAATGGGCATAGCAGACAAGCCCCAGAAGGAGTATGATGTGAGGGGGCGGTGGAGGAGAAAAGTAAGGAAATAAAGACGGAGAGAGGGGTCTTGTGCTGCAGTGAAGGGCTAGTCTTACTTCTAACTAATGCAGATTAGTTCGTGAATCATGCACAGGCCATCGGCTTTCTCAGGACAGGTATCAGAGTCTAATTGTCAATCCTCTGTTAGATCAAGATTCTACTTAGCACCCACACGTCAACAATTAAATTGTAGTTTACAGCAAACATCCAATGCCTTTTAGTTATGCTATAGAATAATTCTAGTAATAAGGCTTTTAGTCAAGATCACTTAATAATAATAATAATAATAATGATAATAGTTACTGAGCCCTCACTATGTTCCAAAATGCTTGGCATTTTGCAGGCACTCACTTCATCCTCGCAACATTATTATCCCTATTTAATAAATTTAAAATAGATGGTGATAAGTAAAATATTCAAGGTCTAAAAGATAATAAATGGACAAGCTAGGCCTTGAACTTGATCTGACTCGAAAATTTCTGCACTTGACCATTATCTAATATTCCTCGTGTAAAGCAAAGCACTTAGAATAATCCTATTTGAATAAAAAACAAGATTAGACTACCCAACATTTAATCTTACTTAGCTATTTTTTTCATTTTAATGAAACATATCTTTCTACATTTTACACCCAAAATGCATAAGTGTATGTGTTCCCAGCTATCGGGGTTTATAACCTTATAAGTAATAAGTTATTATTTATTGATCACCTATTATATGCCAGGCATTTTAACTTTAAGCACATCATCTCCCTTATTCCTCTTCACAAATCTGAGTCTCATATTCTCAGGCCCATTTTACACTGGAGGAGACTTACCTGCATAATAATCATTGTGAGATACAATATACAGATCGTGTCCTGCCTGTCCTTCTTCAAATACTTCTTGATAGGATTTTGGTGGATTCACCACCTCTCTAGCAGATAATTCTGAAGGAAGAATTAATGAAATCAGTTTTAAGGCATTTTTCAGCTCTTTATAACATATTTAAGTTGACTAGAGCAAATGACAAACTGGTATGCTAACTACATAAGCTACATGGGCAAAAAGCCAGCATACATAGAGATTTATCACCAAAGACAGGAATAGCCCAGGCATCATTGTCTTGAGGATCCCACTTGAACAGATTCAATCCCTAGAATTCTGAAGAACTCCATACTGGTTAACCATTTGGTTGTCCTGAGCTATATGCCAAGCCCAGTTAAATTCCCAGTTTTGAGGATCTCAAAAGGATACTTTTTATTTTAGTTTGCTCCAGACTTCCCAAGATGATCTAGGCAAATTTGAATCACAAATCAGTTTCAGAAACCCTGATGCCCTGTGGGGAAGACTTGATGCAAATGTTGGCAGCTGTAGACAACAGCACACACCCTGAATCTGTTTAGATGTGAATATCCATCTTCAAAGTAGCCCGAAGTGCCGGGGAAATCACTGGCATCAGAAAGAAATTCTTCTTCTTACTGCTCCCAAACCTAGAGCTAGAAGATCTTTGTTGAACAGCTGCTTTCCCAGGACTGGTGGTCCCTGGTTTTATATATAGCGAATTATTTTCTTTTTATTGTTTCATGTAATGATTTTTAAATATAATTCCATTTACAATTTCACTCTTCTCTTTCAACCTAACAACATACATTAAGATGTTTTCTTTTGGACTTTCTGCCAAGAAGTGGGGTCTGTAAACAGTTAAGAATACCAGAAGGTAGCCCTACTCAGAATAATCCTGTAAAGCAGTGCTTCTTTTTGATGTGGGAACCATTACACCTATTAATACACATATATACATTTTAGAACATTCTTTCTATTACATATTTAAATGAGGCACACCTAGGCAGTACTTTGCATATTAAATTCTTGATAGCGGTTATGATATAATTACTGTAATTCTGTAATGCCTGGTGTACTTAAATACAATTTTTAATCCTATTTAAAAGAAAAAAAGATATTTTATCTGTTCTAAAATACATTTTTCATGTTTCAAGTTTTAACAAGTTTTAACTTTAGATCTGATAAACTAAAGCACAACTGCAGATTTTGCATTCCAAGAGAAAGGCATAATTTATCTCCAGAACGGATGTTACTATGTTAAGGAAAGTAATCTAATGGACATTTTGGTGAAAAAAAGATAAGTTCCTGGTGCAGAGCTGCAGTGGGTGCAGAAAGATAAAGAAAGAAGCGAATTCCTCTGCAGGATGATAAAAAGATGGAATTTGAGTTTTCCTGTAATAAGATCCCTGGAAGGAGAGGGTAAGAGACCAGAAAAGGCTAAACGTGAGAAGGTGTAAAGGGAAAGCACCCAACAACATGGCAGGATGCTGGGGCTGCAGAAGAAAAAATGGCCTGTGACCAATTCTATTCTAAGTCATTTGTTGAAAGATTGCTTCACTCCCTCTCAAGATGAGAGGGGAATCTGCTCTGATACTGCCTGTTAGGTTAATAAGCAAGCGTACACATCATGGATCTTCATGAATGAGTGCTGTACACAGCATTTACCTAACATCTGTTTTGTGGTCTTTGTATGAAACAGAATTTCATAAAGAGTTAAGCACAGACGTAGAGAACAAACTGGTGGTTGCCAAGGGAGAGGGTGGGTGGAGGAGGGATGGATGGGGAGTTTGGTGCTAGCAGTTGCAAACCGGTATATATAGAATGGATAAACAATACGGTCCTACTGTATAGCACAGGGAACTAACTATATTTAACATCCTGGGATAAACCATCACAGAGAAGAATACAAAAAATTATGTATATATGTGCATTACTGAGTCACTTTGCTGTACAGCAGAAATTTACACAACATTGTACATCAACTATACTTCAACACAAAAAAATTTTTTTTAAAGAATTAAAAGTTATGAACACATTAGAGGTTTTGGTGGAAATAAAACACACAAATAGATGTCCAGGGGAAAGAGATAGCAACCCTCACAGCTGGCCCCAAGATCAACTTCCCGGAGTCTTTTTCCTGTCTTTACACCATCTCTACTCTGCTCCCTGAATCTCCTCTCCAAACCCTGAACTCTTACTGCCTTGACATACATCAACTCTAAGGCTTCTGGGTCTGAGAGTAACTTTCTTGCTATGATTCCCACCTTTCATTCTGGGATCAACATTTACACCAGCACTAAATAAATCCCAACAGGATATTTAATCCCATTTCCTATCACTCCTTCCCCACCCTTTATTTTCACTACCTCTGATGACTGCCGTCCCAAATGTCGTGTTGAGTATATCCAGGCCTTTAGGTAATCCTGGCGTCTGATCATGAGATTTTCCTAACGGTGCCCGTTGATTGCTAAAATATACTGATTCCTTCTTATCTTTCAATTTCTGTTGAAAGGTTGTAATAGGCTGTGGGTTGATCAGTACCTTTGCCTAAAGAAATCGTACAAAGCAAAGATGTAACAACCAAAAAAAGG
This sequence comes from Monodon monoceros, assembly GCF_005190385.1. Lineage (NCBI taxonomy): Eukaryota > Metazoa > Chordata > Mammalia > Artiodactyla > Monodontidae > Monodon > Monodon monoceros. The sequence goes on from NW_021703767.1 coordinate 136,429,782, forward strand.
AAAAAAGTCTGAACACTGAAACTCAATAGCTGGGGAGAAGACAATATGATTGTGGGAAAACATTTCATGATCGTTGTCTGGGCTCACCTTCAAATGAACCATCAGAATTGGGGTTATGCAGCTTAGACATGTCTAAACATGACTTTTCATTGGGGCTAAAGCATTTATGGGGGCAACTCCCTGGTTACTTGACTCAAAGGTTCCAGAAAAGTAGGAATGACAAGTGCAAGAGCCACGTGATTCCCACCAGCTCCCTCCAGGTATAAGATCAGGTCTTCTGACCCTTGACTGTCCATTCAATCTGTAGCAGGGAACACCGGGACCCTGCGTGCACACAATGCATGTACAAGCGCTCTTAGCATCTCCAGCAATATCACCCAGCCTTTGTCCCCACCATGCTTTAACAAACCTTGACAGCACTTCTCTTTACTGTGAGAAAATTAAGTGCAGCTTGGCTTTTATTATCTGAGGGGAGAATATTAGTCTGTAGCTTAAACCATTGACTTTTCTATACTCACCCTCTTGGCTGCGGCTGCTTGGATTTTTTTCACTGCCCAAGATTAAGAGTGGGAAGGAGATATTTCACTAATACCTCATTTGTTCATTTTCACCTTGGTAAGTGAATAATGTACAGGGAAAAATAGAAAAGAAGTTACCGGTGTTGAAATTTTAGATCTGATTCCATGTGTCAAAGAAGGTGCAATTTGGGGATCATTTGCTCTGCCGTAAAATACTCTTTCGGCTCCAGCAGGCGGATATCTGAAGTTGAAAAATTTTTTTGCTTCAGGTGGGGTCATTAGCTACCAACAGGGAGAGAAGAAAATAGAATTATTAAGTACAGTCGATTAGATATTAGCAAGACTGATCTATACCAATCAATGAACACCCTTCATTACATGAGTTTAATCAGTACCTGGGGATCTACAGCTCCAAAAAATGAAACATCCTGAAAATTTTTTAATAGAAATAAACAACATATTTTAAAAGTTATATTTAGAAAACGGCCAAGAAGTATCCAGGTTAGGAAGCATACCATAAATGACTATTTCCCATCGAAATAAATGGAATCTTCTGTAGTTTTTGTAGAGCTGGAAATTGTAAGCCTGGAATTTTCACTTCCTCGGACAAACTCAATAGAAGGCCCCAAAATACAGTAAAAATAATCCAAATTGACCACGTTAAATTTATGCAACTCTCAGAAGGAATGTTGAGCGTTGTTTATCTTATGTTCACACAAATGCATTTTTTTTTTTTTTTTTTCAGTATGCGGGCCTCTCACTGTTGTGGCCTCTCCCGTTGCAGAGCACAGGCTCCGGACGCCCAGGCTCAGCGGCCATGGCTCACGGGCCCAGCCGCTCCGCGGCATGTGGGATCTTCCCGGACCGGGGCACGAACCTGTGTCCCCTGCACCGGCAGGCGGACTCTCAACCACTGCACCACCAGGGAAGCCCCACACACAAATGCATTTTGAAAACACTCACCCTGGGAAGTTTTTCAGTCAAGCAGTTTGCAGCTCTGTATCCAATCGGAAGAACTTTCCCTGCCTAAAGAGAAAAAAAGCAATAATTGGTCATTGTCAGGTCCAGGGGTAGTGTTTTGAAGAATGGAATGTATTTCAAATTTGGCCTATGTATCTAATGCTAAAAAGTTACTTTCAACTACTTAACACAATTAAGAAAAGTAGTAAGAACAATTAGCAAATCTAAGACAATCCTGATGTATAATATAAATGTTAGATGCTACATATATTCAAGCATACCTTTTTTTTTTACAGTGCAGCATTATTAGTGATCCATCAATTATAGGACCTCTGCAACATGCTGAGGGATTCAACTTTCAGAAATAATCCCGTCATAGTTCACAGGTTAATTATCGGCTGTCCTATTGTCATCAGTACAATGAGTGTGTGGCTGAATTCAAGCTAAACTCAAAGTATTAAGTATTTCTGAGTGGGTGTGGGTGTGTTTGCACTGTGGGTGTGTTTCACCAACACCCTTTTTTTTTTTTTTGCGGTACGTGGGCCTCTCACTGTTGTGGCCTCTCCCGTTGCGGAGCACAGGCTCCGGACGCGCAGGCTCAGCGGCCATGGCTCACGGGCCCAGCCGCTCCGCGGCATGTGGGATCTTCCCGGACCGGGGCACGAACCCGTGTCCCCTGCATCGGCAGGCGGACTCTCAACCACTGCACCACCAGGGAAGCCCACCCTAACTTTTGATATATGCGAACATGTCACCCCTGGCCAAGCTCCTTCAGTGAATGGCCCAAACCTCACTTGGTTTTGTTCACTTAATTCTAATTTGGGTCTTATCTGCCCTTCCCTTGCCCAAGCAAAGAATATAACAGTTCATTCCCAGCAATGCACCTCTCATCTATTTCCCGTTTATCATTTCAAGCCAGCTGATAGTTGTTTCTGCAAAGCATAAGTTTCTCTTTAAAAAAATGAGAGAAAGAAACTTCCCATACAGAATGTTCTAGGTCTCTGGAGGAGGATGGAGGAAATCAGTGAAAAGCAGAGAGGCTGAGAGCTGGGTGAATGGATGAATGTGTAGGTGTTGGCAGGGGGATGGATTAATTAGACAAATGAGGGATGACTGGATGACAGTAAAGACGGATGGATATAGGTGGGTAGGTGAAAGTTTTTTATTATGTTAAATGTTAACTGAGGAATTCCTCTTAGAGGGAGAACCATCAAGGATTAAGAGAGTAAGGACTTCCCTGGTGGCTCAGTGGCTAAGAATCCACCTGCCAATGTAGGGGACACGGGTTAGAGCCCTGGTCCAGGAAGATCCCACACGCCACAGAGCAACAAAGGCTGTGCACCACAACTATTGAGCCCACGTGCCACAACTACTGAGCCCGTGTGCCACAACTACTGAAGCCTGTGCACCTAAAATCCGTGTTCCACAACAAGAGAAGCTACAGCAATGAGAAGCCTGTACACTGCTACAAAGAGTAGCCCCTGCTCTCCGCAACCAGAGAAAGCCCGTGCGCAGCAACAAAAACCCTACACAGCCAAAAATTAATTAATTGATTGATTGATTGAAAAAAAGAGATTAAGAGAGTATCTTGATGACACCTCTGTGTATAAAAGAGGAAGCCCATAGACATGGTCAGACAGAGAAGTTAATTGCTTTGCTAAAAAATGGGAGAAAATATGAACTCTTGATGGGATAGACTAAAGAAGGATTAAGAGAGATGAGAGAAAGGCTGAGAAAGAGGTGGGAGGAGGGAATGATCTAGCAACAAGGTCAGAGGCCGGGGGGCCCAAGATGCGAAACTGGCCAGTCACAAGCAATCCAACCTTAATGCCAAATCTTGGGTAAATTCTACTTACACAACTACACAATGGGAGAAGAACCTTAGGTTAAAAAGGAAAGGGGCTGTGCTCTAACGTGAGCGGAACCAGGGTGGGGAAAAGAGAGGAGGGATGCAAGTGATTTTTTTTAATTTCTTTTTGTTTGTTTTTTATTTTATTTATTTGTTTGTTTGTTTGTTTTTTGAGATACAAGTGATTTTTAATTCAGCTGGAGATTGTAAGAAATCTCAGAGATATCAGGGAACGTAAAGTCTCTCTTGCTATACATGTTATAGAAGCTCCAGCCATTCTTTTAAATATTTAATGTAAAGATTAACTCATAAGGAATGGAGATGTGGTACATATATACAATGGAATATTACTCAGCCATTAAAAGGAATGAAATCATGCCATTTGCAGCGACATGGGTGGACCTAGAGATTGTCATACTGAGTGAAGTAAGTCAGACAGAGAAAGAGAAAGAGAAAGGAATCTAAAAAGAAGTGATACAAATGAACTTATTTACAAAATGGAAACAGACTTGCAGAGTTAAAGAACAAAGTTATGGTTACCAGGGGGAAGGGTTGGGGGAAGGGATAGTTAGGGAGTTTGGGATTAACATGTACACACTGCTCTATTTAAAATGTATAACCAACAAGGACCTACTGTATAGCACAGGGAACTCTTGTTCAATATTATGTAACAACCTAAATGGGAAAAGAATTTGAAAAAGAATAGATACATGCATATACATAACTGAATCAGTTTGCTCTACACCTGAAACGATATATCACAACCTTGTTAATCAACTATACTCCAATATAAAATAAAAAGTTAAAAAGAAAAAAGACTAATTCCTAAGGCTGGGGGTACCCAGGGCAGCTACTCGCCAGGTGCTACATGATGAGAGAGATGGAAGGAAGATGACTTTACTTGTCCGTCATCTGCTGACTTTCCAAGTGTTTGACATTGGATACTCCAGGTTTCTATCACTGTAAACATTCTGTTGGACAGAAATGCCTTTGGTATTCCTCATCGAGTTGCCTACTTGAAAAGCAATTTGATTCCAAATCAGTAGCTGTAATCAGGTTTGGATGTTCTCAGGCCATTTGATTGGGGACACAAAGATGGAAGCCATTATGTCTGATTTCTATCTACAGTGTCATGTTGTGTGTGACAAGTCTCGCTCCAGTCATGGATCTCTTTTTGTCTCTTTTTATTTCAGTTGTTTTCAAGGATGCCTGTTCATCAATTTGAGATGTGAAGGATAGCAGAATTTGCCACCCCCAAATATGCCTCTTTGGCATAAGGATTGTTTTCAACCAATTATTTTAAGAAACAGCAGAAGCTCTGAAAACAGAGTAGAAGTTACCCTTTTGTAAGGGACATGTACATTTTACAAAGGAAATCTCTTGTAAAGGTGTTTCCCTCTCTGTACTAGAAGAGAAGGTTGACTCTAAATGTCCAGGAACTCTTATCAATGGAGAAGGCACTGATGTAACCTGCATAATAAACCTTACCCTTGTTTACCATGCTTTCCGTGGTAACCTCCCATAGCTGGCCTTCTTTTTGCCCCAACATCTTTTTTTTTTTTTCATAGTTAGATGAGTTTTCTTCTTTTGTTGAAGTATAGTTGATTTATAATGTTGTGTTAATTTCTGCTGTACAGCAAAGTGATTCAGTTATTTTTTTAATATTCTTTTCCATTGTGGTTAATATAGTTCTCTGTCAACATCCTATTTTTTATAAGATTTTTTTTTTGATGTGGGCCATTTTTAAAGTCTTTATTGAATTTGTTACAATACTGCTTCTGTTTTATGTTTTTGGTTTTTTGGCCTCGAGGCATGTGGGATCTTAGCTCCTCGATCTGGGATCGAACCTGCACCCCCTGCATTGGAAGATGAAGTCTTAACCACTGGACTGTCAGGGAAGTCCACCAACATCCTTTTTTGTCTGTAGCTAAAGATGGTATTTAAGGTGGTGACTTGGGCCATCTTGGGACTTACTCAATTTTCCTGGGTGTCTTCCATGTATACATGAGGTATACGTGTTAATAAATGTGTTTGCTTTTCTCTTGTTAATCTGCCTTTTGTCACAGGACGTCTCAGCCAAGAACTCAGAAAGGTAGAGGGAAAATTATTTTCCCTCCCCTATTATTTCTCCATCAAGCTTCACAACATGGATATACTCTATTCTTCATAGCCTACACTTTGAATCTGGCTATCGCAAACATGCTTCCCAAGTTTGATGAAAATCTGTTGTGTAATTTTTCATGTGGTCCAGTAAGAGACAAACGGGGGCTTCCCTGGTGGTGCAGTGGTTGAGAGTCCGCCTGCCGATGCAGGGGACACGGGTTCGTGCCCCGGTCCGGGAAGATCCCACATGCCGCGGAGCGGCTGGGCCCGTGAGCCATGGCCACTGAGCCTGCGCGTCCGGAGCCTGTGCTCTGCAACAGGAGAGGCCACAACAGTGAGAGGCCCGCGTACCGCAAAAAAAAAAAAAGAGAGACAAACGGAATGAACTTTTGTTTTATTTATATAGATATAAACACACTAAATACGCAACAACAGGCAAATGGTTAAATAAAATATGGTACCTTCAAAAGATATGCTATTGTGGAATCATTTAAAATGATGTATATACATCATTTTAATGGTATAGGAAAATGTTCATGAATTTAAAACAAAGACGTAAATTTGCATCGTACAAATTCAAAGAATCACTAACTGTAATATGCACAGGACACCATAGACAAAAAGTTGTTAGTTGTGATCGCCATTTCTGAGTGGTGAGATTCCATGTGCTTTTATTTCCTTCTTTGTACTGTTTTCTCAATATTTTACTGCGTACTGCTTTATTACGCAAAAGAAAGCAATGAAGGCGTTCAAAAAATCTATAAACAGTATCAAATAGAAGGGAAACAGCTGCAAGAGCACTAGAAATAAGAATGAGAATCAAGTATATGCAGAGCCAAGATGGAACTTAAGAGCAGCTTTAACGGTCACCTTAAGTTCTACTTCCTGAGCTCTAAAGGGGGGACCTCTGCTGATCCTAGGGACCCCTTAACCCGAGAAAGGGAACAGTGATCTTTTCTGAGTCTTTTTCCTTTTGCCTCAAGGGCATTTGTTTTAATGTCTCGGAAATGTCTTTGATTTCATCCTTCAATCCTCTACTGAATTTTTATTTAGACTCTCTAAATAACTGATATTTAAGTTCTAAAATGTCGTTTCTTCTTCTCTGGCTGTTCTTTCCTTTTTATTATTTTTATTTATTTATTTATTATTAATTTTTATTGGAGTATAGTTGCTTTACAATGTTGTGTTAGTTTCTGGCTGTTCTTTTAAAAGTTCCAAGCTTGTCTTACGAATGCAACATCTTTTATCTCTCAAATAACTTTCCTGTGTGCTTACATTTCCCCTGCTCTCTCTGGGTTTTCTGTTAGCTTGTTTCGGCCCCTCTCTTCAAGCTGGCATCTGATCATCACAAAGTTTAAGACTCCACAGAGATGATTATGGAGCTCCGTGTGTTACAGGGCTTGTTGACTCTCAGGCTTTCCTATAAGATGATCAGTTAATGAGGCAGCCTTTATTTTGGTAGAGTCCCCGTATAAATTTTTTTTTTCCTCTAGGCTATTCAGAATTTCCAGAGACTAATAATAATGGTAATAAAAACTGACGATAATAAAGCACATCACATAGGCTGGATACCATTCTAAGGGCTTCCTATGTATTATTTCATTTAATACTCATAATGGTTTCCACAAGGTAGGTACTATTATCATCTCCCTCGTAAGCAAACTGAGGCACAGAGAGGTTGAGTAACAGGGTTACACTGCTCATATATTGGCAGATATCTGAGCCCAAGCAGGCTGGCTTCTGAGTCTCTACTCTTATGTGTCATGCCCTCCTATCTCTCTAGTCACTGCCTACTGGTGAGAGGGTGGGCTTTACCCCCCAGCTGCTGGCCCTTGAAGGGCCCACTGGAAGAGGAAGCTAGGGAAACTGCACTACAGAAACTACACTTTTACTTACTAATGTCCCATTTTCAGCCTGGAGCTACCCTCCTGCCTTATCTTTGGCTTGGAGTCTTTTGACAGTTTTGGTAGAATGGAGTGGGAGCTGGTGGAGAGAGGTGGGAATCATGGGAGCATAGAATGGAGGAGGGGAACTGGAAACCCAGCTACACTGAATTTGGACCTCCAACCAATCCTTCAGTTTTCAGATCCAAGTTTTACTACATCTTCTTCCACGGGCTGAGCTTCTCAGGGATTATTCCAGGCAAATGGGATCATTTCTGGTGGAAATTACCACCTGATTTTCCCTCATTTCTGGTGGAAATTACCACCTGATTTCATTTCCCCCTGCAAAATCAGTGGCCATGTCTCCATCTTCTTATTTTCTAAAATTTATTGAAATTTTTAAACTGTTGTGTCCTCTTCTATTTTCTTTTTCCTCATGGTTTATTATCTTAAGAAAAAAAATACAACAATTACAGGCCACAAAAGTCAGGAAATTAGCATGGATATAATTCTAGTATCTAATATGACCACATTCAAATATCACCAGTTGCCCCAGTACAGTCCTTCCTAGAAAAAGGAGTAAATCCAAGGTCACAGTGTAAGTGCTTGGTTCCTCTGAAAATCAGACACCCCCGTTAGCCATACAAGAGATTTATGAAGGGAAACACCTGTGAAAGATGAAGGGGGAGGCGGAGGGTAGGCAGGGAGAGCTTTCAGACCATGTGACCTGTGAAGGGAGAGCAGGAAGGAAGTATTAAGAAGAGCTTCAGGCCACAGCACAGTTCTGAGAACACTTTGGCCAGGCCAGTGTGTGGTCTCTGAGACTACGTTTCCCATTAAAGGAATCTGTGTTGGCCAAACAAGTTCAGTTCTAGAGTCCCTGCCTTGCTCTGTCCTGGGGAGTGTGGCCTGGTGAAGGAATGCTGCAGGGAATCCATGGGGCAGCAGGTGGAGGCTGTCAACCGGCTACACTCTTCTCCCCACCCCCGACCCCGGCCCAGACCCCCACCCAGCAGGTCTTCTTGAGGGGATTCAGGATCCAAGTGCCTCGGTAACCAGCACACATGTATAGCATTTACTTGTCATGTCTGTTCTGTCTTCTTTGGTCAGGAACAGTTCCTAATGTTCTCTTGTCTTTTATGACCTTGACAATTTTTGAGTATAGGTCAGTTATTTTGTTAAATGATCCTCAGTTTGGGTTTGACTAGTGTTCTTTTATGATGAAAGTTATACATCGTTGTCAGGGCTATCAGAGAAACAATGCTGTGTTTTTCTATCAGGAAGCACACACTGTCAATTTGTCCTATTAGTGTTAACTTTGATCACTAAAGGAAGGTAAAGCCAGCTAGGTTTCTCCACTGTAAAGTTTGTAATCAATAATTATTCTATGTAATGGATAAACAACAAGGTCCTACTGTAAAGCACAGGGAACTATATTCAATATCCTGTGATAAACGTAATGGGAAAGAATATAAAAAAGATTTATATGTGTAACTGAATCACACTGCTGTACGGCAGAAATTAACACAACATTGTAAATCAACTATGCATCAATTTAAAAAATTATTCTGTGTAAATATCCAGTTCCTCACTAAACTTTTACCTACTGTTTTAATATCCACTGATGACTCTGACCTAAATCATTACTACTATGACGGTTGCCAAATGGTGACTTTCTAATTCCATCATTCCATCTGCACTATACTGCAAGGAAATTTTTTTTTCTTGCTATTTTTTCAATCACTCGTGTATTTATATCAGTATGGGCTCATGGATTTCTGTTTTATTCAATGGTAATTTCTTAATTGAAGTACAGTTCATTTACAATATTGTGTTAGTTTCCGGTTTACAGCAAAGTGATTTGGTTATTTTTTTTCAATTTTTTTCCATAGTTTATTACAAGATATTGAATATAGTTCCCTGTGCTATACAGTAGGTCCTTGTTCATCTATTTTATATATGGCAGCGTGTATCTGTTAATCCCAAACTCCTAATTTATCTCTCCCTCCCTTCCCCTTTTATTCAATGTTAATTTTATTCAGTGCTCAAAGTATAACAGTTTAGGCCACTGGGAGCTTCTTCAAGCTTGTTTCTGCACCCCTTTGACATATCTGCATTATTCTTTTTTTTTTTTTTTTTTTTTTTTTTTTTGCGGTACGCGGGCCTCTCACTGTTGTGGCCTCTCCCGTTGCCGTCCAGATGCGCAGGCTCAGTGGCCATGGCTCACGGGCCCAGCCACTCCGTGGCATGTGGGATCTTCCCGGACCGGGGCACGAACCTGTGTCCCCTGCATCGGCAGGCGGACTCTCAACCACTGCGCCACCAGGGAAGCCCCCTGCATTATTCTTTAAGCACTTTCTTACTTTATAGTTCTCAAAGGTGTTCCAAGTTCATATCGTACTACACCAGCCCTAGAGTCAGCCATTCTCCCAAAGAGTCCTGATTCCTTTTAGTGGAGAATGATATTTAGAAATCAAGATCCCGGTTCTGGTGTGCTCATTGCTACTAAGTAAACATTGTTTCTAGATCCTCTTAGAGGATGGAGCTAGGAAATGTGTGGTGTATACACACCCCACACATTTGCATCTATATCAATTCTATGATACTCTGTTTAGTTAAATGTTTAGATATTGACATGGATATAGACATAGATGATATAGATATAGATATAGATGATATAGACATAGACATAGACATAATACCATGAGTTTCCACCAATACCTCCAATCACAATCCAACACAACAGGATTCCTTCTATCCTTCTCCTTTTCGTATTAGTAAGTTTTTTCTCTACCAGTAAGAAACCTGGCTTCTACTGTCCTCGGTCTTTACTTATCGGCTCAGGCCCTCTGTCTGTAATCAAACTCCCAACTGCACTGACCACCTCCTCACTCAGGCACCTCCTTCCTCAGTTCCCAGCCACAGCAGTGCCACCTCCCTTGGCCAGCTCGTCAGTTGGTCCCCAATATTACAGGTTTCAGTGACCAAGTATGATTCAAGTTAACTCAGGAAGGTTGATATGAGACCATTTTCAGCTGCTAAAGACCCACTGACCCATAATCATCTACTCTCCAAACTCCGTGTGGGCTGGCATAATGGTCCGATCTCTCCCTTGGTCAAGATCACTCTGTTTTGCTCATAGATATCCCTAACTCGGAAAATCTCAGCAAAAATTTAGGAATGATGGCATCAATCTTTCTGCCCAGAAGGCCCTGAACCCGTTAGGCAAATAAAACCACCCACTTCGCAGAATTCTGCAGAGATTGGCTCTTTGCAAATTCAGACAAAATGAATCTTTGTGACTTTTTTTTTTTTTTTTGAGTATCAGGGCTTGCATGACTATCAGGTTCTCACAAGATTTACAAATAGGTGACCCCTTTGCCTCTACCCATCCCCCAAATAGCTATCAGGGTCTCTTTGTGTAGAAGAGGAAAAAAATAAGGCATCCCATTGCATGACATTTACCACATTGTAAAGTCATTGGTCTATTGGTCTCAAGTCTCTAGACTGTAAGGTTTTTGGAAAGCCAGTACTGTATCATTTTTCATCTTTGTAGCCCTAACGCCTAACATACTGTCTAGTCATTGTAGACAATATTATCTTTTTAAAACCTTTCTTTGAAACTTTCCTTCCTTCCTCCCTCCTCTTTGTACTTCAGGCTTCAATACCATTTATCAGTGCACTTTGTAAGGTTCAGTTGTTTAGTCTTAATAACCCCAAGGTTTCTGCCATAGTCAGTGCATTAATGTCAATCAAGGGACAGTGTCAGGATGTCTTGGAGAAATGACCATTAGAGAGATTTTGATCTCTTCCAGAGTGCTGTCCAAGAGCCCTTCCAAGGGTCTACACAGAGAGGACCTCGTTTTACCAGACTCTTTAGTTCTTGAAGAGCACTCCAAAAATCTCCTCTTGGGCCACCATTTCTTGGCTTTTCCTGAATACAGGTCCTTGCTGCTATGTCAATGACTGTACCAGCAGTCATTGCTGCTATACCAATGCTGCTATACCAATGACTGTACCAGCAGTCATTGTTGCTATACCAATGCTGCTATACCAATGACTATACCAGCAGGACTAGAAGGCCTAATGGGGTCTCATAAATCCATCAGAGCAGACCTTCACTTGCAGCCAACTCTGGGCAGCAACTTCAAACCACAGGATGAGTGTCCTTACAATGAGATGCAGCTGTTCCCCTCCCTCCAACACTGGAACGGCCTCTCGTGGAGATGACAGTTTCCTGAGCGCACCCTGATGAAAAGCTAGTGTCCTCGCAGGTTGATTTTAGCAGGTTCTTCACAGAGGTATTTCCATCTGAACTCTGCTCACTGTCATACTTGAAAATGGGTTTTGACCTCTCCCAAATGAACTTCTTCCCTTCTCTGAAACTGGATGAACTCAGGGGCACCAAATACTTCACCATCCCATCCCTTGATCAGGATGCTGGGGATCTCCTATTCTTTTCCTTTCAGTTGTACGCGTTCCACTAAGCCTATGAGAAGTAGATAATGCACACAATATCTAAACTCTTACAAGCATAAAGAAAATGAAAATATGGAAGTCTTCTCAATTCTTTTCATGTGCTAGCATTCCCCTAATACCAAACTCCAAGAAAGATAACCCAAAAAGGAAAACTGTGTCCAATATTACATGGGATCGTAGATGCAAAAATCCCACTAAAAAACTGGCAAATCAAACCCTAGAATATATTATAATAATAGTATATCACAACCAAGTAGGGTTTAGCCCAAAAATATGAAGATGGTTTGTTATTAGAAAGTTAACCATATTAATTCAGAAAAAGATATATTTCAACAAATGTGGGGAAAGCTCTTCATAGTTCAAGCTCTATTCCTGACTTTTAAACATACTTAGCAAACTGGGAATGGATATGGCAAAAATAATACTTAATGGTGAACCGTTAGAATCATTCCCATTAAAGTCTGAAAAGCGACCTTTCAATATTGTATTATTGATCGTAGGCAATGCAGTGAGATAGGAAATTGAAATGAGAGTTATATATATTAAAGAAGGAAAGACAAAAGTGTCAATATGATTGTCTACCTAGTAAATCCAAAAGAAATAATAAGCAATTAAGACCAATCAGAGTTCAGCAAGATGACCAGATATAAGAATTAAAGAAAAACAAAACAATGAAAACAAACATATGAAACAATTTTCAATCTCATTATAAATCAAAGAAATGTGAATTAAAACAATGCCTTACAAATCATTATTAATTTTTAAAACTTAGTGGTACAATCTTTTAGGAAGGGATTTGGCAACAAGAACTAGAGAAAGATTCATCGTTTGGCTTCTGTTGAAACTCTATCCTAAGGAAATATTCTAAGACATATACATAAAGAAGTTCATAGACTATTTTTACAGAAAAATCTGGAAAAAATCTATTGTCCAAAAAAAAAAAAAAATCTATTGTCCAAAAAGAGAGGGAATGAGTTATCTAAAGAATCATATATGGTATACACTACCAAGCGTAAGATAGATAGCTAGTGGGAGGCAGCTGCATAGCACAGGGAGATCAGCTCAGTGCTTTGTGACCACCTGGAGGGGTGGGATAGGGAGGGTGGGAGGGAGGGAGATGCAGGAGGGAGGAGATATGGGAACATATGTATATGTATAACTGATTCACTTTGTTATAAAGCAGAAACTAACACACCATTGTAAAGCAATTATACTCCAATAAAGATTAAAAAAAAGGAAGCATATATGGGCTTAAAGAAATATGGCTTTTATCACTAAAACATCTTTTAAGTTCTCTGTAATAACACTGAAAAATTTATTAAATAATAGTAAGTGAAAAGTCAAGACAATTTTTATGCTTGCTGTAACAACTACATAAAAATGATTAGGAGAAAAGTGTCATAGGAAGTATAGTACAGTCTAGAACTCAGACTCTTAAATTGGAAGTGGTGACTTCAAATCCTGGGGCTACTACTTCTTAGCTGTAAGACTTTGGCCAAATTATTTAAGTTTCCTCAGTTTCCTCACCGGTAAAGAGTTAATACCTGCAAAGCTCCATGGGTAGCGATGTTGATATAGTAAAGCCACTGATAACAATTAATGTGAGGGCAGCAAAGTGCCAGTAGGCATAGTGTTAGGGTGATAAGATTATTGTGTTTTCATTCCTGTTTTCTAAATTTTCCATGTTATTATCTTTGTTTTATAGTGAAAGTAGATATTTTAATATTTAAAAAATTATTTTAAAAGGAACCTTGTTTCTAATCTAGACTAATCTCTCCTCTGGCCTGTGATCCTGTTTCCACTCCCTCCTGCTTATCTGGGGTCTGGTTACACCCATTATCTCGTTTGTGTTATCTCAAACTTCCCTACTGATTCACTAAATAAATAAAATTATTCCTAAATGGAATCTTTACTCTGTTCTCTTCACTGTCACACTTCTTAGGGGAAAAAAAAAGTTACAATAGTTTTCTCCAATTCTAATTTCACTCTTCAGTATATTGGAATCTGCATTCTCACTATGTTGCTAATTCCCTTAATGCCCAAAGCTAATTCATCTTTATTCTATTTACCCTATCGGAGACGTTTTAACACTGCTGGTCACTTTCTCCTTGAAGCTCTCTTCCCTGTCCTCTCACATTTTTTTTTTTTCCTCTCACATTTAGAAAGGAGGACGTGAGAGGTAGCAGGAAGCAGAGGTTTTAGAACTGCCTGTATTGGAAACCGGAAGCTGGTTTCTGCTTGTACGTGAGATCAGGTCTGAAGCCATAGACCCATAGACTGCAGAACCGATCCAGAAAGGAGAAGCAGGTATGGTCAAGTGAGAAGAGAGTGGCTGGGGAAATCCAATAACGGAACCAGAAAGCAAAGTGGGTCAAAGACAAAAGAACACCCTGACTCCCAAGGGGAACAAAAGTCTGCAGATGCCAAAAAAAAAGTTCTGCAGAATCCCTGTGACCACTTCAGCAGAATTGTGTTCTCTAATGTCTCCTTTACTCCCAGAATACTTTAAGGATGCTCCCTTTATGTTGCTCAATACCACCCTCTCAGACTCACCTCTTTCTTCTCTGACTGTTTTTTCTCCCACTTAATCATCCAGCCTTCCTTCCACTTATCAAACATATATTTACTGAATGACCAGTATAAGCTGGACATCATGATATGCCATGAAGCTACATGATAAATAAGAGAAAATCCTTGTCCTCAAGAACTCACCTAGTTGACATTTCTTTCTCTGATCATCTCATGTGTTTCCCAAGGTAAGATCTTGCCTAGACCTTCTTTGTCCCATTTCCACCCATGGCTCCAACTGTCTGCCTGGCTTTTTCATCTGATACCCTGTAAATAACTGAAACTCAGGATGGCCAACACCAGATATTCATGTGTCACCAAACCAGAAGATGTCTCATTATCAAACTAGAAACTCCTAAGTCATCCATCAACTTCCCTCTCTTTCACCACATAGATCCACAACTGGATGGCAATTCTTAACAATACCATCTCCTAAAAGGTTCTCAGAATTGCTCTCTCCTCTCCAATTCTTTCCAACTCTACGTTAATTTCAGGCCATCATTACCTTGAAATAGCCTTCTAACTTTTTCCTGTCATCCAATATCTTCCCCTTGCAGTCCACCATTATTATTGATATCAGAATTATCTTTCCAAAAGGCAAATTTTATTCATTTCTTCCCTCATGAAGATCCACCATTGCTTCTGTACCCATACGTTTTACCCCTGCATTCGGGACCTTTAGATTTCTTCTTCATCTCTTACCACCATGCTGGCTAAACAGAATTGCTTATACCTCCCAACACAAGAAGCTTTGGTCATACTCCATGCCATTCTTTGCCCAAGATGCTCCAACCGTTTCCATCTGACAAATACTGACACCTTTCTAAATTAGCTGAAATATTACTTGCTCTGTAAAGCCTTTCCTATCTCCTCCAAAACAATTGTCCAAACTCTCCATTGCGCTTCATATTTAGAGTGTACTTCTATTAAGGAAGAATTTGTTTTCTATGCATTTAGACATCTATATAATATTTGTTTAGTTATTGCCTCCAACATTGGAGTGAGAGCCTAAACCCATGGGATTAGAATCATGTGCTTCTCATTTGATAGTGCCCTGGACCCAGCATAAGGACCACCACAAGTCTTTGCTGAAAGAATAAATAACTCACAGAATAATGAATAGAAAAAGCAAACTGTTTTTGAAAAAAGTACATGAATATTAGGATATAACATGTATTACAGTTGGAGGGTTGAGAAAATGCAGATTGAGGAATGAAATGTAGGTCAAAGGAGAAAGGAGGGAGAAATCAAGAGGACCCATGCGTGTGCACAGAAAACAAAGCTGACATTAGAAAAGAAGGCAGAGAGTCAGAGGAGATCGGACAGAATAACAGCTGGAAAGAGTCTCTTGGGACAAGGAATATCAGAATCTCAACAAAATCTCTGCAATTTGACTCTGCAAATCCAAACAACTCTCACTCGTTTATCATCTTGATAGAGACATGGCTATACATAGTTCCTACGGAAAGTACTAGGAAAAAACTTACACTTGGCCAGCAAGGCAACCGATCAAAAAATTTCCCAGAGTATATGGGTCTGATGCGATCTGGAGGTTCTACTCCTGGTTCAATGTTCTCAGTCTCCCTTTGCTCTTCAGGTTGTTGAGCCAACTGGCACTCAGAAGGTTCTATCACCAAGCCCATTTGGGGTTCTGTAGGCTTAGTTTCATCTGGATCCTCTGGTTGGGGGAACCCCATGTCCACCTCCACAGGAGGCTGCATCTCCATGCTGGGCTTCATCACCACACAGGTGGACTCTTTTTCCAGTCCCTGTCTAGGTTCCATACCCAAAGTAGGTTGCTTCCCCACTGAAGCCCCTAACTCTTCAGAGTCACCAGCCACAGGACATCTCCTGCTGCCTAGAGCCTGTGAACTTTCACACACCAGGCCCAGTGGAGACTGTGTTACCCTTCCAGGACAACACCCTGCCAGAAAACGCTCATTTTCTAAACCTGCTCTTCCTGGCAACATTCTCAGAGGACATTTTGTTTCCTGTGAGGCTGAGACCCTGCTGACTCCTAAATTACTCCCGTCCATGAAAGTCCTAGAAATATTCTGTCTTTTTAATCTTATATCAAGCCCATTGCTCGATGGATATTTCGTTTCCGGTGAAGCCATCCTCTCCTCATATTTATTACTGCATGGAGAATCTTCTTTTCCTAATCCCACTCTGAGCCCCAACTCCGTGGGAGATGTTGTTCCCATGAAGACCCTTCTCTCTCCTAAGTCATCTTTTCCTTCCCGGGTGAGTGCCACGTCCATGCTCAGGGGAGATTTCCTCTCAGATACCCTCATTCCTCCAAGGGCACTCATCTCTAAGGGGTAAGCTGCACCTGGCTCGAGGGAAGATCCCAATCCCTTGGAGCGCCCCAAGCCTTTGGGGGACCCCACTCTTACGAAAGAGCACATCTCCACTCGGACTTCCTGCCCACTGCTTCCTGCCCGCCACTTCACACCTAGCAGAATTCCCTGGGGAAAAGAAGATGGAGGTCTGTTTACCCAGTTACCAGGGAAACGGGGGCGGGGCTTGGAGCGCAGCTCTTTCCAGGGCAGGACCCCACCCATCTCTCTCCCTCTTTCTCCTCTCCCCCACTCTCTCCTCTTCCTCTCTCCCTCTCTCCCTCATTCCCCCTATTCTCCCTTATTCCTTCTCTCTTTTTTCCCCCTTCTTTAGTAGATTTGGAGGGCAGGAGAACTTGAAGGATGTGGTCTTGGGATCCAGATCAAATGACCCCATACTTCTCTTTGGTTTCCCAAGCAACGCAGTCCCGTTAGGATGGGTTCAGCCAGGGGCCTACTCCTGGCCACGGGCCTATTAATTTTACTGGCGATCAGAGAATAAATAACCCTCTTTCTGGTGGTGACCACCAATTTTAGATCCTTCCTTGTGAAAGTACATGCACACTGCATGTAGTTCTTTCAGCGCTTAAGACATCCTTTAAAAATTCTGTAAAGTTACTATATTTGGCAGCTGTGGTAAGGAACATCTTAAAGTCTTTGAAAACACACTCCAATAAATAGGCTTTAAATAGCATTTCAAGTAAATATATTAAAATTTGAAATGCGTTACACAATAATGCATATTGACTTTTTAAAATAATGTGGCGAACTCAAAATTAAGTACGGGATTTTTTTTAAACTCAAGTTTTAATGAATGTGTATTTGGTGAATATTTGTCATGTTCTACACATACAGGGGATACAGAACACCTCGCTTAGAATTTGAATGAAATTTATGAGATTCCACTTTTTTAAGAAAGCCTCATGAAAAACTTGCAGAATCCAAATTTTTTTTTTTTTTTTTTTTGCTGTACGCGGGCCTCTCACTGTTGTGGCCTCTCCCGTTGCGGAGCACAGGCTCCGGACGCGCAGGCTCAGCAGCCATGGCTCACGGGCCCAGCCGCTCCGCGGCACGTGGGATCTTCCCGGACCGGGGCACGAACCCGTGTTTCCTGCATCGGCAGGCGGACTCTCAACCACTGCGCCACCAGGGAAGCCCCCAAATTTTTTAAAAAGGTGGTTAAGGGATACTATTTTACATTTGTAAAAACAGTGTACTGTAATTTTCTAGATAGCTAGTATACATATTCTTCTCCCCCTAAGCAATTTAAATGACTTGATTGTGTGTAAATCAAGGTATGTCTGTATAAGTGTTCATTCGATTCTTTTGTTTACAACTATCTACAGTACTGAGTCCTCATTTTGTGTCAGTTCTGGGAATACAATGGACTAAGCCAATCCCTACCTCATAGAATTTATATTCTAATAGGGATAGATAACCATCAAGTAAAGCAATAAATAAGATCATTTCACATGATGAGTGATGAGTACCATGAAGAAAACAGAACACTTTGATATGGAGGGAAGCTACTTTAGAATTGATGGGCTTAGAAATCCCTTAGGTATGTGACATTGAGCTGAGGCTTTCATGATGCCCTACAAAGACACTAGCTTTTAAACCTGAATAGCTCAAGTTTCCATAGCCTTTTTCTCACTGCCTTGCCACCATGCCTACAATTCCTTATGCCAGAATTACCTTTCGGTTTGTCTCCAGACAGTCCCATTTAAAAGTGAATGTTACCATTCATTACCATCTATGCAGAGTCATTCTTCAACTACACAATGGAAAGATTTCCTGGAGGAGAAGGTAGAAGACATGGAGTGTTGTGGATGATTGAGAGATGCAAGGTGCTGGGAATTCCTGAGTCGGTGTTTAGAGATTTGAGGGCAAAGGCAGCACTAAGGGCAGTGTTCAGTTCTGCATGACTTTATTTAGGCTCCATCCATTTTGTAGCTTCCTTAAGAAATTTTACCACCTAGTAGTTAAACAGGAGAGAAGGGGGCAGGGCACAACCTTTAAAAGAATAACATAGCCCGAGGACACGACATAAACAGATTAGAACCAAATAGGTCCAAGATGGTGGACAAGTCGACTTCCACTAGACCTAGAGCCTCAGTATATGATCATTGTAACACATCAGCAAGCTGATGACACACCCACAGGCGCCATGACAGTTCCAAGACCAACCATAAAGGTCAAAAAGTGGGCGGTGGCCCCATTCCTAGAAATCCCCACCCCTTCCCCAAAATAGCTGGAATACTCCTCCCACTCTTTAGCCTATGAAATTACCCACCCCTATAAAAACTGACAACCCCCCTACCCTGGTGCTCTTCTCACCTTCTGAGATGGCCCACACTCTGTCTATGGAGTGTGTTTCTCTCTAAATAAATCCACTTCTTACCTATCACTTTGTCTCTCACTGAATTCTTTCTGCGATGTGACATCAAGAACATGAGCTTCATTAAGTCCTGAGACTAGGTGTGATCTCCGTTAAAAGACCATGGGTTCAAGTCCCAATCTGGGTTTTGGCTGGGTTTGGATCCCGGCCTGTGGGTTCAAGTCCCACTCCAAGTTACACGGTTTCAGTAGGATCTCCCATTTGCTACTAGAATGTATCCAATTATCAGTCCTCCTCAGTTATCCAGAGTTAGGGGGAAAAAAACACAGGCCTATTGTGAGTGGCAGTACAAGAGCAAAGCTTTACTGTGGCATTTCCATCTCTCCAAAATTACTACTGGATCTTAGAGGTACCAGCCACTGGAGCAGAACTCCCCAGGCAAACATTATGACTAAACTATAAAATACTGTGGAATATATTCATGAATACAGAGAATTGGGGTTTTTTGGCCTTGCCTCACAGCTTGCAGGATCTTAGTTCCCCGACCATTGAACCCAGGCCCCAGCAATGAAAGCACTGCTAACCTCTGGAAAGCCAGGAATTCCCTCACGAAGGAAGTGAATTAAAAGACAAAATTGGTAGAAAGTCGGACTTCCCTGCTGGTCCAGTGGGTAAGACTCTGCTCTGCGCTCCCAACGCAGAGAGCCCGGTTTCGACCTCTGGTCGGGGAACTAGATCCTGCATGCATGCCACAGCTAAGAAATCTGCATGCCTCAACAAAGATCCTGTGTGCCTCACCTAAGACGCGGCACAGCCAAAATAAATAAATATTTTAAAAATTGGTAGAAAGAAATGAATGAGGAAGCAATACCCTAGAACAATGATGGGGAGTTCCTAACAATGTATAAATTTCAGCATCCAGGTGTTATTTGTGAGGACTTAAGTCAAATGTTCACCATTCTAAATGTAATTAAGCTTGGGAATTCCCTGGTGGTTCAGTAGTTAGTGACTCAGTGCTTTCACTGCGGAAGGCGGGGTTTGATCCCTGGTCAGGGAACTAAGATTGCACAAGCTGCATGGTGTGGCAAAAAAAAAAAAAAAAATGCAATTAAGCTCACAAATTTTGGGGAGTCCCTATGATATCAATCAAAGTTCCTCTGAAAGGAAGTTAAATCATGAATAAATTATGGTCCTGGTCCTTAAGAACTTTAAAATCCTGATGGGAATGAAAGCCTGAGGAGGAAAGTCTAGGCAGGTACTCTCTAACTGTAAAATAAGGCAGATACATATTAGAACTATTACAGACAGTAAAGTATCATGAAACTACAGGAAAAAGATCACTAAATCCAGAAGAAGTAGCCTCAGATGCCATCCAGAGGAGTTGGCATCCTGGCCAAGGTGAGACCTGCAGTGATGAGAGGTAGTGGTATTCCAAGGTGCAGAGAACAAAGTGATCAAAGATGCCAAGATGGAAACACACAGGCGACACTCTGGGAACACAGAGTAGACTGGTATGATTAGGTCACAAGGCAAGAGTTTGGGGAGAGGGAGGCTTTAGAAACAGAATGAAAGAAACATGGGTTGGGACCAGAGTTGAAGAACTTTGTACTCTATTTAGCAACTGCATATTTTTGAGTAGGAGAGTGACTGGCCAAAGTGTAAAGAATGGGTTGAAAAGGCAGAAGTGTGCATTAATTTCAGCTTGTACAAATACTACTATGGCCCAGGCTTTGGGATTAGAGCTTAGATTCGGGATTAGAGAATTTTGGGTGACAGAATGGGACAACGAAGAGCTGAAGATGATTCTGCTCTTTCAAGTCTAGGTGACTGGGAGGCTGTTAATACCAGTCACCAAGCAGAAGCACGTTTGGGATGGAATAGGTTTGGTTTGGGGCATACTGCTGACATGCCAAAACTGATGTGACATATCCTATTTCCTGATTATTCCTGGGATTGTCCGAGAGGTATCACCATGACTAACATACCATATTGGAACCACCCCTTGGGATAAAGTGCCACAGACACCGTTTGCACATGACACATAATGTTCTTGGGGTAACTGGGAGGTTGATCTGAAAGGCTGGCTGTTCAAGGGTTCAAATCACCTTCATTGCAAAATGTTGACTGAGCACCGACAGGATACCTTAGGCCAAGTACACATCTAGACGATCAATACTGATGGCCACACGGCAGGGCTATAAATAGTAAACAGCAAACTGAAAAAGCAACCCTCATCCTGAGGAAAAATCGATTTAACATTCTCCCAAATTCCGAAAGGAATTTTGTTTTGTTTTGTTTCAGATGCCCAGCCAGGGACTGTTGTGTGAGATGGAGCCAAAACAGCTTGCCTTAAGTAGGTCTGCAATGGAGGCTAATGAATGTCTTGGGTTCTTTTACTGGAACTGTGCTTAAGAACTCAGGTTCTGGAGCCAGCCTGCAGGTTAGAACACAATTTCATCACCTACTCCGCGGTGATTTTGGACAAGTTACACAATCTCTGTGCCTCAAATTCTTTACCTGTAAAACAGGCACGGCACATTCGTGAATTCCACAGCCACGACTGAAGACTCCTGGCTGCCAGCCGCTGTGCTAGACAGCGGCGAGGACCACTTTGGGTAGGTAATATGCCAATGTAGAGGGAGGCGGACGATAGAGCTAGTTTCAGAGTGAGCGCCTCATAGCGTAGGAAGAAAATGGGATAATTCCTGTAAAGCGTTTAGTGCAGTAAACCGCGACGGGAAATTCTTTATAAAAGCTACCTATTATTTTATAACTTGCCCCTTCGCACCCAAAACAGGTAGGCTCTCAAGAAAAGCAAGTTATTATTGAAAATGTCCCCGCCTAAAGACAACTTTCGGGGGTCGGGGGAGGATCGCATCCTCCTCCCTGGAGTCAATGCCCCTTACCTATCCACCCATCCCTAGGGACGTGTTGGAAGGCTCTCTTGTGCTAGAAAAGCCCCCACAAAAAAGCCCCTGAGCCGAGCTGGCATTGTTGGGGTGTTGCAGAGGTAGGGGAAGAGGAACTGGCAGCTAATATTCACAGAGGAAACTTCGCCGCCCCACACCGCCCGGGAGTAGCAAACCCAAGCTCTCCTGGGCTCCCCCTAGAGCAGGCCGGCCAAGGAGTGGCCCCCCCCCGTCCCCGCCCTCGGCCATGGGGAGCCACCGACCGCCGCCCAGATAACAATGGCGCCGACGGGGGCGGGGCCGCGCGCGCCCCGGGGAAGCGGGTAAGGGGAGGCGGCCCGCGGCCGTAGCCGACCCCGCGGCTCGCTGGGGTCACGTGACGCGGCCGCCCCGCCCCGCGGCCCAGCCCGGACTCTTAAGGCTCTGAGAGGGGGCGGGGGAACGGATGGAACGGGAGGACGGAGAACGACCGGAAGTGACGAAGGAGCGTAGTCCGCGACGTGCGGCGACGTGGCGGTGAGGCCGGCTCCGGGCGGCGGAAGTGGCTACCGCGCTGGGACTGGAGTGTTTGTGTTTTGGTTAGCGAAGGAGCCGGCGGCCGGCCTGAGGGGAGGAGGGAGGAGGAGGAAGATTTAGTGGGAACTCGAGCGCCGGCGGCGGCGGAGGAGGAGAAAGCAAAGAGGAAGGCGGAGCGGCGAGAGGCGGAGACGGAGACCGACGGGGGCGGCACCGCGGCACGAGCCCCGCACCGTCCAGTCTGAGGGGAGCGGCGAGACGAGGAGACGCGCCACCACCGCCGCCTCAGCCTCAGCCTCCTCTCGGGCTCCGCCTGGGACCTGCAGCCGGAAGCTTCGGCGCCGCGGCCCCGCGAGCTGCGGACTCAGGTAACCGAGCCGGCCCTCCGCCTGCGAGGAGCGGGTCGGGACCCCGGGTGGTCCGCGGGCCCTGCTGGCGCGGAGTCCTCCGCCCTTCTCTCTCGCGCGTCGGGGCCCGAGACTGGAGATGGGCCGAACCCGGCGTCTCGACCCGCCGGCCCTGGTGACTCATCCTTCGAGGGGCTCCGGAGGCCAGGATTTGGGGACCGACCGAGGGAGCGACGGGTGTCACCCTGTTCCCTTCTCAAGATGGCGCCGCGCGAGAGGGCCGGAGGCCGCGGTTCCGCCTGCTCCGTCCTGGCAGCCCGGAGTTGGGGGGGGGTGGTCTCCGGCCAGAAGCAGGCCGGATTCCGGGGAGGAGGATGGGAGAGACGGCCCAGGGGCCTGGCGGAGCCTGCCTGCTCGAGCGATCGGAGCTGGGTGTCAGTTGCTCAGGTGCTCTCGGAGGAGGAACTGGGGCTTCCAGCAGGTGTGAATTTGGGGAGCTCCGCCTACCCCCCGACTCCCTGAGCCGGGTAATGGAGGGAGGAGGCGGCTCGGGAAGCCGGGCTGTCTAGCGACTCTTGTCTCATCGTTGGAAGGTGGTGAACCGCAGCCTTAAACAACTCGGCACAACTAGGTCGCTGAACACACTCAGTGGGTAGAGCCCTTTAAACGTGCTCTGTTGTTCGCCTCCCTGGAAGCTGGTTATCCTCCTGAGACTCAGACTTTTTCAAGCTCTGAACGTCATAATTCACATATTTGGTTTTTGTTTTTTGCTGAAGTGGTGCCTAAGTGTCCAGTCAATTGCTTTTCACATAACTAGTAGGGGAAAAACCCACATGGACACCACTGCGGTAATTCAGGACAGCTCAGAAACTTTATTCTTAGTGTAAAATGGGGATAATAAAAAGAGCTCGTACGGTTGCTGTGAGCAATTCATAGGATGGTGCTTGGCACAAAATAAGTACCCAGAAATGTAAGCTGCTGTTAGTTTTCATCAAAGAGCACCCAGGAGGACTTTAATTCTAGAATGCCAGGTGTTTTCAAAAGATGTAAAATGCACTTTGTGCAAAATCTTGTGCTTTTGTGAAACAAAAGTTTTAAGTAGTGAATGCAGCTATTACAAAATGTAACTTTTAACCTTAATGTTATGCTAACTGTATATTTATAATTAGATTTAGTTATGTTTTGTTTGAGATCCTTGGAGGGAACTATAATGCAAGGCTTTAAACCTTAAAAGACAAAGCTAAATCATAATCTTTTTTAATGGGCATCTGATGTTTTCCGTGCAATTTTGGGAGGAGGACTGTGGAAATTCGGAGCATGTTGTCCTTGATGAGTAATTCAGTTTGCTGTTTTGTAGGTAATCAGACAGCTGGGAGGTGTTTTAGTTGCTATCGTATGTACTATCTGAAGGTGTGTTGGTGCATTTTCAGTCTACCTGACTTTCTTTTGATACTTGGTCATTATTTCATCCAAGGGGCACTTTAATTGCCAATTTTAAATCCCTGCTGTGTGTTGACCACTGTATTAGAAACTTTTTACATATATAGTCTCTTGTTTACTTCCCACAGCAGTTATGAAAGTTAGGTATACTGGAAATAGAGGCTTTGAAATGAAAGCACTTGCTCCAGCAGAAATTGGTATAGCTAGCCAGGATTAGATCCCCAAATCTGATATGTTTTTGGGGTGGTAGGAGGGTGGATGTGGGGTTGGAGCATTTTTTTATTACAGAAAATTTTTTAAATGTACAGAAGTAGGAAGAATAGTATAATGAACCCATCACCCTAGCTTCAGTTATTTTATGGCCAATCTTGTTTTATTTACGCCCCCATTGTTTGGAAGCAACTCAGACCTATTATTTCATTTGTCAGTATTTCAATACGTATTACTAAAAGGTAAGGACTCTTCAAAGCTGCTGTTTAGGTAAGGCAGAGGTGATTTTATTGCCATGAATGTAAGGTCTCATGGATATGTTTATTAATGAGTTCGTGGTCAAGAGGGATTCTTGTATAAACTAATTTCATGGGTAAGGCAAATATCTTATTAGGTACCTAAATGAAATAGAACAGTGATTTGAGAAGGGGAATCATCAGATTTAATGTTATTAGCACATGATCAGGTTTTGATTAAAGATAGAAGAAAACTATTATGATTGATTTGTGAATAGATTGGAAAAGAGTTCTTTGAAAGTTCCCTAATTCTTTGAGAGTGAAAATTAGCGTTCTTAGATAATAGTAGAAGACATAGAAGTTGCCCTTCAGGCTAGTTTTTTCTAAATGTGTTAAATAGAAAGTAACGACACATTTGTTAGCTCCAGAACTACAGAAAAGTATAACTAAATAAGACACTAATTCACTCACCACATAGAGAACCACAGTTAACAGTTCCACGTCTGATGTACTTGAGCACATCAGAAAACAGTTTTAAGTCTTTTAGGCACCAGACACACCACCTACTTAATATATTTGTTGCTCCAAAACTACCGTTAAATAAACAAAAAACATGTACTGTTTAACAGAAGCCTTCAAATAATAATGGCCAACATTTATTGAGCTGTTACTGCGTTCTAAGATCTATTCTAAGAGCTTTCCACTTATTAACTTAATTTTACTCAAAACTGTTTTAACCTAAGTACTTGAGTCACCTTTCAGGTTGCCAGGGTTTGAAACTCAGCTCTGTTGAAGCTGTCACAGTAACTGTGTGACCTCAAGTTACTTAACCTCTCTGTGCCTGTTTTCCTCATTCTTGAGGATTGTAATAGTCAACTTTATAGGATTGTTGAGTGGCTGTGTTAAGTACTTAAAACCAGCTGGCACAAAATTGAGTCTTTGATAAAGGTTAGCTTTAAAATGTTTTAAAAGCCTTGATTACAGCATGATTTTAGGCTCAAATCTCATGCCTTTACAGTACTGACAAAGGTAGTGAATTAAACTAAATGACACTCAGTGTTTATTAGAGGTTATAATTGTCATGCAATAATGTGTTACAGGCAGAATTTACCAAAGTGATTAATAGTAGATTTGCTTTGTTTTGCTGATTTGTATACTTAATTACTTCTTTTTTTTTTTTTTTTTTTAACAGGTTTCTCTACCTCCAGAAAGAAAAAAATTGACACCTTGCATCCTGGAAGTTCATTTAAGAGACAGAAATTAGGGACTTCTTTCAAATTTGGACATGGCTAATCGAGGAGCAACAAGACCCAATGGGCCAAATACTGGAAATAAAATATGCCAGTTCAAATTAGTACTTCTGGGAGAGTCTGCTGTTGGCAAATCGAGCCTGGTGCTTCGTTTTGTGAAGGGCCAATTTCATGAATTTCAAGAGAGTACCATTGGGGGTAAGATTTTCTTTTATCCCTTCTTCATTTAATTGAATCATACGTTGACAAATAAGATTTTGCTGTTCTGATTGTATGATGATGGGTACTGAGTAGGTCACAGAGTGAAGAGCTGAGCAGCAGGCTCAAGCTTTATAACTTGGTTTTTGTTAAGGTAATGTTGTTTAATATTTCGATTTACTGGTTATCCCCAAGATGGTTATATGGAAGCTAAAACACAGATGCAAACATGAGTGGAATCAGTGTCCCCAAGTATAAGATTTGATTTATATCTTTCTTGATAATGATTAGAAGCTTCTTCAAGTTAATACATGTTTGTGCTGAATTATATTGGCTTTAGAATGAATAGTGAAAATAGTAAAAGTAAATAGTAAAAGAGTTAACATTAAAATTCTAATTCTAAATAACTGAGGGAAGAGAAAAAGTGAGTGATTAATGAAGAGGGACATGAAAGGGAAATGGGAGCTGGAGAGAAAGATGGAAGGAGAGGGGAAAGAGGTAGAGTAAGCACTGCTTACAGTGTTTTTGGTAAGACTGAGGCAAGGGGACGGTAAGATACAGGATAAAGAGGAGACAACTAATAGAGCATTGCTGTGAATACAAGACAAGAAATTAGATAATTGAACCTCATCAGAGAAATCCACAACTGTATATAGCAGCGGGGCAAAACAGCCTTTTTTGGGCGTCAGTTTCATCTGCCAAATGAAGCTTTTGAATTAGGTACTGTGTGGACAGCTTTAAGATTCACGGTATTTTGCAAGGGGTGTGTAACTAAGCAGTACCATATTTTTTCCAGGTATTTTATACGTTTTAAAGTCTTTTGAAATATGTAAGGCAGATACCCATTGGCATGTAGCAACTTCTTGGAGTCCGTCTTTCAGGAGCATAACTTTATGCTATACATTGACTATATGTTCTCAAGTAAGTACACTTGAGAATTTTATTTGTAGTTTCAGATCCTCCCAATAAGATAAATTACAGAACTCTAGTATCTCCTGGCTTTTCCCTACATACAAGAAATGTAGTAGATAAGTGGTATTTCCACTTTAATAGACTCAGCAGTATAACAGTGATTGTCAGCCCCCTCCATTTGTATATCATCTTACAGTGTGATCCCATTTTAGTATTTTATGGTTTTTATAATGGATGAGCATCAAAAGTATAGTCCATACCATGCAGCTTTTATTTTGATTCAGAAATCTTGGTATTTTAAAAAACTTTAATGAAGTGTATCACACGTTCTTTGTGGTTTCTTTGTGAATACATTTGTGTGTGTGTATACCGTTTAATAATGAAATATAAAAATATGTATACGTATGATTTAATAATGAAGTATTACCTCTCAAGCTTTAGCCTCCTCCAGAAAGCAAATTGGGCCAAAGTTAACTAGCCCACATGGTAGGAAGAGTTTTAAAGAGTTTGAGGTTATGTCCACCCACCTTAAACTGGTGCAAAAAGTTAGTCATTATAACTGCTTTTTGGCAAGTGATTGTCAGTTGCAGCATTTTCCAAAGTACATATGCATCGTAGGCAAAATACCTGGGCCGATATGTTTGGGACTTGCTCTGTGCTAACCCTGCCCCCCTTCACAGTGCATATTAAAATAACAAAAACACTGAAGTACTGTAGTAAAGAACTTAACTCCTGGGAAATGTAGCCTAAAACTAGAACTTTGTTTTTGTTTTGGTTACTCCCAGTTATCTTCGAAATGTATTTTTTCCTAATGACATCTAAGGAAGGAGATTTAAAAGAGAAATTTAACCCCTTATCAGTTCATCAATATAAATATACATATTCTCTGATATGTGTGTATGGGAGTGTGTGTATATATATATATATATATATATATATATATATATATATATAATCTCCATTTCCATTTAATACCAATTAGATTGTCTACATTTCATTAATGAAATTGTCAAAAGGTTTTCATTCTAACACATAAAACTTCCTTAATATTTTCTATGAGTACAGATTGAGCTGGCTTTTTAAACCAACTTTAGAAGGACTTTACATCCCAATTTCTATGTTAATGGTTACTGGCTGGATACCTTTGCACTATGTTGACCACATATTAATATCCTTAGGAGGTATGACAGTGCCATTATGATTACAGCTGTGAGGCCTGGTTTTTTTGTTTGTTTTTGAGAGATAACTGACATAATATTGTGTAAGTTTAAGGTGTAAGACGTATTGGTTTAACTTGCCTACAATTGAGCACTGTTTTTTTTTATGCTTTTTGCTAGCAGCTCTTCACCCTTAAGGACTAGAGTAGAATCTAAGCATTTAAGGATCTCAAGGTGTGAGCTATTTAAGGTCTATAACTTGTAGGTAATATGTCTTTTTGTTTTGGCTGATGTGTGGTAGGAGCTATCTAAAAATGAACCTGGCCAGATGTTTTACATTTCATCTGTTCTTTATTTTTCACTTAACTGTTGATGTTTAATAACATTAGTTGCGGTCTGAAGAGCTCACTTAAAATTTTAATCTCTGGTTGTGTTGTAAGGTGGAAATCATATACTGCACTCTTGAATTTGTGTATTCTAGAACCTTATATTCATCAAGAACATCAAGGTTTCTTTAGTTTATGTGGTTCTTCCTAAACACGATAGCTTGATTTAAGAATCCATGTTGTCTCACAATACCCCACACCCCTGCCCCTTGGCTCTATAGCACTCATAATGAGATAGGTAGTTAGGTGGTGGGTTTAGCGCTTTGGGGAGTTCTAGCTTATTTGTAGGGGTTTAAAGTCTGCATGACATTTACGTTCCCATTGTTTGTCTAAGACTAGCCCATAAGATTAGCAGGGAGCTTTAGGCTCAGAGGGTTGTCATCCTTCCTGCTATTTCATCTGGAGGCGCATAGCTCTTCAGTAAATGCTTGTTGGATGTTTGGACTGGCCATCTTTCATTTAACACCTTGAACACCTAAAGATTTATCTTAAGTTTTAACAAGTCTTCCACGTGATTCTAGTACATGCCAAAGTTTGAGAACCCCTGCTTTCTGTGTTCTGAGGAGCCAGTATTACATTTACACTACATATTAAAGTTCTCCCACAAATAGAATAATTGCTTTTCTTTTTTTTAAACTGTAGGATTTTTTAAAAACTTACTGTTCATCTAACTCCTCCAGTTTGAGAATTTCAGGTATTATGTACTTGGTTATATTACGTATTAACCTGTTATTTCTTTGTATGGGAACCCCTTCCTGTTAACCTGCTAGGCCTCTTTAAGAGAGCATGGCTCCTTCTCTGTTCCATCAAGGATACCCTGCCTTGTCTTTACTTACGGGAGTTAGAATATCCATAGTTTTCAGTTATCTGTACCTATGCTGCTCCCTTTTATTGCCACAAATAATCAAGGACTGGTTATACACGAAATTAAAGAAATAAGTGCCTTCTTTTTAAAGCTGTTTTCAGCAGTTATTAACCCTAAGTAGAGTGTCTAAAATAATTATTTCAGGGTTGTTCTTACTGGAAGAACAAAGTTTATTCTATATTTAACATCCGTCCAGTTTCCTCGAAGGGGCTACCAGGACTTGTTTTTCTATTCAGATTCAAAAACATCTGGGGGAAAAATTATTAAAATTAAGAAAAACAAGGTTGGTTTCAAAGTTATTATTAACAGTCTTTTACCTTACCTTATCAATTTACAACCAGGACCTTCTTAAGAGTCGAGCATTGTGGTTAAGAAAGGGTTGGCGAGCGGCTCTATATCCACATTGTTTGATTTAAAATTCTAGCTCCAGCACATACCACGTATCATCTGAGGCAAGTCATACCCAGCTTTATTTGCGTCTTACATGAAATGGAAATAATAGTACCTTACTTGAGGTTTTTGGTAAGGATTAAATGAAAGTGCATATACATTTCTTGGCACAATGCCTAGCATTGAGTAAAATGCTTATTAAATATTAGCTATTACCATCACCACCATTACTTTTTGCTGAGTCATTTTTATCACTGTTGATATTTTTGTTGTATTGTCATGACATGACATTATTTTAGAACCGTGACTTTTCCACCTAGTGCAGAGCATTCAATTTAGGATTTGACAGTGTTAAAGAATTTTATGTCCAGATTTTCTCCTCTTGGAAGATAAAGTTTCTTATTAAAATTTATAGGAACAAATAAGATGTAAAAAACTTAATGAGCAGGTACTTCTTAAATTTGACCCTTTCCAAAAATGGAGTTTTTGCAGATTCCTTCAAGTAAATAGCATGAACATATACAACTAAGTTTCTTTAAGTTCTGTATGGTAGATTCTTGCTTAACCCTCCCACCATTTGTTGATTTTCAAAAAAGCAGTTATTTATGTATGTTATATTAAATGCCTGCTCCCCACATCAACTAAGATATTTTGGAAGTTTTCTCAGAGAGAGAAATTACACAGTTAGATAGAATACGACATGTATGTAGATACTAAATTTGCTTCCTAAACTGAAAAATAAAAGCAGCTAGAAAATTTAAATCTGAATAACTCATGTTTTTCCTGTAGTAGTAAGCTTTCTACTATTGCCCTTCACTTGTTAACTGTAAGAAAGACTTGTTTGTGTAATTGTAATCTGTGCATTTACTTCCTTTATCTTTTTGTATCTGCATATTGTTTTCAATTAAAAGTTCTTTTGAGAAAGGATAGAAGACCTAGGGACAAACCACCAGCATATAGTTTTCAATTCATGACAAAAATGCTTTTTGAAATGTTCATTATTCTTTCTGTTACAGTGAGAGTTAAAATTTGTGGGAGTTTATCTTTTGGTTCTAATTGAAAGAATATTACCTTTCTGCATAATAATATTTCCTTCTAGAAAGTACATATTCAGTATTTGAGATAGGTTGTATTACTAGGAGAAATTAGTAAAGATTTGGTATTTTATATGTTTGTACCAGTTCTGACCTAAAAAATTTTAATAGTCTTAACATCAGTTATATACCCCCCAGTGTTCCAGTTTAAAATGTTATCATATGTGGCTACTGAAGCATTGCTGTGAATTAGGAGCCAATAAGCTTAGCTTCAATCCTGGCTTCCTTTTACAAACAGTACTGTTTACACATTTATAAAATGAGAAGAGTAAGCTAAATAAGGATTCTTTTAGGGCAGACTTTTTTTTAAAGTGTGTACTCTCCTCCACATTAAACAATGCAATCAGTATAGTTAAACCTTTTCTTCCTCTTAAAATTTATTCCGCAATTTGGGATCATGAACGTCTGTTTTTGCCCTGTCTTACTTCATTCATCGATGCCCTCTGGTGTTGCTGAAGTGTTCAAAGCTGTTTGGTAGAATGATTTTGCCAGTTAGCTCTAAGTATGGTGAACTACTTCTGTGGATTCACTGATTTGCTGCTTTTATTCTCTTATTACTGGGAAATAAGATTATCAAGCTTTTCAGAAATTCATTTACTCAACAAATTTACCAAGCTCCTAGCACTGTGCTAAATATTAGAAATCAGAGTTAACCTTTCCACCTTTTGGGTCTTACACCATAGTAATCTGAGGTTACTTATATGCAGTCTTCCTTACGATGCATGCTGAATTAATTCATCATTTGGAGTTATCATTGAGAGCCTTTTGTTACCAGGCCTCTTGGTGGCAAATAGGGATGTATTAGAGTGAGAAAGGCAACAGGAGTAATTCCAGAGGCATTTGATTTTTGATCATTGGCTATTTTGATGTAAACATGAACTGCAACTACCAAATTACTAAATTCCTCAAGATGAGAGTGAAGTCACATATTGGATTTTGAAAATAAGAAATAATCCTTAGAATTTTACAAGTGTTGCAAAACAGTATTTGAGGGAAGTGCTGGTAAACAACATTCACCCTCTTTTCCAGGTAATATAGATGAGGAAGGGTAACAGGATGAGGAGCAGTCATTCGTGGTTTTTTAGCCTGTTTGCAAAGCTGAAGATAGCAGTCACTCTTTGGATTCAAAAAGAAGAGATACCTTGATGATATGGGACTGTAGTCACTCTAATGATCAGACACCTTCAGCATTTCTCAGTTAAAAAAATAGTTACTTAGGGATTTCAGTGGTTCAGTGGTTAGGACTCCTGCTTCCACAGCCAGGGGGTGCGGGTTCGATCCCTAGTTGGGGAATTAAGATCCCACGTGCCATGTAGCACGGCCAATAAAAAAAAAAAAAAAAGTTATTTATCCTCACATAGAACGAGAGCCAAGAGGGTTTCCACTTAGTTGATACCAATTCTTTTTGAGGTGTGATATGAATGTATCTTGGACACATAGGGTCCTTTAATATTAGAGGGCTTGAACTTGAACTTAAGACAATCCTAACTTTCTCATCTATTGTATTCATAAGTAATTTGTAAATTTTAGAAAAATGTGACTTCAAGGAAGTACAGGGTAATTTTAGGGTAGCTTGTAAGGTAATTTTTAAGTTAGCTACATGTCATATGATGCAGTCATAGAGCTTATACAGCATTCTCACAGTGTCATCTGGACCTTACCATAGCTATATGAGGAAATACTAATCTTATAGATGAGGAAACTGAGGCAACAAAAGTGATTTGCCTGAGGTTTTGCAACTAAGTGACAGCTGGGATTAAAGACAGATCTTTCTGGGCTTCCCTGGTGGCGCAGTGGTTGAAAGTCCGCCTGCCGATGCAGGGGACACGGGTTCATGCCCTGGTCCAGGAAGATCCCACATGTCACGGAGCGGCTGGGCCCGTGAGCTATGGCCACTGAGCCATGGCCGCTGAGCCTGTGCTCCGCAACGGGAGAGGCCAAAACAGTGAGAGGCCCACGTACCGCAAAAAAAAAAGACAGATCTTTCTTCATTTCCACCTGTATTCTGGAATTGATAAAGTTTAGGGTCAGGATATGCATGACATAAGCATTCTGTTATAAAATATGTGGTACTTGGCAGGTACAGAGCCCCTTATATATCGATTTATTGATATAAGGAAAATAATGTGAAAGTATTTTTAAATAAAAATTCAAATCACTCATGTTCCAAAGTGAGTACCACTGTGTTCATTTTTATGCCCTCCACATGTATCACATTTTTATTATTTCATTGATTTGTTCTTATAAGTCAAATCTCAAATGGTTGACATCGAAAAGTCTCCCTCCTGTCTTCTACCCACTTAGTTATTTTTCCCAGAGGTAGTGTTACTTTGTCCTTGCAAAGTTACTATTATATTTAAATCTGTGTATTTTCTCCTTTTTATGCAATTTGAAACATACCAGACCTACTGTAGTATACTTTTCATTTTTCACTTTAATACTGTCCCAGTTATCTACGGCTCAGAAACAAATGAACCCAAAGCTTAGTCATTTAAAACAATTATTATCTCTTTTGTTTCTGGGGGTTGAGTGGGCTTAGGTGATTTTCTGATGTCATGGGTGGCAGTCAGTGCTGGGGCTAGAATCATCTCAACACATCTGGCAGCTCATTCTGGCTATTGGTTGGGACCTCAGCTGGGGCTGTCAGCCAGAACACCTGCATGTGGCCTTGCCACCTGGTTTGGGTTTCCTTGCAGCATGATGGCTGGGTTCAAACATGAATATCCCCAAAATACCAGGCAGAGGCTGGGTAGCTTTTTATGACCTACCTCCCAGAAGTTCACATAGATAGCATCAATTATGTTCATATCACAGGCTTGTACAGATTTGAGGAAAGAATGTCAGTGTCATGTTGTCACAAGAATGTGTGTGAAATCTTCTGGCCATCTTGGAAAATAGTCTGATTTTTCATATTATTTTATGAAGAGCATCCTCATTTTTTTCTTGGCTGTATCAACATTCCTTTGAATGGATCATAATCAATATGCTTTATCAGTTCTAGTTTCAGATTTGCACATTGTTTTATATTTTGGGGCGTCAACAGTGCTGCATTGAATAATTTAATTCATAGTCATTTCTCACATATTCCAAGTATTTCTGTAACATAAATTCCTCGAAGTTGATTGCTGTGTCTTAGGTTATATACTTTTGTAATTCTGATACATTTTTCCACACTGCCCTCCAACCAGCAACACACAGAATGCCTGTTATCCTATTTTACTAACTCAAGGTAGCGTCATACTTACAGATCTTTGCCATGCTTATGTACATTGATCTCTGCATTTTTGGTTTTTTTTTTTTTTTTTTTTTTTTTTTTTTTTTGCGGGCTTCTCACTGCTGTGGCCTCTCCCGCCGCGGAGCACAGGCTCTGGACGCTCAGGCTCAGCGGCCATGGCTCACGGGCCCAGCCGCTCCGCGGCATGTGGGATCTTCCTGAACTGGGGCACGAACCCGTGTCCCCTGCATCGGCAGGCGGACTCTCAACCACTGCGCCACCAGGGAAGCCCTCTGCATTTTTTAACGTATATTTTTCCCATAATAGGGGCGAGGTCAAGCATCTTTTCATATTTTTAGAGCCCATTATGTTTCCATTCTCTGTGAACTATTTATAACTTCATAATATTTTTATATAGAATCATTTATAATAGTCACACTATTGTATTGTTTCATTTATTGATGATAATACTCAATATCTGTATTCTATTGTATTCATACTAATTTTAGTAACTGGCAGTCTCCTATTTTTTAACCATACCCTTATTGTTAGACATTTAATGTTTGCATTTTTGTTTGCTGTTTTAGGTAATCATCTAATAGTGGATGTATTCTTGGAATTTTTTCTCCTCTGGACTTAGTTCTGTAGGATCAATTTCTAGATGTGGTTACTGAACCAAAGTAACTTTATTTAATGATTATGGAATCAAAGGGATTCCAGTCTCTTCATCACTTTTTTCTTCCCTTAAAGATAGATATTTGCAATTTCTTTGGGCCTTGCTTGGCATAAATAATTATATTCTGGGATTACAGGTTTCCTGTAATTGTTACTCTGGGGCTTAGTCTTCTCTGTCTCTTCTGCCTTCTTTAGCTTGCCCTTTTCCAGTCTTATATTGTAAAATACTCAGATATCAGAACTTTTTTTTTTTTTTTTGCGGTACGCGGGCCTCTCACTCTTGTGGCCTCTCCCGTTGCGGAGCACAGGCTCCGGATGCGCAGGCTCAGCGGCCATGGCTCACGGGCCCAGCCACTCCACGGCATGTGGGATCCTCCCAGACCGGGGCATGAACTCGCGTCCCCTGCATCGGCAGGCGGACTCAACCACTGCGCCACCAGGGAAGCCCCAGAACTTTTATTTTAAGCTCACTTAGTGGATAGGCTTATTGCTAAGCATTAAAAGAGTCACTTTCAAGGCCAGTAATTTTTTTAAAGTCTGGTAGATTTCCTTGAGACTTGGGAAGTATTAAGTGCTAGGTTCTTAAACCAAATGGAGAAGGGATATCACTAAGGAGAAGGGGGAAAGAGGCCTCCTTTGCAAAATAGGCAGGGCACAATCCTTGCACATTATCTTTGATTTTCTTTAGTTTGAAAATTATATGCCTGGGAGTAGAATTTTCAGCATTTCTCTTTCTTGGTGTTCTCTGAGCTTTTTGGATCTGTAATTTGGTGTCTGACATTTTGGGGAAATTCTCAGTCTTTATTGCTTCACATATTCTATTCCTTTCTTCTCCTTCTGGTATTCCTGTTATGAATATAGTACACCTTTTGTAGTTGTCCCACAGTCCTTGGATATTCTGTTCAGTGTTTTTCAGTCTTTATTCTCTTTATATTTCAGTTTTGGAGGTTACTATTGATAGACCTCAAGGTCTGAGGTTCTTTCCTCAGTCATGTGCAGTCATCTAATAAGCCCATCAAAGGCATTCTTTATTTCTCTTATGGTATTTTTGACCTCTGGCAATTTTGGGGTGTTCTTAAGATTTCCATTTCTCTGCTGACATTGTCCATCTATTCTTGTATTCTGTCTTTACCATTAGGGTCCTTAGCACATTAATCCTAGTTGTTTTAAATTCCCAGTCTGGTAATTCCAGCATCTCTGCTGTTCCTGGTTCTGTTGCTTGCTCTGTCTCTTCAAACTGTGTTTTGCCTTTTAGTATGCCTTGTGATTTTTCTTGCTAGCTGGATATGATATACTGGGTAAAAGCAAGTGCCATAAATAGGCCTTTAGTAGCGCAGTAAAGAGGTGTGTGTGTGGTGGGAGGAACCATTCTATAGTCCTGTGATTAGGTCTGTCTTTTAGTGAGCCTGTTTGTCTAAACAGTGAACTTCACAAGTGGTCATCAGTTTTTTTCTACCCCCCTTGGATTGAGACAGGATGGCTAGAATGGACTGGAATTAGAGATTTCCCTTCTCCCACATGGAAGGATAGAACTGGCTTGAGTTGGATATTTCTTCCCCCAAGTCAGTTAAGAGTCTGATAATACTCCAACAGGTTAACTAGTTAACTAGTTTCTCATGGGGACAGGCTTTGTTAAGAACATGCTAGTCTGGTTTATTTCAAAATGGTTCCTTTTCCTCTTACCTTGCCAGGAGCAGGCAGGGATTTTTCTCTGATATGTACTGTGAGAACCTGATCAAGTTCCTGGATGTAAAACTCACAAAAGTCTGGTGCCCCCCTCCTCCCCCATGTCTGGTGGGTTCCCCTGGGGTTTTTAACTCAGATTTGTCCATACCTAACCTCCAGCAATTTGTCAATTACAGTTTCCTACACCAGCACTGGTTTCCTCAGGTTTCTGCCCTTACATGTTGTGGTTTTCTGTATCCACCTGGCTTGTCTCTCCAATTTGGGGGACGACAGATTGCCCGGTGACCTCACTTCTTTTTCAGATCTAAGAACAACTGTTGATTTTTCAGTTTACTTAGGTTTTCATTTGTCAGGATGGAGTGGCGACTTCTAAGTTGCTTATATGCAGAACCAGAAGTCATCTTTGCTTGCACATTATAGGAATTTTTAAAAATACTGTTTAAACTATTTAACAAAGTATCTGTTAAATGTCTTTCATGGACATATATCCCTTAAAGCTGAGTTAATTTCATTAACTTTTTCTCTTGATGTTTGTTGGGGAGCATTTGTCTGATACTAGCTAATAGCTTTTAACAACCTCTCCCCTTTCTCCCATTTCTTCACCTTTCCTCTTTGTGACGTGTGCCTTCATTCTGCTTCCCAGTTTAGTATTTGGAACATGATTGTTATATAAAACCCATCAGGTGAGTAAAGACTTTAAGGATTGTGCCCTTGGTGTGGTAACCACAGACTCTCAGCCTTGAAGGTTCAAATATTGGTTTTATCAGTTCATTCTAGGGTGATTGGGTTTGGGATACTAACTTAATACTAACCAAGTTCAAACTCCTACGACTAATTTTAAAACAGTGTACATTAATGTACTATCAGAAATATTAGTATGATAATGTTCAACTAGTGACATGTGACTAGCTTATGTCCTGGCTAGTGATTCCCTTAGAAGAGTTGGGTGTCCTTTAAGAGTAACTGTCAAGCTATAATAGTAAAAGAAAAACACATTGACCTCTGTTACTCCCATATTATTTCTGAAAAACATTGCATGAATTAGTCTTTTAAAAAGTATATCTTGCTCCTAGATAATGTTGGAGAAAAACTGATCCTCATTTTGCATGACTTCATGCAGACTTCCCTATGTATCATTAATATTTTCCAAGATTGCGTTCGTTTGGCAACAATTATCTTTAGATGTTGCTTGAATGATTTTTGTTGTGGTAAAATACACGTAATAAAAATTTTACAGTTTTAACCATTTTAAGTGTGCAGTTTTATGGCATTAGGTGTATTCACATTGTTGTGCAAACATCATGTCCATCTTCAGAACTTTTTTATCTTGCCCAACTGAAACCCTATCCATTAAACAATAACTCCCTATTTCCCCACTCCGCCCCCCACCTGTGGCAAATACCATCGTACTTTCTGTCTCTGAATTTGACTACTCTAGGAACCTCACTCATATAAGAGAAATTATATGATAGTGTCCTTTTATGACTGGCTTTTTTCAGAATAATATTCCATTTTATGTATATACAACATTTTGCTTATTTTATCCTTTGATGGACTCCTGGGTCTCTTCCACCTTTTGGCTATTGTGAATAACGCTGCTGTGAACATTGGTGTACAAATATCTTTCACATCTTTTGGACATATATCTGGAAGTGGAATTGTTGGATCATATGGAAATTCTGTGTTTAGTATTTTTGAAGAATTTCTATACCGTTTTCCACAGTGGCTGCACCATTTTACGTTCCCGCCATCAGTGCACAAGGGTTTCAATTTCTCCATATCCTGGGAACTCTTGTTTTCCGTTTTGATAATAGATATTCTAATGGGTGTGAAGTGGTATCTCATTGTGGTATTGATTTGCATTTTCCTGTTAGTGATGTTGAGCATCGTTTCATGTGCTTCTTGGCCATGTGGTTGTGTGTGTGTGTGTGTGTGTGTGTGTGTGTGTGTGTGTGTGTGTGCGCGCGCGCGCGTATGTTTTTGGTTTTTTGGCCATGCTGCATGGCTTGTGGGATCTTAGTTCCCTGGCCAGGGATCGAACCTGGGCCTCAGCAGTTAAAGTGCCAAGTCTTAACCACTGGACCACCAGGGAATTCCCGGCCATTTATCTTTGGAGAAATGTTTATTAAAGTCCTTTGTCCATTTTTTTAATTGGGTAGTTTGGGTTTTTGTGTTGCTAAGTTGTAGGAGTTTTGTGTATATTCTGGATATCAATCCTTATCAGATGCTTATTGGTCTTTAAGAATGAGTTCAATGTGATGAGTATTTATATAGATCATCTCATAAGTTGGATTTACTTTGGGAATATGGCCATCTTTTTATTTTTTGTTTGATTAATTTATGCCATCTTTATTTATTTTTGAATTTTTGAATTTTAGTTTATTAAATTTTTTATAGAGCAGGTTCTTATTAGTTATCCATTTAATACATATTAGTGTATATATGTCAGTCCCAATCTCCCAATTCATTTCACCACCTTGACCCCCTGCACCACTTTCCCCCCTAGTTGTCCATACGTTTGTTCTCTACATCTGTGTCTCTGTTTCTGCCCTGCAAGCCGGTTCATCTCTACCATTTTTCTAGGTTCCACATAAATGCGTTAATATATGATATTTGTTTTTCTCTTTCTGACTTACTTCACTCTGTATGACAGTCTAGATCTATCCACGTCTCTACAAATGACCCAATTTCGTCCCTTTTTATGGCTGAGTAATATTCCATTGTATGTATGTATCACATCTTCTTTATCCATTCATCTGTTGATGGACATTTAGGTTGCTTCCATGTCCTGGCTATTGTAAATAGAGCTGCAGTGAACATTGTGGTACGTGACTCTTATTGAATTATGGTTTTCTCAGGGTATATGCCCAGTAGTGGGATTGCTGGGTCATATGGTAATTCTATTTTTAGTTTTTTAAGGAACGTCCATACTGTTCTCCATAGTGGCTGTATCAATTTACATTCCCACCAACAGTGCAAGAAGGTTCCCTTTTCTCCACACCCTCTCCAGCATTTGTTGTTTGTAGATTTTCTGATGGTGCCCATTCTAACTGGTGTGAGGTGATACCTCATTGTAGTTTTGATTTCTCTAATAATTAGTGATGGTAAGCAGCTTTTTTTTTTTTTTAAACATCTTTATTGGGGTATAATTGCTTTACAGTGGTGTGTTAGTTTCTGCTTTATAACAAAGTGAATCAGTTATACATATACATATGTTCCCATATGTCTTCCCTCTTGCGTCTCCCTCCCTCCCACTCTCCCTATCCCACCCCTCCAGGCTGTCACAAAGCACCGAGCTAATATCCCTGTGCCTTGCGGCTGCTTCCCCCTAGCTATCTACCTTACTACGTTTGTTAGTGTGTATATGTCCATGACTCTCTCTCGCCCTGTCAAAGCTCACCCCTCCCCCTCCCCATATCCTCAAGTCCGTTCTCCAGTAGGTCTGCGTCTTTATTCCTGTCTTACCCCTAGGTTCTTCATGACATTTTTTTCCCCCTTAAATTCCATATATATGTGTTAGCATACGGTATTTGTCTTTTTCTTTCTGACTTACTTCACTCTGTATGACAGACTCTAGGTCTATCCATCTCATTACAAATAGCTCAATTTCATTTCTTTTTAAGGCTGAGTAATATTCCATTGTATATATATGCCACATTTTCTTTATCCATTCATCCGATGATGGGCGCTTAGGTTGTTTCCATCTCCGGGCTATTGTAAATAGAGCTGCAATGAACATTTTGGTACATGACTCTTTGAATTTTGGTTTTCTCAGGGTATATGCCCAGTAGTGGGATTGCTGGGTCATATGGTAATTCTATTTGTAGTTTTTTAAGGAACCTCCATACTGTTCTCCATAGTGGCTGAACCAATTCACATTCCCACCAGCAGTGCAAGAGTGTTCCCTTTTCTCCACACCCTCTCCAGCATTTATTGTTTCTAGAATTTTTTGATGATGGCCATTCTGACTGGTGTGAGATGATATCTCATTGTAGTTTTGATTTGCATTTCTCTAATGATTAATGATGTTGAGCATTCTTTCATGTGTTTGTTGGCAGTCTGTATATCTTCTTTGGAGAAATGTCTATTTAGGTCTTCTGCCCATTTTTGGATTGGGTTGTTTGTTTTTTTGTTATTGAGCTGCATGAGCTGGTTAAGCAGCTTTTCATGTGCTTCTTGGCCATCTGTATGGCCATCTTTTTTCTTTCTTTTTTTTTTTTTTTTTTTTTTTTTGGTGGTACGCAGGCCTCGCACTGTTGCAGCCTCTCCCGTTGTGGACCACAGACTCCAGACGCGCAGGCCCAGCGGCCATGGCTCATGGGCCCAGCCGCTCCGTGGCATGTGGGATCTTCCCGGACCGGGGCACGAACCCGCGTCCCCTGCCTCAGCAGGCGGACTCTCAACCATTGCGCCACCAGGGAAGCCCATGTATGGCCATCTTTTATATATGATCTCTATATTAAATTTTTACTTTGTTGCCAGGCTTTTGGAGTGTTTTCTGTTTGGGCTTAATGACTGTGTACGCCTTCCTTTCTGCCCCAATCTATTTTTATCCCCTTTCTTACCTTCCTCCTTGCGTTAGTTGAACTGTAACTCTTCCAAGAATACGTGGTCTTCATCTTCTTTGCTGCCATGGTCTACTGGGTACTCTCTTCTATACACATATACAGTTGAAAATAAAAAATGGCCGCAGCTTTTATTTTGGCCGTTGTTGGCTTTTAGACCATCCATATATTCTTTTTTTAAAGATTTATCATTTATTATTTATTTATTTTATTTATTCTTGGCTGCTTTGGGTCTTAGTTGCGGCATGCAGGATCTTTCATTGCGGCTTGCAGGCTCTTCATTGTGGCGCGTGAGCTTCTCTCTAGCTGCGGCACACAGGTTCCAGAGCGCGTGAGCCCTGTAGTTTGCAGCACACGTGCTCTCTTGTTGAGGCGTGTGAGCTCGGTAGTTGTGGCATGC
This sequence comes from Monodon monoceros, assembly GCF_005190385.1. Taxonomy (NCBI): domain Eukaryota; kingdom Metazoa; phylum Chordata; class Mammalia; order Artiodactyla; family Monodontidae; genus Monodon; species Monodon monoceros. The sequence goes on from NW_021703767.1 coordinate 136,471,269, forward strand.
GGGCTTAGTTGCCCTGCGGCATGTGGGATCTTAGTTCTCTTACCAAGGATCGAACCCACCTACCCTGCATCGTAAGGTGGATTCTTGCCACTGCACCACCAGGGAAGTCCCATAGACCAGGGGTCCCCAACCCCCCGGGCCGCAAACTGGTAACGGTCCGTGACCTGTTAGGAACCGAGCCACACAGCAGGAGGTGAGCGGCAGGCAAGCAAGCGAAGCTTCATCTGCTGCTCCCCATCTTTCCCCATGGCTCGCATTACCTCCTGAACCCCTCTCCCCCAATCTGTGGAAAAATTGTCTTCATGAAACTGGTCCCCAGAGCCAAAATGGTTGGGGACCACTGCCATAGACCATCCATATCTTTGTCTGTGTACGATTTTATCATCTGAAGTCAGTGCTCATCTGTCTGATAAAATTCATTATGTTGCATTATAATACTACTGCCACTGATACTCATTTTCCCAACAAACCAATTTCTACCTTCACAGCTAACTTTGATACCTTGTTCTTGATGCCAGTTGGTCAGTTTCTGCCATCTTTCTCCCTGAAGTTTGATCCAGATCCATCGAACTCAACCATTGAATTACTTGGCTCTAAAAACCTTTGCTTCCTCTACACCTCACCTCCAAACAACCTCTAACTTGGATTTTATGTTCACAAGCCCCTGATCAGCATCTGAGATGTTGAACAAGGCTCTTCCCCTCTCTAACAACTATATCCTTTCAGTTTTAATAGGGCATCAAATCCACCACTTCCATGAAAGTTTTATGTAAGGGAGAACGTAGTCATGGAAAAAAAATATTTTTTTTATATATATGTATGTATATATATGTATATATATTTGTGTGTGTGTGTATGTATGTGGGGTTTTTTGTTTTTCTTTTTTTTACTTTTTGGCAATTAAGAGGTCATTTTATTAGTATTTTAAATTTAGTTGCATCTTAATACTTAACCAAACCATCAGTGCCTTTTCACTTATATACATTAGGTTATTTCTTATTATTAAATACAAAAATACTTTGAACTTAAAGGTGTGTTCTCCCTACGTTCCTGCTCCCATATCATCTTTTAGAGATTCCATGAGATACTAGGTTAACAGATAGAGTTTTCATGGCTTTGCCACATGTTGGAAAAATTATTTCAAAACAGTTATACAGTATCTCCAGCAGAGCATGAGTTTTTGCTACACTCTTTTATTTTCATTTTTTAATTTTGCTAAGTTAAGGGATAATACTTAACTATTTTTGCTATGAGGATGATTTCATTGATTACTAGTGGTGTTGATTTTTTTCTGTGTTACATGCCTTTTGTGGATTTTCTTACACATTTATCTTTGATGCTTTTGGAGTTAAGATTTATATGAGCTTTCTACATATTAAAAATTAATCTCATAATATCCACTATAGAAATTTTTCTAAATGAGTTTGTCCTTGTGTTTTGAGTGTATGATACATGTTTTACAAACCTGAAGTCTTTAATTTTTATATAATCAAACCTGATAGTCTTATAGGATTTTTGGTCAGTTCTAATAAAATAATTCTTTCCTATCAAATTTGATAAAATAATAAGTTGAGGGTTGGGGTGATATTGGTTCCTTGGTTTTTCCTTTTTTGCCCTTCTGTTTAGTTCATGTAGAATCATTTTAGGTGTTAGTTTAAACTTTTTTTTATGAGTGGTTAACCTTTGGTTAATGCTATTGATTTTGGATGTTCTTTCCCTTGCCCAGTGTATTGCAGTGTCTCCTCCTGGCTTACTATTTATCGAGGTCTTACACATTATAGGCCTTTGGTATTTGCAGGTTTAACATTTACAGTTTCACCAACTCTCAGCTGACCCCAAGGTCTGTCATTCAGTAATTTGTAGTTTTGCTGAGACTGAAGTGTTACTTGCTTACTGCCAAGCTTGCAAATAGAAACTGATCGTGGAAGCCCAAAGAGGAAGCCTATTAGACAGGCCAGCACCTGCATCTCAACGCAGCTTTGTTTTTCTTTACTTGTCGTCGCGTACACAGTAACTCTCGAAGTGGTAAAAGCTGTTTCTTTGTGAAATGTGGGCCCGAAAAGAAAACCAACTGCTAGTGCTGGTGATGGAAGTGAAGAGAAAATGAAGAGGTCTAAGAAAGTGATGGTTCTTAGCCAGAAAATAGACGTTTTGGATAAATTAAAGTGGTTTTGCAGATTCAGGTAAGTTGGTGGTTGGTTAATATTGCTACAGTATTTATGTAGTAGTTTATATTTTGAGTGCTAGAATTTATTTTTACAACTTTGTAAAGGACTAGTAATGTACTTTTAGAAGCACTGAGGATTTGAAGATGTCAGCTGTACTTCACTGACTTTTATGGGGGAAGTTAAATACTTTGGTAGTATTTGAAACCTTGAGAACTTTGGGATATCTTGATGGTCTTTGTGTTATATAATGTTTATAATACTGGGTTATCCTATTCCCATATTTCTGCCCTTGTGGCACTACAGCACTTCTAAGTAGTTCTAATGTGTTTTTGACTGTACCCTAAAACTCATTCCACTGGCCTCTAATATTGGTCTTTTTTCTCCTCCCCCCCTAATTATGCTCTTTTTATCATATCACATTAACAGTATGGTGTTACCCAGGTAAAAAGATCTTGTTGGTACTTTGAGATTGTGTTTGTTACATAATAACTTGAGTAGAGAGAGGCCTTTTGAAATACCTATTTTTTTCCATTTGGGAACTGTATCTAGTCAAAATAGCCCCCAAATAGTTGTACATATCTTTCATGGACTTCAGCAAACTTTTTGGACATTTATATGAACTGAGATTTATTTTAGATATTGAATATGGACAAGAATAGCTAGTTTCTCAAGGAACTTCCTAGTCTAGGAGAAGATAATGTAAACCAGTGATTATAAAGTGTGAAACATGTTCTTGCATAGGGAACTCTGGGAGCACAAAGGTAGGACCTGCTTAAAAGGGTGTGATGAAGGATGGCTTCTGAGAGGAGTTGAGTGAATTGATTGTTCTTATTCTTTGTTAATTTGATAGGGATCCAGTCTCCTCCCAGCATAACACTGAAATCTGGTCACTGCCTGTGTATTGTAAGGCTGTTTCTTTGATCTGTTCCGGCCAATTTAAGGAATTTACTATCTGCTTTATTTTAGCTGACGCCTTTGGATTTTCATTTCAGGCTTCTTGCCTCTTCCAAATAATGTCTCTTTCCAATAATTTATTACTTTAATTATTATAAGAATATCTGAAGTGATATTACATAATCGTGATGGTGGACATTCTCTTCTGGTTTCTAGGTTTAGAGAGATTGCCTAAGAGCTTTGTGCAAAATGCAGGTTTCAGGCTTAAGGATGGAATGGACACTTGATACATTTTTTAAAAATTTATTTTATTTATTATTTTTGGCTGTGTTGGGTCTTCGTTGCTGCATGCAGGCTTTCTCTAGTTGCGGTGAGTGGGGGCTACTCTTCGTTGCGGTGCGCAGGCTTCTCATTGCGGTGGCTTCTCTTGCTGTGGAGCTCGGGCTCTAGGCGGGCGGGCTTCAGTAGTTGTGGCACGTGGGCTTCAGTTGTTGTGGCTCGCGGGCTCCAGAGCGCAGGCTCAGTAGTTGCGGCGCATGGGCTTAGTTGTTCTGCAGCATGTGGGATCTTCCCGGACCAGGGCTAGAACCCATGTCCCCAGCACTGGCAGGCGGATTCTTAACTGCCTGGTGGTGCAGTGGTTGAGAGTCCACCTGCCGATGCTGGGGACACGGGTTCGTGCTCCGGTCCGGGAAGATCCCACATGCCGCGGAGCGGCTGGGCCCGTGAGCCATGGCCGCTGAGCCTGCACGTCCGGAGCCTGTGCTCTGCAACGGGAGAGGCCGCAGGAGGGGGGCGCGCACCAAAAAAAAAAAAAAAAAAAAAGTAAATAAATAAAAATACTGATTCTGCATGAGAACTTTTCGTGACTGGGAAAAAGTGACATAGTACTTTCTCAGTATCCTTTATCATAAATACAGGATTTTAAAAAATGGATATTTTTGCTAATTTTGGAGGTAAAAAGTTTGAATTGGAGTATATTTTAAATATGACTAGCCAATTGTGAGAATTCACAGAACCCTAATAGAATTAACTCAAAATAAAGAAATTTCCAATCATGATGGTTGCAAAATTGAGAAGATTATAGTTTGTTGATACCAAAGCCAGTACAGCAGTCAGTTGACCTAATAAAAATAGCACAGAAAATAAATGTTATGTCTAATATAGAAGAGATGTAAATCAAATTAGACTTGGTTTTTTCAGCACATTGGTATTAACTAATAAATCTCTTAAGATTAACATCACTCGTAAACTGCTACAATTTACAGGATTGGATCATAATTCTCTTGCATGGGAGGACAGAGTTTTTGAAAACTTTATAACTTAATTCTATGCCACTTTCAGAGGAGTTGAATACATCTTGAGCTGAAAGAAAAAGGGAAGAGCTTACCAACTAAAATTGAGTGATAGAGCAGCAGGGTTTAACTACCAAAGTTAATGAAGGAAAGGAACTGTAAGGTGTTCTTACTGTTGGCCAGCATGCTGGGGGAAACGGCTGTGTGTAGGTCTTTGGTGCAGCTAACAACATCTAAAAACTTACTCTAAGAGTTATATTTTAAAGTTCAATTCACTTGATTATAATGTACCTCTTATAAGTCAATTTCTTATTTTCAGAAGCATCCATGTGGCGTTTTTCCTGATGTTTATTCTTAGAGCCAAGAGAATCATACTTATAATAGACATTTTACTTCATATTGTTCTCAGGAAGCAATTGAGAAAATAAATGATACAGTAATTCTTTGCAGGATGTGACAGCAATCTCTTAATTTTAAAAGGAGGAATATCATTATAAAATGCTACTTTATTATTAAGATTAAAATCTCAGAAAAGAACAGATGGAAAAAGTACAAATCACAAAATCCATAAGGCAAGGAATGAAAGCTAGGAGTTAATATTGAATCTCTATTAAACAAATTAAGTCTAGGTTGAGGTAATAACGATTATAAAAATTAGTGTCGATGTTTTGATGGAATAATATAAAAAATATATTGATTTAGTGGTAATGGACTGGCAATAAATTCCCAGATTATGCCAATTAAACCCAGGAGAATGGAGCAAGAGGTATGCTGTTGTCAGTATAGATGGTAGTTATAGGTATGCTGATCCACCTTCCCCCCAGTTTTTCAAGAATATCAATGGGCTTCCCTGGTGGCGCAGTGGTTGAGAATCCGCCTGCCGGTGCAGGGGACGCGGGTTCTGTGCCCCGGTCCGGGAGGATCCCACGTGCCGCGGAGCGTCTGGGCCTGTGAGCCATGGCTGGAGCCTGTGCTCCTCAACGGGAGAGGCCACAACAGTGAGAGGCCCGCGTACCACAAAAAAAAATAATAATAAAGAAAGAAAGAAAGAAGGAAAGAAAGAAAGAATATATATATATTTCTTAAGTCACGTTACAATTTAAAGTTTTTAAATACACAATTTGTAAAACAATTTAAGAACTTTAAAAAACTTATTTAATATTACAACACACTTTTTAAGAATGTAGGAAACACTTTCAAGCTGTGATTTTACTATGAAGGTTTTTATATGTAAGCATATATTTATCTAGCTTTGAAGCATAGATCTTACAGGTATTAAAAGCCACTATTAACTGTGGGTATGCAGTATATCAGGTTTCTAGGTGTTTTCTGTAGTATTAAAATATTAGTAGGAAAATGATAAACTTATTGCAGACATTTTCTTCTTTCAGCTGCTTTTCTAACTCAAACGGTGTGTCTTGATGACACAACAGTAAAGTTTGAAATATGGGATACAGCTGGTCAAGAACGATACCATAGCCTAGCACCAATGTACTACAGAGGAGCACAAGCAGCCATAGTTGTATATGATATCACAAACGAGGTAAGTAGAAATGCATTCTACAAAGAAACTTGTTTGAGTATCCATTTTTGGTATTCAGAATTTCAATTATAGAAAAGGTTTTTTCTTAATCTTTTTTTGTTAGCCAAGCATGACATTTCTGCCAAAGCTTTTATGAAATAGAGAAGCTGATTTTAAAAAATAAGATGCAATTGTCTCAGCTACTACAGTAGTGCTAAGAATTGCTTTCCAGGAGTCACACTGGACAGTCTTTAAAGCCTCGCCTCACAGACACGCTCCCTAGCCATTCTTTGAGCCTGTGCCGAATAGCTGTTTCTTTGTTTCCCAGGAGTCCTTTGCCAGAGCCAAAAACTGGGTTAAAGAGCTTCAGAGGCAGGCCAGCCCTAACATTGTTATAGCTTTGTCAGGAAACAAGGCTGACCTCGCAAATAAAAGAGCTGTCGATTTCCAGGTATGTTGAATTTAACTTTCACTTGGAGGCGCATATTTTTCTTCTGTACCCACACTTGAATTACAGTTACAATTTTAAAACGATGCAAATGATAAAAAGTTTTTAGCCAGATGTGTACTATGTAATAAAATCTCATAAACCTGAATTTTTTAATATCTTTATTTAATTGTAATATATAAGTTGATTCAAAGATTTTGTCGACCTAAACAATTACAAAAGAAGTAATTGTTCACAAACAGTGTGGAAATATATAAAGCAAAAGGTGATTGCCTCCTACCCTAATCTCTCAAACCCCACGTATAACTTTAGTATCCTTCCTAACTTTTTTTATCTACCTATATATATCACCACACATATACATACACACATACATATATGTGGTGGTTCTTAAAAGGGCCTTCAAAAATAAAAGCTTTAAAAAATCCAGTGTGTATGTTATCTAATATAGCTAATTAAGAGTGTTCCCAGCTGCAAAATAAAGTACAGTCATTTAAAATAAAGCAATGTCTCTAGTTAGACATTTTAAAACTTCCCCTCCTCTTGCTCTTCAGCTTCTCTACCAGAGAAGTTTGGTTGTGGCCATTATATGTATAATATCAGTGATGGGTTAATGTTCTTTTTTGATGATGGAGTACATGTACTGGGAGAAAGGGCACTAATATTTCTTGCACTATTAGGTAGTAAACTGAGCATCTGCACATGTGGTTTCATTTAATTCTGGTGACAACCATGTGAGGTATAGTATCTATTACTCTTTCTAAGATAGTTACCTCCTCAGCATAGAGAGGCAGATAGTGCACTTACATTATAGTCACAAGTGGCCCTGTCACATAACATTTCAAAGGAACCTCATTTTTTTTCTTTATCAAATTGGAATGATAATTGGTTGTTCTTCACAACAGCTGTGAGGATCAAAGGCAATAATACACGTAAACTGTAAAGCATGACAACGTAAAGTAGTAATAGAATTTTCAGAGGAATGATTCATGACATATTCAAAATTAAAATGCTGCTTGTAGAATTTTCAAAGGAATGATTCATGACATTCAAAATTAAAATGTTGCTTGTAGAAGTCATTCAGAATTAAATACAAGGGTACCATTTAGTGGTTGAAGCCAGTGTTAGACATTTGGTTTCCCTTTACCTTCCTTGTAAATAACGAGCATAGGTAAAATTGCCATAAAGATCAAAGAGAGTTTTATATTTAGGATTGTCGTCCCTCTCTCCGAAACTCATCATCTGAAAGTAGATTTAATGTGAGACCAAATAAAGTAGGATGGGATAGTGCAAGAAGTTAAGGCAAAGGGGAAATTATAAACTACGCAGTGGTTACCTTTGTTTTACTTTTAACTATAAATAATTGCTTATTATACAGTTGTTGGTTGTAGGTGATCAAGTTGGAGTAGTAATAAGGAAGCCTCTTTTTTTCTATAACAAAGATAAGGCAGGTATAGTAATAGTATGTGCAAAGGATATATCTCAATTTTTGTTCTATAAACAGGAAGCACAGTCCTATGCAGATGACAACAGTTTATTATTTATGGAGACATCAGCTAAAACATCAATGAATGTAAATGAAATATTCATGGCAATAGGTAAGATTAACTTTTTTGCAAACAGTAAAAATATAGGTAGAACAAGTTACACTGGGGGCATATTTGGTTTGACTGTCTTTTTTTTAATTCTTGGAATTTTGTTTTGTTTTGTTTTTAATGATTATACTACTATCCTAGATTTCTTCCAGAAGCATTACTTTGTTAGGCATATTGTTAAATTTGAAAAATTATTACCCATTGGGTTGCAGTGCTTTCAGTTTAGTTAAGTTTCTTCTAGGTGAGTTGAAAGCCTGAACTTGGAGCTGATAGTTCAAGCAGATAGATTTTCTAAAGATTTCACTGAAAATTTTGGATAAATACATGTTTTTCTATTAGATTATAGTTCTTATATAAAAGGAAGATAAACTCAGTAATGTTTTTCAGTGCAATATATAGACATGATGAGATTTGTTTCTTACTGATCAATAACTATTTTCATCTCTCCATTGCTCTGAACACTATTTTTGTTTATTTTTCAGGTTCTTTTTAAATCATTGATTACTGACAACTATAACACAGACAAGTACATTGTACATACAGATTTAACAAATTGTTTTAATGCAAATATTGTAATGGAGAAAGTTTCAAAGCACTGAGGCACAGAGAGAACAAGGGAAAGCAAAACAATATCCAGGCTTTCTATTGCCTCGATGGTCATTTGATCCTACACTGTGCTCTTACCTTTCCTCTAAGTACTTTTAACTAATAATGATTGCTGTTGCACAGTCGTTGATTATAGGTGATGAAGTTGAAGCCTTCTTTCTTCTATAACAACAATTAAAATATTTTTATTGACCCTAGCCGCCTCCTAGTAGTTTTCAGGTGCAGATCCCATGGGAGGGGTCTACTGTGGTGGCTCTCACAGTCTGCTGCGTCCACAATGTCCGTGTGCCAAGCGCTCATCTCATCCCACAACATCTTTTATTATACAACAGTGATTATTAACTGGGGTGTCCACATCCTTGGTCCCAAATAAGTATTCTTTTATACTGAAGTCATACAAATTAACCAGGGAACAGCTGATTCAGAGGCTAAAGAAAACTCAATAAGAGCTGCAGGTACTGTCATATTATTTTTCACTAGGTGAGAGAGTTTAGTGGCAGCTTCATTTAGGGAAAAACTTGCCTGTGTAAAATATTTTCCTGAGAAACTCAGGCTTGCATTTTATTAGGGAAATACTAGCATAGTTGTGAAGGATTATGAGAGGAATATATAGCTGTTTTGTTTTTTTTAATAAATGGGACAGATCACACCCACAACCACATCTGAAAAGTTAGGAAACGAGATAATAGGGCCTTCAAATCAGGCTGAACTTTTAAACCTTTCTGATGCTATTAAGACTCCACCAGATGGGCTTTATTTAATTTGTACCTTTTATTTAGACTTGCTAATAAGGTTATTTCTTTCAGAAAGTAGCCTACGTATTAGAGCTCTTATTTACTTTTCTAAAATTAGAATGTTAATAAATCACACAGTGAACTCATATTTGTACTTTTTTTTTTTTTTTTTTTTTTTTGCGGTATGCGGGCCTCTCACTGTTGTGGCCTCTCCCGTTGCGGAGCACAGGCTCCGGACACGCAGGCTCAGCGGCCATAGCTCACGGGCCCAGCCGCTCCGTGGCATGTGGGATTCTCCAGGACCGGGGCACGAACCCGTGTCCCCTGCATCGGCAGGCGGACTCTCAACCACTGCGCCACCAGGGAAGCCCCATATTTATACTTTTGATGGGTTCCCAAGTAGAGTACACTTGTTTAGTAGGAGTCTACCATAAATTTATCATCTGCTTTTAATTTGATAAGGTCTTCAGTGGCTTTTTTCATTGCACATCTTCCTTAACTTGATTCAGGATTTTTAGCTTCTCACAGTCCTGATCAATTCAGGGTCAGGTTGGTAAGCTGCAGTTATCTATATACAAAGCAGATAGTACCAGCTTCGCTTTGGGTAGCACTCACTGAGATAGGAGACAGGAGACTACTTCTTTTGAGACCCCCTGAAGATATGTTGTAGTTCATCTTCACATAATAAAAATTAACCAATACAAGTTAAAGGTTCCTCATTCCAGTTTAATTCTTTCAACCTCCTAATTTCACTCAGATCTAATTACAAAAAGCCCTTGCCGGAAGTATGCCAAAGGGAGAGATGATCACTTAGTCCAAAACCTAATTTGGTATTAATTATAATAAAGTTTGTAATGTTAGCCTACTCTTTGTCCTGGCGGGGCTTTGTTTGTAAATACATTTGACTGGAAATTTACCATTTTATTACCATTTACAGTACCATTCCTAGAGCCAGTCCTAGAGAAGTGGCCCAAGGGAACGCTTTTCTTCCCAAACCTCAGTGCTCCTGGCTCCCAGATCCATTGCCCAGCCCATATTCTAGGATTCTAAAGATGATTAATGCTATCGTGGAATATTACAACAAAGAAACTGTAAAAGATCCAGAACACAACTAGGCATTTAGATTTTGAGGTAGATCTTGTTCAGCTTTTGTGTAACCTCACAGCTAAGGTAAAGCTAGAGTCTTACCTCAATGATGTATCCCCAAGGCTGATAGAAACCAGTGTGTCTAGCCACCCTTACAGTCGGTGCTCTTAGAGATATTTAATGTTTAATGAATCCCAACACATCAAGGATCTTTGGGATCCAAGCAGACTACATCTAGCTGGTACATTTTCTCATCAGTGGGAGCCATACTCCAGAGAACAGCTGTTAAGCTCCATAGAACTTAGCAAAGCTAAAGCCGTAACTACCAGTTGTGGGGCTTTGTCCAAATGTGTGGCAGGCCATGCTTATCTGGCTCAAGATTGGAAAATGTTTTTTTGAGATAGTGCCTTCAGGATCAAGTCCCTGTTAATGAGAGGGACACTGTCTCAAAAGAGCTGCTAATGAATCAGATTAGGATTCTTAATCAGCCACAAGAGAGGAAAATGATAGATGTTTGAAGCGTAAAGTGTATAAGTGAAGAAAATAGGAGGTACAGTCTGTTGTGATGTGGGGTAATAATTTGCACAGTAGAGGACAAGTTCTCCTGGGGTGATGGTATTCGTTTATATCCTGACTTGTTCCAGAAAGTTTGTGGCAGTCCAGAGAACATTGATGGGTTGGAGCTGAGCTTCTTTATTATAAACATAATGGCTGGCCATTATCTTTAGGAACTTACTTAGATTTTCTTTAAAGTACAACTTTTCTGGTATTGTTAAGTGAATCTATATAAAGAATTAAATACAGCTATTCTAATTGTGTTTATTCTGATAATTTATCTCTCAGCTAAAAAGTTGCCGAAGAATGAACCACAGAATCCAGGAGCAAATTCTGCCAGAGGAAGAGGAGTAGACCTTACTGAACCCACGCAGCCAACCAGGAGTCAGTGCTGTAGTAACTAAACCTCCAGTTTAAACTAACTGGAATGTTCTTCTGCTTCCTAATTGTTAATAACAGTGGAATTGGAACATTTAACCAGCCCAGTATGACTTCCAAAAAGAAGAGACTTAACGATAGTCAAGTTTCTAATACAGAATTATTTTAAGTGTTTTGAACTTAATTTTTAATAACATGCATGTGACCCTCTGACTAATGTTTCAGCAGTGAAAGGGGAAGATGAGAGCTGTGTGTACACTTATTTCCTTGGAATGTTAGCGGGACTCATTTCTCTTCACCAGGGATATAAACAGATGACTCTGAACCCACAGTTAACCAGCCAGTTCTGTGAAAAAGATTTGGAACTCACTCATTTGGGCTTTCCAAAAAAAATTATTTCTTGGAAGGAGGTTCTAAAGATATTTATGCTTAACTACGATATTCAAGCCACCTGTAATTTCACTTAGTATCCTTATTTAAAGTACACATTCCACGTTTTAACAAATTAGCCACAAGGAAACATTCCCACATCTTCAGGAGAAAAAAATGAACATCAGTGGCATCTAAATTATAGCTAGTCCTGTTATTTTTTAAATGGGGTAAAAAAAAAAAATCATATGTAACCCTGTCTTATTTTAGGAATATGAAAACTGATAAAATGCATCTTAAAGAATAGTGTTCCCTTCAAACATGTAAGTTCTTCAACAGAAATGAAACAAACCAGGTGTCTGTGATTTCTGTTTAATCACTGCTGGCCATTACATAGCTTTTGTTGTTTGGGAGTAGGGAGGGGCTTTTGTGCCCTTTGGACATAGAAATAGTCAATGCACTAACAATTATGTACATTCAAACTTGATTATTTCAAATTCGATCTTCAGCTGTACTGTAAATAGGGTACTGCATTGTAGTCTCCATATATGTTTATTACTTTTCTGTAATATTTAAGAGTTGCTTAAAAGTATACAAAATGTACAGTTACTAAAACAGCTAATTTTTTCCTTCTCTCCCCCTTTGAAAGGAAGGGGCTTGAATTGTTCCTACCTGGCTAGAACCATAATAAACAATGTACCAGTAATTTGTAACATAAGTATTGGATATGTTAGTAACAATCTTGCAGCCTTGTTTTCCAAAGTTCATTTTATTTTGATCGGTTCAGTATATTGCACTAATTGTTTTAGGTATTTTCATTATATGAAATCTACCATGTGTCAGAGATGATTTAATCTATTTAAATGTTGAACTGCTAGCAGAACTTGTACATTTACAGTAATTCAAAATTAGTAAGGAAAACAGTTCACCAGTGTTTAGTTTTATATTGAGGTGCTCAGGTTGGAATAAAGTGGTACAAAAAGCAGGTACTGGTTTTTCTCTTTTTTGGCATGAAACGGTGAACATATATAAATGGTACTGTATAACCCACAATCTGCTTTTATATTTCCTTTACTACATTCTTAAAAATGATTTGTGTGGTGTTGATGTTATCCTAGCATCTGGTTCACTGAAGAATTGTCTTCATGTTTTTGCTCTCTGGAGATACTCGCTTCCATTGAAAAGTGTGACCATGACTGTAATGTTGTCTCTGGAGCCAGCCGCCAAAGCAGCACTTACAAGTTCATGGCTGATATACTCAGCAGCACCTCCATAGAAACTCTTAGTGCATGATCCTTTCTCTTTTTCACTTGAGTCTTTTGGCACACCATCTACACTGGTTGGTCCATCAGTTTCTTTCTCACTGCAAGGATCACGCTTAGTCATTTTTGGTGGAAATGTTCCTATATTTTTAAGGTTATGAATAGAATATTTTGAATCTGACAAATTTTCTCTTGAATTTATAGTTGACACACGTTCTTCAGATTTGCACTGAAACACTATGTGGATGTTAGTTTCTGGTTTAGATGTGTTTTGTTCATCGATTGGGAAAAGCAGAGACCCTTTGGATGGTGACAATTTGTTTCCTGTGATAGAACACTGTGCTTCTTTATATACTTGAAAAGCTGTCATTGTCAGTGCAGTGACTTCCTTTGTATCCAGAACTTCCCAGAGTCCATTAGTAGCTAAGATAAGGAATTGACATAAGTCATCTATAGGCACAGAAATAGTTTGAGGTGCTGGAATAATGAATTTTTTCAGTTTGAGATTTCCATGAAATCCAAGTCCTCGTGTGGTTTTTATTTGCCCTTGTAGGAGCCCGTATGGTTCATGTGAACTAATTATTGCTCCATTCTGAAGTACTCTTCTTCTTTCATCTGTGTTTCGTGTAGTGTGTTCTTTGGTTAGGCAGAAGCCTTTCCCATTTCTGCATAAGACTGCTTGCACATTACCTAAAAGATTATTTTTAAAAATTGATCCTCGAGATTTATAACCATTTATATCAAAGCATGCTGTTAACTTCATAAATAGAAATCAGGCCGCTTAAAAATATTTTTAAAATATGTGTAGTATTGATATCATTATTAGAAGATTTACAGTAATTCAGATTTCAAACAGGGGGGCTAATTTATTCATTTTTAAGCAATTTAGTGTTTAAAATACTGAATTTAGTACTAAAATAACAAACTACAGATAATGAAAAATAAGTAATTTTTTTATGAAGCAGCTTCTGAGTGTTACATATTTGTAGAATCAAGAATTGAACTTTTTTATAACCAACATATATTCCATAGAGCAGACATTTAAAATTTAATAAATGCCTTTTCAATTAAAAATACAAACTTTGATTTTTTTCTAAGAGTGCAGTTAGGTAAATTTTTAACTGGTCAAAGTTAAAACCTGAATATATTATAGGTATGGGTGATTAAAAAATTAGAAAGCCACTGTTAATGCCCATCTTATTAGGTTTGTTATGTGTGTTAAAAAGAAATTGTCAGCCCCGTGAAGAAAAATACGTGTTATTAATGTATTAAATGGATAATAGCTAACCAACATTAAACCCTTTGATTGAAAACTGAGGTATTAAAAATCTGATTGTAGTTTGTTCATGATTCAGATGAACCTATGATGTGTGCTTTATTAAAATCTTAAGAAAATCTTAACATAATGCTCTGAACAGATTGAAGGATGGTTGTATTACCAAAATTTTCTTTGGTATACGAAAAAGGACTCAGAATCCTTTGTTAGGAAAAATTGACTTTCCCAAGTTTTTAGGAACATAATTGTATATTTATAATACCTATGAGAGTTAATATTGCTGGAATCATAGGCAAAATTTACGTTAGAATATTCCGATTTCAAACATGGCACTGTACCTGGAATCAGAATTTTGTTGTTGCAGGTCTTCATTTCTAATCCCCTAACGTTTTAGGTAAAGGGATTTAGGTTTCAGAAGGTAAGGTTCACACACCTAATATGTTGGACAGAGCCTGAGCTGGTGAAGCATTAGTGTCAGGCATAGAGTGAGCCTGTTGGCTCATTTACATAATGGCAATTGTTAATATCTGAGTTATTGGATGGGACCAAAAGATGACTGTGTGGAAAATATTTTGGAAACCTGATAGCTGTATAAATGATAGTCCTCAAAACTGAATGACCTCTTTTATTTGCGGTTTGGTTATTAATATATTCTGTTAACTTTTTTGCTGGTCATTCTGTTTACACTCTGCAGAAGAGAAATCAGTAAAATAATTCTTGACTTCTGCTGAGTTTTAAATTATTGTACCAGCAAAGCAGCATGGGTTGGTATTGAACATGCCAACTGGGTAGACTGAATTGTTCTCTTAGGAGAACATATGGTTCAGTTCCTCTCTTAAATTAGAAAATTTCTTTGTGTACCTACACATATAAATAGTGCGACCATAGCTCTGGAAACACAGGGGCTCAGAATAGTCAATCCACTGACTTCTAAATGTTTTATTTGCATGTAGCAAGCCAAAGCTCACTCAGCAAAAAGAAAAAGCATTGTGTTTCTTCTGTGTGATTTGAAAAGCATTTAATGTGATTATGTAGTTACAGTGGAAGGGTAATACGTTGGTATTTTGATTTTAGTTGCCTCTGCAGAGAGCTTGGTAAACATCTTAGGTACTACTGTTTGCCTTTTCTTTTTAATTGCTGTGCTACAGAGTAGGAAATGCCATTTTCGTTGATTTTATTATTGTGAACATCCCTTAAGCTCAGCACAATAAAATTTTCTAGAAAATGAGGACAGTAAGTAATGGCTGCAGGTTTTGCCCTGCCATTGACTTGCTATCTGATTTGAGTTAATTACTTGGACAGTTGATTCATCCTGATAAATGGTGCCTTCTGACTAACTCACATCCTTAACCTTTGTGAATTTGCATGAAGGAAGAAGAAAATGAAGGGGAAGTACCCAGTGTTTCTCAACTATTCGTGCATAGCTCAGGAAATAGAGGATGATAAGAGGCCCTGGAAGAGTATCAATGGAATAGAAATGGCGAAAAAGTGGATATGCAGAGTTAATAGTTCTATTTCCTGGACCTCGGGTTGCATGTGCTGTCAGCTGCAGTCGGGGTTGTTGAAAGTGGTTGTCTACATTAAGCTGAAAGCTAGAATAGAATAATGAACAAAGAGCTTCAAGGAAGATCGGAAATTGGAGGGAGATTTAAAAATAACACTGTATATCCATGTGTCTTGGAGAAATGAAGGAAGAGAGAGGAGCAAGACATGACAGTTTGAGAGATTGGCTTTAAAGAAGGGTTCCTGTAATATCTGTTTGGAGGAAATGAGAATAAGCAGTGAATTGTGATGAAGAAGACCTTTACACAAAAACATAATGAATCTGAGCATAAATAAGTATTCAAATTCCTAGACATAAAGTTACCAGCTTTCAGTAGTTGGAGAGATGGTGCTGTTCGGAAAAATGTTATCAAACAAAAGTGGAACCTGAAACTAACAACATTGTAAATCAGCTGTACTCCAATTTAAAAAAGGAACAGTGTTACTTGAAGGGCAACATGTTTAAGGACATTAATGGGAACTAAAATGAACTGCTTTGAGATGATATTTAAGCCTTTTTAAGATGACACGTATGGGGGCTTCCCTGGTGGCGCAGTGGTTAAGAATCCGCCTGCCAATGTAGGGGACATGGGTTTGAGCCCTGCGCCAGGAAGATCCCACATGCTGAGGAGCAACTAAGCCTGTGCGCCACAACTACTGAGCCTGCTCTAGAGCCCACGAGCCACAACTACTGAAGCCCGCATACCTGGAGCCAGTGCTCCACAACAATAGATGCCACCGCAACAAGAAGCCCGCACACTGCCACGAGTAGCCCCCACTTGCTGCAACTAGAGAAAGCCTGTGCGCAGCAACAAAGACCCAACTCAGCAATAAAATAAATAATAAATAAAATAGATGACACGTATAGTCAGGCAAAGTGTTCCTTATGCAGAAGGCAATGACATAACTGCCTTCTGCAATTGCTGGGTTGTCTCTGTGAAAAGGAGGAGTGTCCCCGTCAACTTCAGAATGACCTCTAGAATCAATCCCAAACGGAATTCTAGATCTGAATGAGCAAGATCTTTTTTTTTTTTTTTTCCAGATGGGGCCATGAAGGTCATTTAAACGGAAGTTTTAGGAAAGGACTGGAGGAAAGAGTAAGAGAAATGTTATATGGTGGTGAGAAAAGGAAACATCCCTAAGGTGCACGAGTGCCCTGGATAAAAAGATGGCTTGACTTAGAAGCAGCAGCATGGGGAAGAGGAAAGTCTTGAGAGCTTGCTACTTGGTACTTCAATCCCAGTTTTGTCTGTGTGACTTTCATTAAGTCACTTTATTTCCGTGAGTAACAATTTACCACCTGCAATATTTTTTGCCGAGTTTAAGAAGGTAATTTAATAAGTAGACGCTTGACAAAGGTTATTTTCCTTTCTGTTCCATGAAGGGGAAAAGCAGCTGAAGAGAGTCTATCCAAAAGAGATTGAGATGAAGCTATGAATGTTTCATTTCAGACCCATTTAAAAAAAAACTATAAGAAAATCCTTAAAAAGAGTTATAGGCTTAAGGGAGTAGGGAGCAGGAACTTGGAACTTGCGAAATGAGGAAATAGTTATTGGAGAAAGAAAAGGGAGCAGTTGAAAAGCAGCATAAACAAACAGGAAATTTAAACCCTAGTGAAGTATCCCTAAAATGGAAGCATAGTAGAAACACCTGTAGATGAGGTTAGGAAAACAACTTACATCCAGTTTTTTTCAGGATTCTAATTTTGGCAAAAGGCTGAAATTGTATGCATGGGTGCCATGTATTGACTCTTCCTACTGGTGATTAGCATGAGAGCCTTATTGATGTGGAGCTAGTTTTCACTGTATGTTCAAAAGATTCCTTTGATTGTTTTGTAAGATGTGTGAGCATGAAACTCAAGTTCACCATTTTCCAACTGGAGCCTAACAGTACTTCACACGTCAGTCTCAACTATCTGTCAAATATTTGTTGATTATATTCTCAGAATCCAGTTTGTATGTATGTGAGTCCACATATATACAAACCAACATACCCCAAAAAAGGGAGATGGGGAAGGAAAAGTTATAAAAGGTCAGTGTTGTTTAAGAATATGTATATGTGTGTGTGTATATATATATATATATATATATATATATTTTTTTTTTTTTCCCCCCCTGCTTAAGGTGATTCTGGAGTTGAATTAGGTTTTAGGGGAAAAAGATGGGGCTGGAAGTAATTATAAAAGCAACTTATTTAACCACTAAGGACAATCACATCTAGATAGGAAAATCACAACAAATTAAAAGATCTGCATACACAGCATCAGTTGTGAATGAGGAAGGTGAAGACACATAAGAATGAAGGGACACCTTAGAAGCAGGAAGCTGCTGGTGTTCATTTGAAGTAATGAGACTTTAAAGGACATGGGTTCTGGCTCACTAATGATATAACCATATATAATAAGGCTTTGGTGAGCCTCAAGCTTCTATTAAAATGGGATTATTCTTACCTCACAGGTTGTGAGGATTAGATAAAGGAGTCATTGTTAACCTTAAGAAGAGAGAAGAAAGGGGGCTGGAGGAACAAAGAATTGTGGGTAATAGGGAAGTAGTGGGTAAAGTCATGCTTGGCCTCTGGATCTAGAGTGAGCTCACAGGACAGAGAACAAGGACACTAGGAAAAAAAGGTAGTTTCTGGGGCCTCATTAAAAGAAGGTATTAACAAATATGTACAATCTAGACATAAAGATACTGGAATAGCAGATACACTAAAACACTCAAATATTACAAAGGAGCAGTAATGTGCCAGTGTGGGTCTTGGATTGACTCCCACTGAGAATAGGAAAATATCCTGGATAATGTATATACTTTTAAGTCATGTACATTGTTGAGCTAGTAAGAAAGTAAAGAATTCTCCCATCAAAAGAATAATGGCTGAATCCCAGAGTATGCCAAGAGCAAAAGCCAGTTTTTACCTGAGAGCATTTATTGAGCTGAATAAATGAGCTTAGACTTTTCATGGGGTTATGGAACAGGAAACAAAACCTAGGGCTTGTTCAAGGTGGGGAAAACTAGTGGTTCTCCCCAACAAAGCTAGGAGCCCAAAGAACCACGCCCTCACTGCAACACTGAACCAAAAATAAATATATGCCTCTCACCCACCACGCAGACTGCCAGAATAATGGACTATTTCAAACTGATGCTGAACAGGGGAGGAAAGAAATATGGCCTTGCAAACACCTTGATTTTGGTCAACTAGCCTCCAGAACTGTGAGAATGGATTTTCGTTGTTTTAAGCTGTCAAGTTTCGGCTAATTTGTTATGGCAGCCCTAAGAAACTAAAACAGCAAGCATGCAAATAAGCAGGGAAATACTACCCATAATAAAATGAAAAATCAATTGAAACCAGCCCAGAACTGATGCAGATGTTGGAATTAGTAGGCAAGAACTCTCAATGTTATAAGTGCATTGCCTGTGTTCAAAAAGTTAAATTCAGACATGGAAGATAATTTTAAAAATCAAACTTCTGAAGATGAAAATACAAAATTTAAAATGAACAGTACACTGGATGTGATTAACAGCAGGTTCAATATTGCAGAAGAAATGATTAGATATTGCAGAGTAAGGATCTCTGAAAATCTACTCCTCAGGAAAAGGAATGAGAACACTGACAAGAATTGTTAAAGTCAACTTTTCTAAAATGCTGGAAATTAACCAAAGGCTTGCAAAAATCTGAGAAACATTGAAGAGAAACAAAGTAGGTAAAACCAAGTGGTCATGGCCTTGTAACTTGGCCTACTTCCAACCACTTGTCTTCAGCTCTGCAGTAGCCTTGAAAACCAAGCGTTTTATAGTGATGCTAGCTCTGCAATCAACAGTCTAGCAGCCTCTGCAGGAGAAAGGATGGCTTTAGACCTCCCTAAAATTATCTGTCCCTGGAGAATTGTCTTTATGTGAACTATCTTGCAAGTCCCTGAGGAAAGCTCCATTCTCAAATCTTGTCATCATTTGACTTGACTCAGAGCTTACTCCATGCAAATAACTCATTCTCAGTGTGTTTGCCAAAACCAATCAGCAGCAATTGTTTAAAATCACACTTGCCTGAGGCAGTGAAAGCATCTGGGGATGACAAGAGGATCAAAGCATCCTAAGAGACTACTACAAAAAATATAAGAAAGAGCTGAAGAATGAGAACTTATAGAGGGTTTTGAAAAGCTCAAACATACTCCTGGGGAAACAGAAGAGCATGCACATGTGCAGGCTGTATACATGCCCAGGACCCGAACAAGCCTTAATTTCTCACCTGTGACTAATCTTGATGATTAACACAAGTAGGAAGTAAAAGCATAGGCAGAATTTTAAACTGCCTGCCATGTTTTACAAGACAAGCCTCAAAAAAGAGCCTCAGCAAAGACTGGAAGACATGCATATTAGTAGTAGGTATTTAAGGAAATCTCCATCTAGTCCTTAGCTGAACACTAAGATAACCAACCAAGCACAGGCTTTTTGTCTGCACATGACAGAATATAGGCTCTACAGAATTAGTGCATAAAAGTCACAAAACAAACAGTAGCAACAACAAACCCTGGAGAGGGAGGACATCTATATTATTTTAAATGTCCAGTTTTCAACAAAAAAAGAGTAATGAGAGAGTAATGAAACAGTAATGAAAGCATAGCCAATATACAGGAAAGAAAGTAAGTCAATAGAAACTGTCTGTGAGGAAGTCTAGGCATTAGAATTAACTGGATGAAAAATGTTTTAAAATTTATCAATAGGGCTTCCCTGGTGGCGCAGTGGTTGGGAGTCCGCCTGCTGATGCAGGGAACGCGGGTTTGTGCCCCGGTCCGGGAAGATCCCACATGCCACAGAGCGGCTGGGCCCATGAGCCATGGCCACTGAGACTGCACGTCCGGAGCCTGTGCTCCGCAATGGGAGAGGCCACAACAGTGAGAGGCCTGTGTACCTCAAAAAAAAAAAAAAAAGCAAAACTATCCTTTTAAAAATGAAAAAATTCA
Source organism: Monodon monoceros (assembly GCF_005190385.1). Classification (NCBI taxonomy): domain Eukaryota; kingdom Metazoa; phylum Chordata; class Mammalia; order Artiodactyla; family Monodontidae; genus Monodon; species Monodon monoceros. The sequence continues at coordinate 136,491,956 of NW_021703767.1, forward strand.
CACATTCCCAGTTAAAAAAGACTGAGAGAATTCATCATTAGTAGACTTTCCATACAAGAAATGCTAAAGGGAGTCTTTCAGGCAAAAATGAAAACACTAGATTGTAACTCAAACCCACACAAAAAAAGAAAGGTAACTACAGTTGTCTTTCAGTATCTGGGGAGCACTGTTCAGGACACACAACAGATCTGTGGATATTCAAGTCCAATAGACAGCCCTCCATATCTGCAGTTCCATATTCACAGATTCAGTCAACCATGGATTCTGTAATAGTGTGTTTACTATTGAAAACATTCAGCATATATGGGGACCCACACAGTTCAAACTCATGTTGTTCAGGAGTCAACTGTATATAGGTAAATATAAAACAGTAAAAAATGCATTTTATTTTTAACACTTTTATTTTCCTGTCTTATTTAGAAGAAAGCTGCATAAAACAATAATATAAAACTTTATAGGCTTGTAATGTGTAAAGATGTAATTCTATAAAGTAAAAAGAAGGCTGCAGGAAATAGAGCTATAGTGGAGCAAAGATGCCATATATATCTTGAAGTTAAGTTGGCATTAATGCAAGCCAAATTGTTTTTAAGTTAAGATTTTATTATAATCCTCAGAATAGCCACTAAAAATATATATTTTAAAAATATATATAGTTAGAGGGGGCTTCCCTGGTGGCACAGTGGTTGAGAGTCTGCCTGCCAATGCAGGGGACGTGGGTTCGTGCCCCAGTCCGGGAAGATCCTACATGCCGCAGAGCAGCTGGGCCCCGTGAGCCATGGCCGCTGAGCCTGTGCGTCCAGAGCCTGTGCTCCACAACCGGAGAGGCCACGGCAGTGAGAGGCCCGCATACCGCAAAAAAAAAAAAAATATATATATATATATATATATATAGTAAAAGAAATACAGGAATTAAAATGATGTACTAGAAACTATCTAATACAAAATAATACTCATCAAGAAAAAGAGGGAGAGGACTCCAATCAGTAAAATTAGAAAAGGAAAAAGGAGAATTTACAACAGACACCACAGAAATACAAAGCATCCTAAGAGATTACTACAAGCAACTCTATGCCAATAAAATGGACAACCTGGAAGAAATGGACAAATTCTTAGAAAGGTATAACTTCCCAAGACTGAACCAGGAAGAAATAGAAAACATGAACAGACCAATCACAAGTAATGAAATTGAAACTGTGATTAAAAACCTTCCAACAAACAAAAGTCCAGGACCAGATGGCTTCACAGGTGAATTCTATCAAACATTTAGAGAAGAGCTAACACCTATCCTCAAACTCTTCCAAAATATAGCAGAGGGAGGAACACTCCCAAACTCATTCTAAGAGGCCGCCATCACCCTGATAGCAAAACCAGACAAAGACACTACAAAAAAGGAAAATTACAGACCAATCACTGATGAATACAGATGCAAAAATCCTCAACAAACTACTAGCAAACAGAATCCAACAACACATTAAAAGGATCATACAACATGATCAAGTGAGATTTATCCCAGGGATGCAAGGATTCTTCAATATATGCAAATCAATCAATGTGATACACTGTATTAACAAATTGAAGAAGAAAAACCATATGATCATCTCAATAGATGCAGAGAAAGCTTTTGACAAAATTCAACACCCATTTATGATAAAAACTCTCCAGAAAGTGGGCATAGAGGGAAGCTACCTCAACATAATAAAGGCCATATATGACAAACCCACAGCAAACATCATTCTCAATGGTGAAAAACTGAAAGCATTTCCTCTAAGATCAGGAACAAGACAAGGATGTCCACTCTCACCATTATTATTCAACATAGTTTTGGAAGTCCTAGCCATGGCAATCAGAGAAGAAAAAGAAATAAGAGGAATACAAGTATGAAAAGAAGAAGTAAAACTGTCACAGTTTGCAGATGACATGATACTATACATAGAGAATCCTAAAAATGCCACCAGAAAACTACTAGAACTAATCAATGAATTTGATAAAGTTGCAAGATACAAAATTAAAGCACAGAAATATCTTGCATTCCTATACTCTAATGATGAAAAATCAGAAAGAGAAATTAAGGAAACACTCGCATTTACCATTGCAACAAAAAGAATAAACCTACCTAGGGAGACAAAAGACCTGTATGCAGAAAACTATAAGACACTGATGAAAGTAACTAAAGATGATACCAAGAGATGGAGAGATATACCATGTTCTTGGATTGGAAGAATCAATATTGTGAAAATGACTATACTATCCAAAGCAATCTACAGATTCAATGTGATCCCTATCAAATTGCCAATGGTAATTTTTATGGAACTAGAACAAAATATCTTAAAATTTGTATGGAGACACAAAAGACCCCGAATAGCCAAAGCAGTCTTGAGGGAAAAAAAAAAACGGAGCTGGAGGAACCAGACTCCCTAACTTCAGACAATACTACAAAGCTACAGTAATCAAGACAACATTGTACTGGCACAAAAACAGAAACATAGGTCAATGGAACAAGATAGAATGCCCAGAGATAAACCCACACACCTATGGTCAACTAATCTATGACAAAGGAGGCAAGGATATACAATGGAGAAAAGACAGTCTCTTCAATAAGTGGTGCTGGGAAAACTGGACAGCTACATGTAAAAGAATGAAATTAGAACACTCCCTAACACCATACACAAAAATAAATTCAAAATGGATTAGAGACCTAAACGTAAGACAAGACACTATAAAACTCTAAGAGGAAAACATAGGAAGAACAATCTTTGACATAAATCACAGTAAGATCGTTTTTGATCCACCTCCTAGAGTAATGGAAATAAAAACAAAAATAAACATATGGGACCTAATGAAACCTCAAAGCTTTTGCACAGCAAAGGAAACCATAAAGAAGACGAAAAGACAACCCTCAGAATGGGAGAAAATATTTGCCAATAAATCATTGGACAAAGGATTAATCTCCAAAATATATAAACAACTCAGGCAGCTCAAAATTAAAGAAACAAACAACCCAATCCAAAAATGGGCAGAAGACCTAAATAGACATTTCTCCAAAGAAGACATACAGATGGCCAAGAAGCACATGAAAAGCTTCTCAACATCATTAATTATTAGAGAAATGCAAATCAAAACTACAATGAGGTATCACCTCACACCAATTAGAATGGGCATCATCAGAAAATCTACAAACAACAAATGCTGGAGAGGGTGTGGAGAAAAGGGGACCCTCTTGCACTGTTGGTGGGAATGTAAATTGATACAGCCACTATGGAGAACAGTATGGACGTTCCTTAAAAAACTAAAAATAGAATTACCATATGATCCAGCAATCTCACTACTGGGCATATACCCAGAGAAAACCATAATTCAAAAAGAGAAACCATAATTCAAAAAGAGAAACCATAATTGAAAAAGACACATGCACCCCAGTGTTCATTGCAGCACTATTTACAATAGCCAGGTCATGGAACTAACCTAAATGCCCATCGACAGATGAATGGATAAAGAAGATGTGGTACATATATACAATGGAATATTACTCAGCCATAAAAAGGAACGAAACTGAGTTATTTGTTGAGACATGGATGGATCTAGAGACTGTCATACAGAGTGAAGTAAGTCAGAAAGAGAAAAACAAATATCATATATTAACGCATTATGTGGAACCTAGAAAAATGGTACAGGTGAACTGGTTTGCAGGACAGAAATTGAGACACAGATGTAGAGAACAAACATATGGACACCAAGGGGGGAAAGCGGCGGGGGGTGGGGGGGTTGGTGTGATGAATTCGGAGCTTGGGATTGACCTGTATACACTGATGTGTATAAAATGGATGACTAATAAGAACCTGCTGTATAAAAAAATAAATAAAATTAAAATTTAAAAAAAAAGGATGACTAATCTTAGTTGAAAAAAAAGAAAGCAGTAACGGAGGAATAGAAAAACAAAAGGTATATATAGGAAACAAACAGCAAAATGTCAGACATATATCCTACCCTATAATTAATTACCTTAAATGTAAATGAATTAAATACTTGAATCAAAAGGCAACGTTTGGCAGAATGGAAAAACAAACAAACAAACATGGTGGCTGGCTGAATAAAATCCCCAAAGATATCAGAACCTAATCTCTGGAGCCTGTAAATGTTACCTTATATGGCAAAGACTTTGAAGATGTGATTAATGATCCTGAGATGCTTAACACTGGATTGTCTGGGTGGGTTCTAAATTCAACCACAAGAGGGAGATTTGGCTACAGACACAGAAGAAGGAAATGTGCACATGGAGGCACATTTGAGATCAGAGTGATGTGGCCACAACCCAAGGAATACTGGCAGCCAAGCAGAAGGTGGAAGGAGCAGGGAACAAATTCTTTCCCACATCCTCTGGAGGGAGCACTGACATGAAGACATTGGGCCAGTTATGCTGGTTTAGAACTTCTTGAACTGTAAGAGAATAAATTTCTGTTGTGTGAGCCACCAAATCTATGGTAAATTTGTAACAACAACCACAGTAAATGAATACAAACAAGATCCAACTATATGTTCTCTAAGAAGACACTTGATTCACAGATAAAAAGATGGGGAGAAAAGGCTGTATCAGTGAATATACTAAAAATCATTGAGCTGTAGACTTTACCTGGATGAACTGTGTGCTTTGTGAGTTGTATCTCAATAAAGCTATTAAATATAAAATCACTGGGGAAAAGGATTTAAGGGATCAAATAAGAATCCCATATGTTTATAAGGAACTAGTGTGGTTAATTAGAAATGTAAAAATTTGTGGTTTATTTGATGTTGTGAAAAAAGTGTAATTGGTTAATTAGAAATGTAAAAATTTGTGGTTTATTTGATGTTGTGAAAAAAGTGTAATTATGTATGCTGTATCAATATGTTTGAGTTTTAATCCTGTGAGGATTAAGTGAAGTAAAATAAGAGAGCACCAGGAGAAGTGATAAAATGCAATATAAATGAGAAGTACTAAGAACAAAAAGTCAGGAATGTCTGTCTGGAAGGACCTTTTTCCACATGCACAAATTCAACACTTATTCAATGACTGTATCACCACACTAATGTTTCATTATAAAGTGAGGTGGAGGTTGTTCTTGGTTTTAATTCCAGAGTTGTGATGATACTGGTATTTGACAAATTTTAAACAAGAAAAATGAATTCCCTTGCTATCTTTGTAGGTCTTGTTTTATAAAATACAAAACATGCCCTTGATAAATTTGTGTGAACATTTATTTTTTGTAACTCATTTAAATTACTTTCTTTTAGGAGCACTTTTGTATCATAAATCATGACCTCCCTTTCACAAGTTGGATTTTTTCCCCCTACTTATTTGTTTCTATTAGAATGAAGGATGCCCAAATGAAAACATTTTAACACAGTTATGTATGTAAGCCTGTAAATTAGATCCAAAAAAATGTTTGACCTGGAAATTGGAACCTGCCAAACAACAGTGGGCTTGGAAGTAATGAATCATAGTAAAGTGAATATTTGATGATAGTATCTACTTATTGAGTATCTCGTATATTTTCCTTTAATTTCCCAGGAACCATGATATCAAATGATATTTTCTAATAGAGGTCCAAAGTCCAAGGATATGGGTCAGTTCCCAGATTAGTTTGAAATCTGAAAACTCTCCATCCATGAAGTAGGCCTGCTCTGAAGCACTTTGGAACCTCAGGGTAGGGCCTGAGAAATGGCAAATGCTCCAAGGGAATTGGCATTGCACTTGGCTCCATGGTATTGCTTAATCTGGTGTCCTCATTTTGGGCTTACAACCAGAGTTAGATCAGAAACAGGCCGGCTTCCAGGGACCTTGACATTGTAATGGTCTTGGTGAGTATATCTGGCCCTGGTGTGGGCCAAAGTCCCACTCCCTGAGGCCCAGACTCCTCAGAATTTGGAAGCAACCCCCTTCAGAGGCAGTTTGATTTCCAGCTCCAATTTCTATTACCTCTGACACCTTGAACAAATAATTTCACCTCTCCGAGCTTCTATTTTCTCATCTGGACAATTGGGTCAACACCACTTAGAAATGGCGGCAGGGGTTGGGAAGGAGAACAGATGTGGTTTAAGGGTCCAAACTTGCAATGAGCAGTAAATACGTCTTAGAGGTCTAATGCACAATATTGGGAACAGAGAGAACGTATATATTTTAATCATCAAACTTGCTAAGAGACTAGAACTTAATTTTTTCAACCGCTATAAAGAAATGATGATTATGTAATGTGATAGAAGTGGTAATTATCGCTACAATGGCAATCATGTTACAATATAAAAATGTATCAAATTAACATGTTTTGCTTCTTAAACTTACACAATGTTACATGTCGAATATATATTTTTTAAAACAATACTTAGATATCTTTAGATATCAGAGTTCTTGGAAGACTACATGAGAAATTACTCTGTGCGCAATATTCAGTAAGTGGACACTGTCATTAATAATAATTCTACCGAGGAAAGGGGTGGTGGAACCCTAGTTAAGCATCTCATGGAAATGAGCATGGAACTCGGGTTAACTTGGCTAAAACTGTTTTACCTCTGGGCTTTCGATTTTGGCAAGCTCCTTAGCTAGAACTTTAGCACAGCATGTCAAAAGAATTGCTTCTTGAAATAAAATTAAAAGAATCCAGCCAAAATTTTTGGAGAAGGAAATACACGCCTATAAAACTGAATCATGAACGATTGTTTTTCCTAAGATGAAATCGATGCAACTTGGCCAGTGAGCACAAGAGTGACCTGTTGCAAATATGTTAGTTACCAGAAAAACTGACCAGTTTAGCAGCTATACTAACAACACTCAAAGAACTTTCCATTCTCCCGAAAAAGGGAAGTGTGGGAAATGTTTTGGTTTCATTCCGATCTGAGCAAATGTAATAGATTTGCTTTGCCTTTATCAATAGCTGTGTTGCTACCCCATTTAGAAAACGTCATGTTTTGGTCACATTATTTCATGTACGTGCCTCCTTGAGACATAATTACAATTCATTTTGTGCCTGCAAATCTACATTTAAACTGTGGTTATTGGTCGTTTCTTAAATTGGTCAGTGAAATATCTAGGCACTAGAAAGTCATTAAATAATAGGTCACTAGATAATTCTGGAAGCAAGAGAGGTTTTGCTGCCAGGAATAAAACATGTTAAGGTGTAACCTGGTACCATTCAATATACATACCAGTGTTTGCAATATGTAGCACTCCAGAAATTATTTTCGGCATCCCCAAAGAAGCATCAAGGTCATTGAATCTTCTCGAAGACTTCTTAGCTTTGGGACTTTTAATGTTGCCTTCCAATATGCAAGTAACTGCAGAACAGCCGCTCCATCGAGCCCTGGACACTTCTTTCCTTCCAAGACGTAAAAGCCTGTCCATTCTCCAAAATGCTTTTGCAAAGGCTTTGTGTATGTTCTCATACTCACTTTTCAATGCTTTTGTCTTTTTCTTTATGGAGGAGAAGGTGTCTTCTATAGCTCTGTAGTCTTCTCTAAACACTGTGTGAAAAGAATTGATTACTTTTTGCTCTTCAGGGGTCATTTGGTAGGAAGGATCAAGTCTGGAAAGTTGGTGGAGAAGTAAAACTGGGAGTTCCACTGATGTCAAGTCTGCTGCCGAGGCACCGTGATGTCCATCAAACAAACCAAAAAAACACACATTGGGTTTGTTGCCAAAATTATTCACGACAGTGAATTTATCATTCATGTCAGCTCTCCATGTAGAATTCCTGTCTTCGCAAATGGCTGCTCCTTTAATTAATAGGTGACAGATTTTTTGAGGATATATTGAACTCTTGGGAATGTTATCAATAATCTTATAGTATGCTGGTATTTGTTTCTTGCAAAGGAGCTCAAAAGCATTATTAATGCTCTGTAAGATTTTTTCAGTAAATGCAAAAGATGACAATAGTTTAGCAATGATGGACTGCCTCTGATCAGCAATCGCTGAGAGCCCTGGTTTCTTCCCACCCATCCACTGAAAGCCCAATGTAGCCAGAGCTACATGCTGCTTTTTATGGAGGAATATTCCAGGTAGGTCCATTTCATGCTTGCATATGGAACAGGGAAATGTTATCATCTCATTGTAGACCTGCACTTCGTGATGGTCTCTTCTTTTTCCTTTTAAAATGCTTTCTTCTCCAGGTAAGTGGGACTCCCTCATCTGAATCATATGTCAGTTTTCTTGTGTACAATTGCCTTGATTTCCAAAACACTCTGCAAACAGGATAAAAGATATTTACATGCCTGGAATGATGCACTGAAAATCTCTTCAAGCAGGCCCCTATCTTTGCAATTTGTTTTGGATCCTGAGATTTTATATTGGCCTAGAATATTTTTATTCCTCTTTCTGTGATTCCCCCCCAAAACACATAGTAAGTACTTAAGGAATTGGTGATTGGCCTGTGTAGGCCCAAATGAAATTCAGCAAAATCTCCAGAAAGTCAGCTAGACTTCTAAGAACAAATACTCAGATAAATCAGCACAATATTTTATCTAGGCAAGTGAAGGTATATGCTTGAGATCTAGGAATGTGATTTCAAATATAAAGCATAATTATTTTTGTATTTGATTTTGTCCTAATAATAAAATAATTTTATTTATATAATATTATATAAAGAAATATAATAATTAAAAAAAACGCTTTTCTCCTAATTAAAGAGTTCTCAAGAAAATGAAAGGGAGATGCCAAAACCAAGCAGAATGATGAAAAGAATGGATAGTAAGGACAGAAATTTTTAGGACTGCAAAGGGAAAGAGGTATGGCCTGAGGAAAGAAAAGGAGCTGGATGATAAATTTCCAGAAAGCAGACACCCTTTCTTACATTCCTTCCTATCTGAAGCATCTACAACAGTACTCAGCCTATGAAGCCATTTGTATCCATTTTTATGGGCAATTCCTACGGCAGGAGATCTTTGAACGGGCCTGTGGAGGTATGAGAGACCTGAAAAAAAATGCTTTGGTTACAAAATATTTTAAAACCTGAAAAATCAAAGTTAGTGACTTTAAATGTTTATGAAATGTGATATCTTAAAACCAGCTAACTTCCAGATGCAAACTAGTATTATATATATAGGATGGATAAACAACAAGGTCCTACTGTACAGCACAGGGAACTATATTCAGTATCCTGTGATAAACATAATGGAAAAGAATATGAAAAAGAATGTATGTATGTATAACTGAGTCACTTTGCTGTACAGTAGAAATTAACACAACATTGTAAATCAACTATACTTCAATAAAATAAATTTAAAAAATGAAAACAAACTTATGGTTACCAAAGGGAAAAGGAGGTGGGGGAGGGATAAATGAGGAGTTTGGGATTAACAGATACAAACTACTATATATAAAACAGAGAAACAACAAGGCCCTACTGTATAACACAGGGAACTATGTTCAATATCCTGTGATAAACCACAGTGGAAAAGAATATTAAAAAAGTATACATATGTATAACTGAATTACTTTGCTGTACAGCAGAAACTTAACATTGTAAATCAACTATACTTCAATTTAATTTTAAAAAATTAGCTAACTTCAACTCAACTCATATATGAATTGTATTTGATATGGGTATATTTAGTCTGCTCCTTTCCTTATGTGTATTTAATTCCCTGATGTGCGCAACTCTATTGGATACAGCTACTCATCCCTACAGTAAAATTTCATTTACAAATTTCCACTCCATAAATGCTCATTGAACTATTAGCCTAGTAGCAAGCTTTCCTGGCTTTGCCTCACCAACCAATTTTGGTTTCTTTTTTTGTTTTGTTTTTCTATTTTTAACTTTTTCTTTACTCAGTTATCTTAATTAAAACAATATATTTTATTAATGTTGTCTATAAAATGTACAAATATTTGGACTTAGCAGCAGAAAACCACCATAAGAATCTAAAAGAAACTTGTTTCTTTTTTTAATGGAAAATTTTAAAATCACACAAAAATGGAAACATATAATGAGGCCCCATATACCCATCACCAGCTTCAACCATTACCAACATTTTCTCACTCTCGTTTCCACTGTGTCCTCAGCCACGTTATTTCATTTTACTCATTTTTACTGGAGTATTTTAAAGCAAATCCCCCAGTTCTATCAATCTCACTCATCGATATTTCAGTATTTAGTCAGCATCCATTCACTTCTTCAATACCTACAACAGACCAGCTACTGTGCAGCTACAGTGCAGCTTACGAATAAGGTTGGTGTCTTGCCCTTGAAGCTATGAGGGGAGGAGTCTGTAGTCCCACCCATGTGCTCATACAAAGAACCAGACAGGTCAGATGAAGCCAGGACAGAGCCCCATGACAGGGCTCAACCAGGGACCCAAACTTCATCTGGCTAGGAATGGCACCATGACACTTGAGAAGCTGACCTAGAAAAACGCTCAGTTGAGAAAGCAGCAAGGGCTCCAAGGCCAAACCAAAGGGATGACCAGCTAGCAGGCAGAAGGATGAAGACGACCCAGCCAAGGAGGTGGACAGGCACACAGAGAAGTAGTGGAAAAAATGAGTAAAGCTTTTCAGCTCTCTGACCAAAATGTATATCAAATATTTTAAAATTGCTATTATTTGGTAATATTCATATAAAGGATACAGTTATTCTGAGGCTTGTAGAACTGTTGGGACAATATATAAGGCATACCAATTCTATAGTTAGACCTAGAGTCATCAGATAAAAATAAAGTTATATCAGAATTTTATTTTCCTATATAGAGCCATAATACAACTCTCTCACGTGGAGCCATTCTTAGAATGTAATGCATCTTCATATATTTATTCATTCATTCATTCATTCAACAAACACTTGGATGTCTGCAATTTGCCAGGTACTGGTTTATTTGCTTGGGATAGAGATGCGAACAAAGGCATTTTCTGTAATGAAACTTATATTCTGATATGAAAGACAGACAGTAAATAAAGGAAACATGGGGCTTCCCTAGTGGCGCAGTGGTTGAGAGTCCACCTGCCAATGCAGGGGACACGGGTTCATGCCCCAGTCCGGGAGGGTCCCACGTGCCACGGAGCGGCTGGGCCCGTGAGCCATGGCCGCTGAGCCTGCGCATCCGGAGCCTGTGCTCCGCAACGGGAGAGGCCACAACAGTGAGAGGCCCGCGTACCGCAAAAAAAAATAATAATAATAAAAAAAAAGGAAACATGGAAACACATAATATCAGAGATAAGTACTATCATGAAAAATATAGCAGAATAAAAGGAGAGAGAGAGAGACAGAAGCCCTTTCTGTATAAGGTAGTCGGAGGAATATACCACTCCTCCACGTACATAGTCTAACAGGAAGCCAAAGTTTCATTTGATGACTGAGAAAGTGGAGGAAAAAGAAAGCTGCAGATATAATTGTTCATTGACTACATTTGTTATCCAATACAAATGAAGAAACGTTACCTGAGAGCGCTATTAACTTCCATGTTCCTTTGGGATTGCCACCATCCTTTACCCTCTCTTTACCACCTTTCCCAGCCTCTGTTCCTCCAACCTGGCTAGTGTTGGCAGTGGTAGGAGTGGAGGGGTGGGTGATAGTGGTGATGGTGGTGATGCCGGTGGGAGGGTCCCCTGACTTGCTGGTGGACCTCTCTGCTTGGAATGTTTACTACATCACCTGGAACCTCAGTCAGAACTCACTCTATGATTCTGAAGAACTGTGAAGCAATAAGGTCACAAATTGTGTTAAGTAACAAACTTGTCTTTGAAATTTCTGAAATAAGGATCATTCATTGAATAGACTGCCTTATGCCTGCATAATAAGACTTAAAAAATGAAAAGAGTGGGCTTCCCTGGTGGCGCAGTGGTTGAGAGTCCGCCTGCCGATGCAGGGGACACAGGTTCGTGCCCTGGTCCAGGAAGATCCCACATGCCGTGGAGCAGCTGGGCCCGTGAGCCATGGCCACTGAGCCTGCGCGTCCGGAGCCTGTGCTCCGCGACGGGAGAGGTCACAACAGTGAGAGGCCCGTGTACCGCAAAAAGAAAAGAAAAGAGTGACTCTCAATTAATGTACAGTTGTCTTCCCACTCAGGGGTAAGGTATCTCAAGCCATCTCTCCAGCACCCCTTCCTACCTGCCCTGGAGAGTCTTGCCATCCCCACTCCCATCCTGCCACCCCAAGTCACTGCTTGAAAGGTACAGGCTTTTTGGTTTTTGCACTGTATTTCTTGAGGCTAACTTTATTCCTGGTCGATATCTTTAGTTCCTAGGTTCTTAATCCACAGCGGCCTTCCACTTTCTCACCCCAGGCCTGTATTAGAACTAGAGTCTTAGAACAGCTTGTTTGCATATTGAAGAAGATTGGACAAGCCCGACTACTTACTGGACATCACCACGAGCATGTATTCCAGTCAACCCCAAATTAACATGTCCAAAATGGAACTCACCACCTTTCCTCCAGAATCATCTCCCACCATTAACTTGGTTAGGCTAGAAACTATGTTTTCCAGAATCCTTTTCCCTGTGTGGTTCCAGGTTAGACTTGCAAGAAAGGAATTTGGGGGCAGTACATCTGAACGCTGCCATGGAAAATGAGATGACCCCAGATGCAGAGGTGCCTAGCAGGTCCAGCTTGTCCTCGTTCCTTCTACGTTGCCAACAGCAGCCCCAGATCCACCAGCAAGTGGACCCCCAAAGGCAAATACTCCCTCCAGATTCCTCCATCAGCATGCCTTCTGTGGTCCTACTTCAGTGGCTGGATATCCTTGGCTTCTCAGACTGGCTACGGACTCCTCTGGTCCTTCCAGCTTCCTTTCCCAGATGTTCAGTTGCCCGGCTCCTTCCACAAATTGTGTGAGGTCACATTTCAACAATGAACTCTTTTTTTTTTTTTGCCGTGGCGAACGGCATGTGGCATCTTAGTTCCCCAACCAGGGATCAAACCCACACCTCCTGTATTGGAAGGGCACAGTCTTAACCACTGGACCTCCAGGGAAGCCCCCCAGAATGAATTCCTTATTCCATAATTCCTTCACACCACTCATGCAGGTGTACTGCCTGATCACTCCCAGCAGCTGTATCACACCCATGCCACGTCAGTGTGGGAAGGTTACTGAGGCAGTTCTTTCAAGCAAGTCCTGAGTCTCCTGTCAGCTCCAGCTCCCGAGCGGGGTCAGGTATCTCTCTTAGGGTGGCTGAGTGTTCATATCTCCACATGCAGCCCTCAGGCCCGCTGGTGATTAGAGTTGTAGGAAAACCTCCTTAGAAAAGTGACTTAGGGTCAACTTCTTTCCAGAGAGGCAAAAAATAGAGAAAACATATTGCTGAAATACTTTGCAAGGGAGCAGTTGGGTCTATCTCTACATGGATTCTCAGTAGCTTCTTTTCTTCCAAAGCGTATTTGCTGTCTGTTAATTTTGTCTATGAATTGATTAATTATTTTATGTTATTTCTTTTATTGACAAAAACATGTACTTCTATGTATTTATTAGACACCCAATGACACCTTTTTAAAATGTTCAAACAATACAGAAGTATGTAGAGGAAAAGAAGAGATCTTCCTTTCCCCAAAGTTACCACTGCCAAAAATTGGGTGTAAATTGTTCCAGACCGGTTTCTATGTATTTTCATATGTATGTGCATGAAAACATAGACACAGTCTAATTTGAAATTCAGATTTAATTTGCTTACAGTCAGTTGCAGAAATTCTAAATGTACAGCTTGATGAATTTTTATACAGGAATACACTTGTAGACTCCATTAAGTCTTGTTTTCTGTATCTTAAAAAATAACATGGCAGCATAATCATAATATTATTCTGTAAATGTTTCCCGTCACTTACTAGTATGGGGTCTAGTACGGGGTGATGATTTTTTAGGTTGATAGTCAGTACCTATCAACCTACTCCATTTTTTTTTTTTTTTTTCCCATTCTGCATGGCTTGTGGGATCTTAGTTCCCCGACCAGGGATCAAAGCTTGGTCCTTGGCAGTGAGAGTGCTGACCCCTAACCGCTGGACAGCCAAGGAATTCCCCCTACCCCATTCTTTTTAACCACTGTATTATATTCTACCGTAAGTGTAAACATGTAACGTAGATTATTGAGCCATTTACCTGTAATGAAGTGGTTGTTTCTGTTCTGTTTTGTTTGCTATAATAACATCACAATAAACACGAACACAGAGGTCCAGGCCTCTTCATGTGGATGCTGCTACTTGCGGGATATCCGACCCACGGAAAGTCAACACGGCAGAATGGAAGTAGCAAAGGCTTAGGAGCACGCCGGCTGGACTCGAATCCCAGCTTGCTGCTGGTTTGTTGGTGCTCTTAGGTTATCTAGCCATTTGGGACCCCAAGTTTGTCAGCGGTGAAATAGAGATAATACTAGGAACCTTGCTGGTTGACGTGAAATGAGCGATGTCTGTCAAACACTGAGCACAGTGTACAGCGTAGATGCTCAATACGTAATTGTTATTATCATTAATATTAACATAGTAACATTATTTAGTCTCCCCACGTTCCACAACCACCTTTGCATAAACATTTCCATTAAATTCTCTCCCTATGATCCACTTTCACCTATTTGTTTCTTTCTGCTCACTTTCGGCCCTGCTTATGTCTATATCCATCCTCACCACCCTAGCTCCATGTCACCTTTACACACACACACACACACACACACACACATACACTCACATATGTAATATGTACATATACATGTTTCAAAAGCAACTTAAAAGAGTGGGCAGGAAACGATGCCAAGCTATTTCAGGGTCTTAAGACTTTGTCCTTTTTTTTAAATTTATTTTTGGCTGTGTCAGGTCTTAGTTGCGGCATGCAGTCTCTCTGTTGTCGTGCGCAGGCCTCAACTCCAGTTGTGTGGGCTTAGTTGCCCCGCGGCATGTGGGATCTTTCCAGACCAGGGATTGAACCCGCATCCCCTGCATTGGAAGGTGGACTCTTAACCACTGGACCACCAGGGATGTCCCAAGCCTTTAATATTCTTGAGAATATCATGTGTCCACTAAAATGACTTGTACTACGTTTGCCCAAATATAAAGAAAAAATAAAGAAACCTTCTAAGGTGGAGGATTACATAATTAATGTACAAAAAATAATTTGAAATACAAGAGAAAAAAGAACCCACTAGATATTACAACAAGAAAATAATTTAATTAGAAATAAACCCGGGACTTCCCTGGGAAGGGAAGGAAGGACTTCCTCCTTCCTCCTGCCAATACAGGAGACACGGTTTTGATCCCTGGTCCGGGAAGATCCCACATGCCGCAGAGTAACTAAGCCCATGAGCCACAACTACTGAGCCTGTGAGCCACAGCTACTGAAGCCTGCGCGCCTAGAGCCCATGCTCCGCAACAAGAGAAGCCACCGCAATGAGACGCACGCTCACCGCAGTGAAGAGTAGCCCCCGCTCGCCACAACTAGAGAACGCTCACACGCAGAAATGAAGACCCAATGCAGCGTTTAAAAAAGAACGTTTTAAAAAAAAGAAACTCAAAAAAAGTATGAGGGAAAAATTCATATGAAAAAAACTGTAAAACACTACCAAGAACATAAAAGAAAATATGAATAAAGGCAAAGACTCACCTGTGTTTTGGATTGGAAAACTCAATATTGCATAGATGTCACAAATATGGGCAAGGATGTGGAGCCATGAGAACTCCTAAACATTACACTACTGATGGGAGGGAAAATCAGGACCATCACTTCAGAAAACGATGTTGCCCTATCCGGTAAGTTGAAAATCCCAAGAACCTGCAAACTATGGCCTGTGGGCCCATCTGGCCTCTACCTGTTTCTATGTAGTCTGCAAGCTAAGAATGGTTTTTACATTTTTAATTGGTTGAAACAAACCAGAAATACAATATTTTGTAGCATGTGAAAATTATTCAAAATTCACGTATCAGTGTTCACAAATGAAATACTAAAACACAGCCATGCTCATTCTCACATGGATTGTCTTTGGCACTTTCGTAATACGATTTCAGAATTGAATAGTTGCAACAGAGACTACAGGGCCTTCAGAGCTTAAAACAGTTACTACCTGGTCCTTCCCAGAAAAAGTTTGCCACCCTCTGTCTTGCCCAATGCCTTATGCTTACGAGTCCATTTCGAGTAATTTGCTCTATAGAAACAATTGTGGGTATGCACCAAGGAGACGTGCATCAGAGCAGTTATATTAGCATAGTTGATAGTCAGGAAAAACTGGAAACAACCCAAATATCTCTCAACAAGAGTATATTAGTTATCTATTGTTGCATAGTAAACTGCCACGATTTAGTAACTTAAATCAACATATATTTATTACCTCATGATTTCTGTGCAGCACAGCTTGGGTGGGTCTTCTGTAAGGCTGCCATCAGATATTGGTCAGGGCTAGGTTCTCATCAGGAGGCTCAGCTAGGGAAGGATACACTCACAAGTTCACTCATGTCGATAGCAGAGTTCATTTCCTTGCATTTCCAAGTCGGAGGACCCTGGCTTCCTGCTGACTGTTCACTGGAGGTAGCCCTCAGTTTCCAGAGGCTGCCCTCAACCTCCTAGCCGTGTGGGCCTCCCAACATTGCATCCATGGATAAATCTTAAATGCATGTTACTAGGTAAAAGATGCCAATCTGAAAGGGCAACATATTGTATGATTCCGGCTACACAACTTCTGGAAAAGACAAAACTATGGAGATAGTAAAACGATCAGTGGTTTCTAGGGGTTGGGGGGGTGGGGTGGGAGGGATAAATGGGTGGGTACAGGGGCTTTTTAGAGCAGCAAAACTATTCTGTATGAAACTGTAATGGTGGCTACATGCCATTGTACATTTGTCAAAACTCACAGAATGTACAAAGAGTGAACTTTAATGTAAACTATGGACTTTGTCAATAACAACGTATCATTGCTGGCTCATTAGTTGTAATAAATGTACCACACTATTGCCAGATGTTAATACAGTAGAGGGAAGGGAGTGAAGGGGCATGTGAGAAATCTCTGTACTTTCTGCTCGATTTTTCTGTAACCCTAAAACTGCTTTAAAAATAAAGTTATTTAATTTAAAATATGTATGTGTATGTGTAAGTAGAAACATTGTAGGAAACTATCTTTCTGGAAGTGTATTCACTAATTTTATTTTCCCAATTTGTGTCTAAATAAACAGTCAAGGGTGTAGGAAATTAGAAGATTGACCATCTTGGGCAGGAAGAGAGGAATTCCTTCACTATTAGATAACTACATCAACCATTCATTTTATATCTTGAGCACTTGCAGGAGTAGGTAGTAGATATAAAGGCCAGTGAGAGTTCTTTGCACTTGAGGAGCTCAGTGTCATGGGGAAGAGAGACACACAGACGCATTACTGGATAATAACAAAGCCGGTGCTTATTTATATTTCTTTTTCTGTTTTTTTTTTTTTTGGCTGTGCTGCACAGCTTGCAGGATCTCAGTTCCTGGACCAGGGATCGAACCCACGTCCCCGACATTGGAAGTGCGGAGTCCTTGGACCACCAGGGAAGTCCCTGCTTATTTCTAAGCATTCCATCCACATTGTCTCACAGTCACACAACCCTGCAAACAAGCACCATTAACCCATTTTACAGACAAGGACCCTGAAGCTCTGGGTGGTGAGTTACCTTGCCCCGAGTAAGCAACAGAGCTGGGAGTCAAGGTCAAGTGTGTTAAACAACAAAATGGGGGACTTTTCTACGATGCCAGGCAAGGAGGTAAAATCAATTCATTTTGGAAGACGAGGACCGTAACAGGTGCATTTTGTGAAGGAAGTTGGAGTCTCATTACTTTGAAGTTCAAATACACTCACAAGTCCTTCCTCTCCTTTTCACTCTTCTTGCCCTTCTCTCACTGGAATAAATTCTTTCACTTGTCATTCTCCCCTCTGAAGGCCAATCCATGACCTGTGGCTCAATGGAAAGGTGGCCAGAAAAGAAAATACTGAAAGTCACCCCACCTCCCCAGTGACACCCCTCTTCCCTGGTTTGGTGTAAACCGCCCGTCAAGTTCAAGTTTCCTGGATGTTCCACAGCTAGGATCGTAAAAGTGGAGACGACAGACACCAGCCTGTGTGGGAGAGAGTTATATTTAGCTGTCCTTTAGGAGCTGGATCTCTGGATATCACAGAGATTCTGGTACAGCCTGTTACTGTTTGAGGGCTTCTGGGCCTGAGGCAGAGAAAAGGGAGTGGGTGGCTTGCTGACAGTTTTTATAAATACCCAGTATTTATTCAATGGCAGAAACACACAGAACACACAGAGCATGAGAGGAAAGAACACAGCTCAGCTCCATTCATCCACTGGGCCCACGACCAAGCTCTTCTAGTCTGTCCTGAGCCAGCTGCAGCCCTGTGTCTGGGGAAGTCACCTGCCTGCCTGCTGGAGAGGGAAGGAAGGAACAGGGAACAATGACGCCCTTGTGAAAAGCCAAGGTTTTTGTGTGTTTGGTTTTGTTTTTTAAGTTTATTTTCTAATCAGGTCACTCCTCTGCTTAAATCCTTTCAGTAGCCAGCCACTGCTTTTAGGATAAAGGTCAGAAGCCCTGATATGGCAGATGAAGCTGTGTAGAAAGCCTCAGCCTGTCTCTTCCCACTGTCCCCTTCTTTTTTTTCTTTTTCTTTTCTTTTCTTTTCTTTTCTTTTTTTTTTGCCACACTGCATGCAGCTTGTGGGATCTTAGTTCCCCGACCAGGAATTGAACCTGGAACCCTGGCAGTGGAAGCGCAGAGTGCTAACCACTGGATTGCCAGGGAATTCCCCCACTGACCCTTTCTTTAAAGTTCCTCAATCATGTCCACACTCTGCATACCTCAGGCCTGTACATGCTATTCCCTCCACCCTGAATGCTTTTCCTTCCTTGTCACTCAGTTAATTCTAACTCATTCTTAATCTCTCAGCTAATACATCACTTCCACAAGCTGAATTTGAGCACCATCAGAAAAGTGTTTCCCAGGGCTTCCCTTGTGGCACAGTGGTTAAGAATCTTCCTGCCAATGCAGGGGACAGGGGTTCGAGCCTGGGTCAGGGAAGATCCCACATGCCGTGGAGCAACTAAGCCCCTGCGCCACAACTACTGAGCCTGCGAGCCACAATTACTGAAGCCCGCACACCTAGAGGCCGTGTTCCACAAGACAAGCCACCGCAATGAGAAGCCCACGCACCGCAATGAAGAGTAGCTCCTGTTCTCCGCAGCTAGAGAAAGGCCCGTGCGCAGCAACGAAGAGCCAACGCAGCCAAAAAAAAAAAAAAATTAAAGTGTTTCCCAATGCCTCACGTGAATCCTCTGTCCTTAAAAACCTTCACAACTCCTGATACTTTCCCTTTATTTGAGTGAGTTTCTAATGATGCATTTGTGTGATGATTTAATTAATGTCTGTCTCTCCAGTCCTGCCTTGCTTGCTGTGTTAACCCAGGGGCCAATGCATAGACTTATAATAAGCAGATATACCTGCCATGTGGGGAGAGCTCCATAAATATTTGTTAGATAAATAAATGAACACGTGAAATAAGTGTTTGCACACTTAAATATTTAGGATTTTGTGTGTGTGTGTGTCTGTGCCCGCAGTTTGCAGGATCTTAGTTCCCCGACCAGGGATTGAACCTGTGCCCTCAGCAGTGAAAAGCCCAGAGTCCTAACCACTGGACCGCCAGGGAATTCCCTATAAATATTTCATTTTGAATAAAGGGAGTAAGAAAGATCCTGATCCTTTTCACTCTTCCTCAGTTCTTAGCAGTGCCTTAGTCTGAGGATCCTGCCCCAGAAGCTGACCAATAGTAGAGCTAAGAGAAAGAAGAGTGGAGTGTGAGAAACTCTTAGACTCTGTTTGGGAACTTGGCCACCAAGCGGTTTTACCCTCTACAGCTGTGCTGCCCAAAATGGTAGCCACTAGCCACGTGTGCTATTTAAATTTAACTAGTTAAAAGAAAATTAAAATTTTAGTTCATCAGTGTCATCGGCCACGTTTTACATGCTCAATGGCCACATGTGGTCAGTAGCTACCATATTGGACAGCGCCGATGTAAAACATTTTCATTATCACAGAAAGCTATATTGACTAGTACGGCCCTAGAATGAAAAATAGCCTCTTCTGCACAGAAAAGAGGAGGTGGGGAAGAGACTCTGCACCTATTATTATCATCGTCTCTATTCCACATAATTCCAGGTGCTGCAGCTGGATGCTTTTTATCTGTAGCTGGGACTCCTAAATGCTTCCCATTAGAGTTTTTACAAAGGTGAAATTTGTTATAACACATGTTCAGGCCCTTAGTCAGCTCTCAGTAAACAGTAGCCACCATCAAGGAATCCTCCCACACTGCTGGTGGGAATTTAAATTGGTACCACCTCTATGGAGAATAGTATGGAGGTTCTTTAAAAAACTAAAAATACAGCTACCATATGACCCAGGAATCCCACTCCTAGGCACATACCTGGAGAAAGCCATAATTCGAAAAGATACGCGCACCCCATGTTCACTGAAGCACTATTTACAATAGCCAAGACATGGAAGCAACCTACATGTCCATTGACAGAGGAATGGACCAAGATGTGGTACATATATACACTGGAATATTACTCAGCCATAAAAAAGAACGAAATAATGCCACATGCAGCAACATGGATGAACCTAGAGATTGTCATACTGAGCGAAGTAAGTCAGACAAAGACAAATATATGATATCGCTTATATGTGGAATATTAAAAAAGGGTACAAATGAACTTATTTACAAAACAGAAATAAAGTCACAGATGTAGAAAACAGACTTACAGTTACCAGGGGGTAAGGGGGAGGAGGGATAAATTGGGAGATTGAATTGACATATACACACTACTATATATAAAACAGATAACTAATAAGGACCTACTGTATAGCACAGGGAACTCTACTCAATACTCTGTAATGGCCTATACAGGAAAAGAATCTAAAAAAATTGTGGATATATATATATATATAGATATAGATATATAGACATATAGATATATACACACACATATGTATATGTGTATACCCATATGTACGTATAACTGATTCAATTTACTGTACACCTGAAACTAACACAACATTGTAAATCGACTATACTCCAATAAAAATTTAAAAAAACAAAAACAAGCAGACAAAAAAACAGTAGCCACCATTGTCATCAGCTGTAAGTTAAAGTGGTTAAAATCAGGAGAGAGTCTGGTGTAAGTTACTTAACTTCTCTGAGCCCCAAGTTCCTCATCTCTATGATGGAGATAATAGCCCTCACGTCCTGGTAAGGATTTTGCAGAAAGGGATTAGTGCAGTGCCTACCATGTAGTAGGTACCCCCAACCTGTTAGTTATTCTTCTTTTATTATTGTTGAGTGCTACAACAAATTTGATTTTCTCATAGATCAACTCAGAAATTGGATTCCAGCTGTTAAAACGTTCCAGGTGTGTGTCTAAAGCTGTGAGGATGTGGCCAGCAGTGCTAACTTCCTGAAGCTTTCATTCGGTTTGCTGAGGGCTGGCAGCCCAACCTGTAAGTCAAATGATTAGCAAGAATCGATTAAATTCCCTTTGGTCTGACCCACATTTCTGAGATGCCCAAAACTCCTCACTAGGCTGAGAAGTGCCTGACATATGTGGTATGTCAGAATTCTTCAAAAAGAATTGGGTATCTTTAACAACTGAGCTTTTAATTTGGCCTCAACGAGATTCCCCTAATGTCTCCTGTCAATTCTGCTGGCTCTGTTTTCTTCCAAATTTTAGACTTGTTTCCATAAGGCAACCACATTCCAAACAGGATATGTATGTTTGTATTTGGAGGGTGGAGAGTGGGAAAAAGAGGGAGGGAAAGGATGTTTAATCTGATATCAAGTTAAAACCAAGAGAGGAAAAGGGTGGGTGGCAGACAGGGATCCCTAATATTTATGGAATACCCATTATTTGCCAGACAATATTCTAAGCACATTTTTCTCATGGACTTTTTTTTTCTTCTTTTTCTTTATTTTTTTGAATTCAAAATTATACATAACTACCCGGTCAAAATGTAATCGTATTTAAAGTGTACAAAATTTAAATGTATGTTCATCCAAAAAAAGGTGAATGACGTGAATGTAAAAAAATTTAAAAATTCAAATTATTTTTTACATTTTAAAAAATGCTCTTTCTTCTACCATAGTCAAAGTGCCCTTTCAAAACTAAAAGGCAAAATGAAGTTATAGTTAATCACTATCAAGTTTTTAGTCAAAGATATTAAAATAAGCTGAATGTTTTGTTAGCTTTTTAGAGAATTCCGTGACGTCTTCCTAAATAATTTTATAAAACTGTTCACACCCTTTGCATTCAGTGTCCATCTGTTTGCCAGTGAAAAAGTCTATTTCGTGCTTCCCGGAGATAATGTTTGGATCTCTGTACATATACATTTAAGGGTAAAATGAATTCCTTAACATTACAAAATGTTCCTCAGACACTGGGCAGCGTTAGTGAATGTGGTGCTGGTTGACGAGGATCCTCAGAACCATGAATTGGAACACAAAGAGAAGCAAGAAAACGGCTGCTTGGTACTCTGGGAAAGAATACTTTGTTATGCAAGAATCTTTTGCATTCACGCTTAGAAGGAGGATTTGACAAGTTAATTAATTTGTCTTTTCTCTTACCTAAGCATTCCTGCCACTCAAATCCTTCCTGCACTCCCAGACTGTGCCTCTTTCACATGCAAAACTTCTCAGTATTCCTATGCAGGCGCCTTCTGTTTCCAGGCTCAAGGACAACAGATGCGAGGAAGTGCGTCTCAGACAAGGGCTTGATCCTGCTGGGTAGAAGGGTGAAGTCCAGGTTTACGGGGTTGCCCTGTCTGAAGCTCATACCAGGTGACAAGTGACAAGTGACAGAGATGCCCTCGCCTCCACTTTGTCTTTGAGCGTTTATGACACGAGGGATTCTTTAAACTGTGGACCCCAGTGTAGGGGCTCCTTTGCCCTGAGGCCAAGGGTGATCCTGCTTTAAAAATGAATTAAAGAGCATGCAGTCTCTAATGGGAGTATCAAGACTATTCTTAAAAGGCAGTATTACAGTGAACTCTCAGTAAAGATTGAGCTAGAAGGCCATGTTATAAGGCAATCCTTCTGCTCCAAACATTTCACATGATAGCTTAGAAGTAAAATACAAAGAGAGAGTTTAATAAGATGGTGACCATGACCACTGCCATCTCACATTATACTCAGTAATTGACTGAGTTGCAAAAGAGTCGTACATGTGAGAGATAAGGTCAATAAAACTCAAAGAACGCATAGGAGAGTATCTTTACAAACACGGGCTAGGCAGAGTTTTTAAACGGGACACGTGGAAACACTAAACATAAAATAAAATACAGACAAATCAAACCCATAAAAGTAAAAGCTTCTGATCATCAAAGGACACTCAAAAGAGTGAAAAAGCAAGTCACAGACTAAGAGATTTGCAACATATATATCCATCGAAGGATTCAAATCCAGACTGTACAGTAAAAATCTACCACAAAACAATCAAAAATGGGTAAAAGACTAGCACAGACATTTATTTCACAAAAGATGGACATCCTAGATGCCAAGACGCAAATGAAAATGTGCTCAATGTTATTATGCATGTTGTAAATGCTAATGAAAACCACAAAGAAATATACTACTCGACAACCACCAAAATGGTGAAAATTAAAGAGATCGACGGTACCAAAGCTTTATGAGGAGGGCGGTGCGGTCATCCTCACACACCGTGGGCAGGAGTATAAATTGGTACAATTATTTTGGGAGGGACAGGACCTATTAAAGCTTGACATACACTTTCCCTATGATTTAGCAACTGTCCCCCCTAGGTATATACCCTGGAGAAATAAGCATATACGACAACGAAAAGGCATTATAAGAATATTCATAGCAACTTTATTCATAGTAGTAAAAAACTGGAAATGTTCATCAACAAGAGAACGAATAAACAAACTGTGATAGTCATATAATAGAATACTACACCACCATAAAAATAAGTGACATATGGCACATGGAACAACATGACAGACATCATCAACATAACGGTATTGCAAAGAAGAGCCTGACAACATGAGTCCATGCTCTATGGGCATATTTACATGAAGTTCAAGAACAGACAAGACTAATCTATGATGATGAAGCCAGAGTAATGGTTACCTTAGGGCACTGACTAGAAAGGGGCCAAAAGCAGCCTCCTTGGGTGTTGGGAATATATTGTTATATCAGTCTGGATGGCGGATGACCAAGTATATGCATATATAAACATTCATTGAGCTAGACAATTAATAAGAGCATGCTTGCTGCAATGTTCCTAGCAGCACTATTCACAATAGCCAAGGCATGGAAGCAACCTAAATGTCCATCGACAGAGGAATGGATAAAGATGTGGCACTTATATACAATGGAATATTACTCAGCCGTAAAAAGGAATGAAATAATGCCAATTGCAGCAACATGGATGGACCCAGAGATGATCATACTAAGTGAAGTAAGGCAGACAGAGAAAGACAAATACCATATGCTATCACTTATATGTAGAATCTTAAAAAATGATACAAATGAACTTATTTACAAAACAGAAACAGACTTACAGACATAGAAAACAAACTTATGGTTACCAAAGGAGATGAGAGATGGAGAGATAAATAAGGAGTTTGGGATTAACATACATACCTTACACTACTATGTATAAAATAGATAAACAACAAGGACCTACTGTATACCACAGGGAACTATAATCAGTATCTTGTAATAACCTATAATGGAAAAGAATCTGAAAAAGAATTGATATTTATGTACGACTGAATCACTGTGCTGTACACCAGAAACTAACACAACATTGTAAATCAACTTTATTTTAATAAAAAAAATTTTTTAAATTAGTGTGTTTACTACAGGCTTTATTTTGTAAATGTTGAAAAACATGAACAAGAAGGATACAGCCTGCCTTAGAGTGTTTACTTCTGTGGAGGCAGGCACTGGGAAACTGAGATAAAGGGACTTAGGAAGGAGGATTTCTTAAACTAATAATATATATCTCGCCGGCAAATGAAAACATTAAGAAAATGTGGCTGGTGAATGTACAGAAATTAAATCACTCCCTTTATTTTTCTATATGTTTGAAATATTTTATAACAACATACACATTTTTGTGCTTTGGGAGGATGTTCTGTTACTATGCTTCACACTTTTGTTTGTTTGTTGCTTTCACCCAAAGTGGTTGCCCATGTATAGCACCTACTTTATAAATTTTGAAACACTCCACTCTGAGCTTTGATTTTAGACCCAGAGGGTCAGCCAGCCAGGACTTAAGATTAAGGACTTGAGGAAACAGATTTTCCCTTGATAAGGAGACCCTAAACTAGAAAACCTGTCCTAAAAATCTTTTTCTTAATTTGTGAAATTATGTGCATGAACACTTTTATAGAGTTAGGGAATTAGACTCCCTCTTACCTTTATTTTAAAAAATAATCTGGCACTAACATTAGTAAAATTCATGATATTCAGATTGTGAGAGAAAATCTAGGTCGTACCAAAGTTTGGTTCCTTGGAAATTTGATTTTCTTATATAATTTTCAAGTTGCTCAAAGAGATAGATACTCACATATTGCTTTAGAAAAGCAGTCAGCCATTTAGCCGGAGTTCAGAAGAAGGAGACTTCATTTCTTTTACTTACTTTGTACCTTCATTGTAAATGGTAGGTAGGCTGGTAAAACAGTCATATGTGTTAGTAATTATAAACAGAAACAAAAGGGAAAAAACCCTCTCTCTTTACAAGGGCAGTGCTCAGCCAAACACATTTAGGCCTATTCACATTAGATATGAAAATTGCTATTAAGAACAACTAAAAATAAAAATGAAAAAAATAGCACTAATGGTATTTGCTGCAGAGTTAAGACTCACACTGGAAATCATGATTTAATTGCAAAGATGCTTGAAAACCAGGGACGGAGATTTTATGTTTCCCCATCCTAGGATTCATTTCCTAATTGTTTTCCAGTAATTTTTCCTTAGACAGATAGATTTTATTTTAGAGGTTATTAAAATAAATGTCCATTGATCACAGCCACTTTCTCCAGTGGGAAGTTGGCCCAAGCCTAAGGCATCTGTCTCCTCCTTCTTTATTTTATATTCTCATCGAGCTGTTGTCTCTAAATAAGCAGGTGGCTGTGCTGGGAGGGAAGGATGCCAGTCATTGGCCACACACTGGGCCAAACCTGCTGTGATACCCCCTTGTCCAGACTAGTCCTCAGAGTCTGCATCCTCAGTGGGGACAATTTCAATCCATCTGTGGGCTTCAGGATGTTGGTGTATTATAGAAGGTGGGTAAGAAGGAATATGGCAAAGAGGTACTAGATGTTGGAGTAGCAGAAGATGGTCCCCATCCTTCCTTTCTTAGATGGGAAGGCATCTCCAGACAAAGGATACTAGATGAATAGGGCCAGCCATGCTGTCTGGGGGAAGGTGTCAGGCAAGACAGCAAATGCAAAGGCCCTGAGGCAGGAAAAAGCTTCCTGAGTTAGGCTGGAGTAAACCACACACCTGGGAGAAGGGCCTGGAGAGGTAGGCCTTGCCAATCAGGTTATGGGGTTGCGATTGTATTTTCAATGTTATGAGAAGCCCTTGGAGGGTTTCAAGCAGGGGGTTGTGGGATCAGGTTTGCACTTACAATTTTTTTTTTTTTTTTTTGGTTGCATGGGGTCTTAGTTGCTGCGCGCGGGCTTTCTCTAGTTACAGCGAGTGGGGGCTACTCTTTGTTGTGGTGCACGGGTTTCTCATTGTGGTGGCTTCTCTTGTTGCAGAGCACAGGCTCTAGGCGCGTGGGCTTCAGTAGTTGTGGCTCACGGGCTCTAGAGCACGGGCTCAATAGTTGTGGCGCATGGGCTTAGTTGCTCCGCGGCAGAGCTTGAACCCGTGTCCCCTGCGTTGGCAGGTGGATTCTTAACCACTGCACCACCAGGGAAGCCCCTGCACTTACAATTTAAAAACTCTACCATGAAGAGGGGGATCATGGTAGAGCAAGGGGAGCAGAGTCCAGTTTGCACGTAGAAAGAACTACTACTATTTATTGAGAACTTTCTTTGAGTGAGGCACTGGGAATATAAAAATGAGAAAAAGAAGTTTTACTCTCAAGGGAGCCCAGTAAAGGCAACGACATTTAGGAGTCGGCTGCATATCTTTCTAAATCTTTCTCTGGCTTTTGCATTTTTATATGCATTGACTGAACACATAGAGAATTGTACTTATATGCCAGTGTGAGTTTGCTTTTAATATAGATGGTATTGTACTGTACAGGGTTCATTCAGCAGCATTTCCTGGAGATCCACCTATGCTATTACATTTGTATAATGGTCATTCTTTGTGATAGCTGCATACTATTCTATAGTATTAATAAGCCAGAACTAACCTCCAAGGGTCAACCTGCTCCCTCAATTCCTACTCCCCAAGCCTTTTCTTTCCTAATTGTGGTTTGCTTACCTCAGCAAGTTGTGTTAAACTAAATGAAGAGGTAAATTGAGGTAAGCTTGAACTATGAGAAATTGAGATTACTCAGGAATAGCATGGGAATTGCAATTTAAGGAAATGCAAACCACAGCAAGCTAAGGGCGACTGTGCTGGTGTGTGGGTGGGCTGTATTTATGGGGTGGGGGAGAGCAAAGACGGGGAGTCTGGTTGCAGTCCAAGCAGTAAGTTCATTGGCTTGAGGACGGGAAGAGACTCTTGGCGCTTTTTCATTGGTCAGGAGGTAAATCTGGGTCTTCTGTATAACAGCCTTTAGGGCAAATCAGTCTCTCAGTTCTTAAGTTCCAAGTTCCGTTCTTTTCAGGGCACATGCATGAGATTTCCATTTTAGATGGACATCCTTTCACAGTTGTGAATACTTTGTAAATGAACACATTGCCTTTTCTTTTGTTGGTGCTCACTTCATAAAAGGACTGCACACAGGAGCTCACTAAATGCTCACAGCAGCCTGATTATGCAGAGGCAACAAGCCTCCTGAATCCTTTGCCCTTGAACTGTCCTTGCCTGCTGCTCATAACACTTTGAATAGGGCCTTGAAACTGTGGGCCTTCAGCCTAAGGCAGTATGTCATCTGGGTGCTCTGAGCAGGGAAATAATGAAAAATAATGTTCAGTCGATGTCACAAGCCATTCACCATTCAGACAGTGATGGTTTTCAGGGTCGGTTGAAATGAGGTTGTTTTCTTCTGCTTCAGAACATCCTGGAAATAGCCTGCCTCCTGAATTCTGGGGACAGCTTGGGAGGAAGGGGTGATGGGTGAGTTAATATTGAAGCTGGGCTCCCCCCTGAACATTTTATGATGAAAATTTCAAACATAGAAGATTTTAAAAACCGCACAGTGAACACCCATATACCTACTACCTAGATTCAACTCTTAACATTTCACATGTCACTCTACTTGCTTTATCGTGTTCATCTGCCTATTAGCGCATTCACAGATGCATCAATCCATCTTTTTTTTTAAACATCTTTATTAGAGTATAATTGCTTTACAATGGTGTCTTAGTTTCTGCTTTATAACAAAGTGAATCAGTTATACATACACATATGTCCCCATATCTCTTCCCTCTTGCATCTCCCTCCCTCCCAGCCTCCCTATCCCACCCCATCTTTTTTTTTTAATGCTTCTTAAAGCATACTGCATATATCATGACACTGCACCCCTAAACTTTCAGCAGGAGCACCACCAACTAGACTTTAATATTTAAAATTTTTTTTAATATATGAGGGATATTTTTATCCACTGAAATGCACAGATCCCAAGGGGCCCATCAGTTTGACAAATGCCTACACTGTGGAACCTAAACCCCTATCAATATCTGCTGACATCATGATATTGGACTGTGTTCATGGGATCTCAGTCTTTAAGACTCCCATCCAGCTTAGGCAAGAATCATAAAAATCTGCAAAACACCTCAGTGGGGCCAGAAGCGAGTAACAGTGGTAAAGCGGAGCACATCAAGCTAAGAAAAGAAGCCCCAGGTAACTGTCCTGGTGGAACCAGAGAGTCCACAATTTCAGACCTTGAGATGGAACTCAAGTTGGGAGAGGTTATTTCCTTTTGTGCTAATGTCACTGTCTGGATCTACAAACTTAAAAAAAAAAAAGTTCATTTTTACATACCGCTTTGCATTCAAAGTCAAAAGAACACAGAGGATCTAGAAAAAGGATAGAGAAAATTAACTGGAAAAAACGGGATGGGAAGGGGAATATTTTCAGGGAAAAGCACATTTCTGCAGGCGGTCTGGCCGGAGCTGGGCAAGAGCTTTAGGGTATGTAAAGAATTTGATAATACACACATTATGACCCATATTATACAGAAATTGTGACTCACATTACAAAAGCAGGGCACTTGGGAAGGGTCCTGAGATACAGTGCTGGGCTTTTCAAAAACTGCTTTAGAGAGGCCAACCAAAGGTGTACAATTTCAAATGAAAAAAACTGAAACGTGGTCTCCGAATTACTAAACACCACCTTCATTGTCATCAACAATGAAAACGACAGTTAGCAACAGTTTCAACAAAGTTGAAAACGCTGAGTCGAGTTTTTTCCTTTTTTATTTTTTTTAAGTTTGAGGCCAAAATCAACACATTCTTTTGGATGCTGCTTCATTTTTTTTTCATGGTTAATATGCATGCTGGTGATATCAAAATTGAAAACTATGGAACATTATAGAAAAGAAAGTAGTGAGGTTATACTCCCACTCTGCAGAGATGA
This sequence comes from Monodon monoceros, assembly GCF_005190385.1. Classification (NCBI taxonomy): domain Eukaryota; kingdom Metazoa; phylum Chordata; class Mammalia; order Artiodactyla; family Monodontidae; genus Monodon; species Monodon monoceros. Next base: position 136,521,616 of record NW_021703767.1, read on the forward strand.
GACCTATTAGCAAACTTTTCCCACTGCACTTAGTTTTCATTGTGACCCTGCTTTTGGGACGACAGTTCTTTTAACAACCAGCACTTTCAAACAAAAATTACAGAAAATATCGATTAACAGTCTTTTCCTTCCTCTGGCAGATGCAATCCAGAAATTGATTACAGGATGAAAGCGTTCTCAATTAAAAGAGAGAAGGTGGACGGAAAAGTATCTAAAAAGAGAAATGGAAAACATCACGCCTTTATTTTGGTGAATTGGCAACAAAGAAAAGGATTAGCATGGTCGGGTACTTTTCAAAAATATTTTTTTTTTCTCTGGCTCCCGCTAGGGTGGAGGAAGTTGCCTCTGTTCCGAATGAGGGTGGAAGGGAGCGGAGGAACAAATAATGGGAGTCTCCCCCGCGCTCCTCCCGCGCCCCCTCCCTCCGCCGGGTCAGCTTGGGGGGGCGCGGGGTGGGCTGCCGAGACGGAGGCGGCCAGCAGGTGCCTGGGCTCCGGCCCCTGCCCCTCTCCCCCTCCCCCTTCCCCCGGGGTTGGCCTCGCCCCCTGGCGGGCGAGCGCAGGGTGCCAGGCGCGGGGTGGGGGGCGCGCGTCCGGCAGGCAGGAGGAAAGAGCCGGGGGCCGGGGGGCTGGCCCCCAACCCTACCGAGAGGCCGGCACCCGCCGCCCGCACCCCAGGACCATGTCGGCGGCCCGGGCGCCGAGCGGGGCCCCGGGGAGGAGAGCCGGGGGAGGGCGTGTGCAGTGGCGGCGCCGGCCGCGGAGCCGCTAGTCCCCTCCCTCCTGGGGGAGCCGCCGCCGCCG
>NW_021703767.1:136522818-136699976 GCF_005190385.1 Monodon monoceros
GGGGGCTCGGGCGCCTGCGGACCGGCGACGGCGGTGGCGGCGGCGGGCACGGCCGAGGGGCCGGGAGGCGGCGGCTCGGCCCGGATCGCAGTGAAGAAGGCGCAGCTGCGCTCCGCTCCGCGGGCCAAGAAACTGGAGAAACTCGGCGTGTACTCCGCCTGCAAGGTACGCGCTCGGCACCCGGCCCGCCCGAGGGGCAGCGGCCGGGCCCGCGGGACCCCCTCCCCCTCCCGCCCCCCCCTCCCGCCCGGGGCCGCGGCACCGCGGAAGTGCTGCTGTCGCCCGCGCCCAATTAGCTGCTTCTCGGACCAGAGTGCTGTCGGGTGGGAAGGAGGGATCGCCGGGACCGAGAGCCTTTCCTTCCTCCCCCTTGGAAGGAGTTGCCTCCGCCTCCGAGCTCCTGGGCTGCCCTGGGGCTTTGTTGCTCTGTAGGAGCTCGCCGGAGGCGCCTCCCAGGGAGTGGAGCGGGGCCAAGGCAACATCTTTTGGGGGACCTGAGCGCCCTCCTCTCCCTGAGCCCCACTGGGCGGAGCTGGGTGGAAGGAGTGAGGCTGGAATAGGATTCTGGACTCCCGGCGCTTTGGGAGCTCGAAGGGGCGGATTGCGCGGGCTGGGCGGCGCAGCCCCAAGCTAGGGTCCTGGAGCTCCGGGCGCCCTCGGCCGGGGGCGGAGGCGCTGCGGCGCGCGGTGACAGCCCGGTCATTACTGTATTTTTACTTGTTTAGTTGAAACGCTGCCCCAGCCTCTCGGGGTGTAAACAGGATTTGGCAAGGTGACGGCCCAGCGCGGCGGGCGCTACTGCTTAGTTTGAGGGCGCGCGTTTCTGGCCATCCCCTCTCCACCCCAGCTCCGGGCACCCCGTCGCCCCTTAGCTGCGGATCCAGATGTGGGCGCCGTGCTCCCGGGGTGGGAGCACTGCCCGAGGCCGCGGGGCAGGCTGGCCCTGCGCTGTCAGCAGCGGCTTTGTTTTGACAGGGTGACAGCTGAGGGGGGCGGGGACTTGGCCTTGTCAGCTCCTGCGGCCTGTGGCTGAAGCGGGGAAGAGACACACACACTCACACACCTCCCCTGTGCTCCTCCCGCCTGCTGCAAACAGGGTCAAGTTCCCAGATTCCAGTTTCCCACAACCCAGATGCAGTTGGCCACGTCTGAATTTGGGCGTAAAGGTTATTAATCCTGCTAGAACCTCGCACCCCGGTGATGCTATTTTTAGTATTTACAGGAGCTTCTCAACCTCAGTGGAATATCTGTACTTCCTTTCTCCACGTCATTCACATCCTCTTGTGTATGTTGAGCACCTACTGTAGACCCTGCACTGGTTCAATACATACTTGTTGAGTGAACGTAGGATCTAGCCCAGTGCTTCTAAAACTTTTGTGTGCACAGGACTCTTCTGGGGAGCTGGTTAAATGCTGATTCTGCATCAGGAGGTCTGGGATAGGGCTGAGAGACTGCATTTCTAACAGACTCTCAGGTGATGCGATGTTAGTCCACCGACCACACTCCAAGTAGCAAGACCCTGGTTCAGACCTGGACAATATAAGATTATCCCATTTGAATTCAGCCAAGAGAGTGAAACTGTGAAACAGTAATGCCACATGGTTGGCGTTTCTGAAGACAGAATGCAAAAATGATCCAGTGGGGAGTGTGCTTTTAAGAAAGGTGAAGGGGTAGGAATTGGCTATGAAGGGCAATTGACAAATGAGGACAAGGCCGGGAGAGTAGTGGGCCGAAGAGAGAACTGTATGGAGATAAGAACGGGGTCAGTTACTCGGTTGACGTGGCATTTTGCAGCCAGAGTGGGCTCAGGTGGGAGCCGTGTCAGCTCTGTGTTTCTGTTCTGGCTTTCTATTGGGTTCCCATCATGAGCATCTTCTTTCCCTGCTACCACCTTAACGTCTGAAAACTTTCCGCAGTTTTGGTCCTGTCTAAAACCATGAGCGTGTGTGTCCTGCTTTGATATTTTTGATCCTTTCAAATTTCCGTGAGTGAAATGTAGCGCCTTTTCTAAAATTTGTAACTTCAGTGTTTCATGTTCACATTCACAACCAAACCTATAGGAAGGGAAAACCTCTCTCATTTAAGGTCTCTCTTCCTGCCCCTGGGAGACTTTGAATGTGTCCACTTCTATTTGCTCATTCATTCAGTAAGGATCCCAACCGGATGCCAGGCATTGTGCTAGATGCTGGGACAGTGACACCCAGAATCTGTCCTTCTGGAGCTACTGACCGTGTGTGTGCATGCACTTGCATGCATGTGTTGGGTGAACCAATTACAATGAAGTTCGAAGAACCTGCTTTCTTAGAGCACTGTTGGAACTCAGAGCAGGGCATTCACGGGCAGGAGGCACGAAGGGTGGGTGGGGTAGGACGGGCTTCCTGGAAGAAGTGTCAGTGGCTGCTAAGGACTCTTAGCGGGGCAGGGTGCGGTCAGCTGAAGCTTCTTGTCGTGGAGAAACTGAAAGTAATTATGAAAGCTTGGAGTTGGGCCAGCGGGAGCTAAAGTCCATTGGCGGCGGCCACTAGATTGGTGGAGGCGGGTGTGCGTGGCCAAGAGGGAATCCAGGAATCTTAACATTATCTCAGATTTGCTTTTGTTTTTTTTTTCTTCCAACTGTGCTTGATTGAGTGTGAGGAGGTGCAAGCAAGTAGAATCTGTATTTCTTTCTCAGCTTGTCTCTACCCTCTATGTAAGAATGCCCCAAAGGACAGATTCTCCTACCTTTTGTCATTGACTGGCCACTTAGCAAGTTGGAGAGAACAGAGAGGTTAGGGAGTGGGGAGGAATCTGGGAAGAGATGAAGTACTTTACTGGGGGGGTTACTGAAAGAAAACAGGTCCCAGACCTGATAAAAGATCTGGCCTTTAAACTTCACAAATGAAGCAGAGAAAGAAGGGAGCTAGCTCACAGCCAGGGAGGTGCACCACAGCCCGGAGAGAAGGAAAAAAAAAAAAAGAAACAAACAGACTTGTTTTGCAGGATCCAGAGTAGAGCTCTTTGAACTGTGTCCTGGCACAGATTGCTCATGTGACACAGCCAGACTGCTCATTAAAATTGTAAACCTGACCATGCTCTGCCCCTACTTAGGACCCTTAATTTCTCTTTACGAGGGGTCCACAAGACCCTGTGTGGCCTGGCCACTGCTATCTCTGGCCCCCTTTCAGGGCCTTGCATGCATGGTTCCTTTCTACCTCAGGGCCTTTGCACACACTGTTTACTAGCACCAAAAGCTCCTCTCGCCTCGCTTTCTTTTTTCCTTTTTTCTTTATTTTTGGCCGCACTGCGCGGCATGTGGGATCTTAGTTCCCCAACCAGGAATTGAACCTGCACCCCCTGCAGTGGAAGCACGGAGTCTTAACCACTGGACCGCCAGGAAAGTCCCTTGCCTCACTTTCAAACGAACTCCCAGCTCTTCCTGCAAATCTCAGATTCCTTGCGTGTCCTTTACAACCCTGGCCAGCCTTCCCATTCTAAATGTTTGGAACCGCCTCTGTACTTACTTTTCCTAACTGGTGCTTTCATCATGATTTTTAATTGTGTGATTATTTGATATGTGTTTGTCACTCTGAATAGATCCTAAGTGATGTGGTTATTGACTGGATGAATGAATGAGAGAAGAGAAAACGGAGGAAATGATTAACTGTTAGAAGAGCAGTAGTGAAATTTTAGCCTGACCACTTCTTGACAACTGGGCAGAGAGGATTTTTTCTCACGGATGTGCATAGGACTGGATTTTTAGTGTTATAAAAGGAGCCCCGAGTAAATTATGAGTAGCCCAAATCCACATCTATTTAAATGAAAATGTAATTTAGGTAGTAGAAAACCAAAAACCAATGACCGACTCTTCCTAGTGAAATAGGCCATTTTTACAGAAGGGGAGGCCGGGGGGTGTAGTGGCCAAGAGCCACCTGAGTTCACATTTCAGGTCCACCTGTGTGACCTTGGACAAGGACTTCACCTCAGCCTCCATTTCCTTGTCTGTAAAGTAGGAATAATAACCCTCACCTCACAGCCTAACGGTGAGGATTTCAAATGAGCTTCTGTGTATGAGGCATCCAGCAGGTGTCTAGTCCACCCTACGTTTTCTCAGCAGCTCAGAGTAGGGGATACCCTGTAAACTTGGGAGTCAAGAAAGCACATGGGGCTTAGTCTCCTATCCCAGCTCTGCCGCTTTATGGTCTTGGGCACAAGTTACTTAGTTTTCCCCTGAGCCTGGATTGCTTCATCTCTAAGATGGAGACCATGACTTCAACCTTGAAGTTCAAAGGTGGAAGGTTCCCCAGAGTTCCTGGAACCTAAACGTGTTGGGTTCATGCTGGCAAAATGAAATTGCCTGGTGCTAAAACAGAGCTAGAGTTACCGATGTAGAAAACAAACTTATAGTTACCGGGGGTAAAGGGTGGGGAGGTATAAATTGGGAGATTGGGATTGACCTATACACACTCTACTGTATATAAAATAGATAACTAATAAGGACCTACTGTATAGCACAGGGAACTCTATTCAGTGATCTGTAATGAGCTATATGGGAAAAGAATCTAAAAAAGAGTGGATATGTGTCTATGTATAACTGATTCACTTTGCTGTACAGCAGGAAACTAGCACAACGTTTGTAAATTCACTACACTCCAATAAAAATTAAAAGAAAAGAAAAGAAAAATTGCCTGCTGCCGTACTCAGTGTTCCAGTCAGGGGCTGCAAAGCAGTTATGGAGAACTTTGATTCTGGGCTGAGTGCCTTACTTAGAGACTGACATAGGCACAGGACTAGAAAATTAGTCTTCATTTAAGAAATAATGGTTTATAATCTGGAAGTGACACTGGCTGTTGAATATGCAGCGAGCACAGGCAGAGGCACCACCATAAGAGAAAAAGCTTCCTACGTTGGCCAGGGGGCTGCGAATGGGGCACTAGACCCAGCCTTCACGTTAGGGGGGGTCCTGAACGCCTGTGTTTGTATTTGTCAGTCACTCCTCCCGAGAGCAAGTTTCCAGTGTTGAGTGTCTAGAGCAGTGGCTCTTACCCAGGAGCTGTTTTGCCCCCCAGGGGATGTTTGGCAAGGTCTGGAGACATTTTGGGGTGAGGGAGCGCTACTGGCGGCTAGTGAACAGAGGCCAGGGATGCTGCTAAACACCCCCGGATGCACAGGCCAGCCCACGACAGCCCCGCCGACACGAAGAATGATCTGGCCCCCATGACAGTAGTGCCGAAGTTGAGAAACTCTGCCTTGGAAGAAAATCGTATTGCCCCCAAATACCATAAATACATTTGCAGTGGAGAAGAAACGAATGCTTTTCATGTTAATTTGAATAACAGAACCTGAAAAATCTCGCTTTGTGAATCCTGGGCATATTTTTAAACAGCTTTATTGTGGTATAATTTATAGATCATAAAATTCAGCAACTGTAAGTGTGCAGTTAGATGCTCTTGAATAAATGTGTACAATTGTGCGTGCATTACCACAGTCCAGTTTTATAACTCTACCATTCCCCCCGCCCCGCTACCTCCGCAGAGGTCTGGTGGTTCCCCCCCACCAGTTCCCCCCACCGTGGGCAACTTTTTAAGGTGATATTTTATAGCAGTTGATTGTTGGTTTGCAAACAGAAACCCAATTGAAAGTATCTTTCTGGAGACTCTTAGATCATCAGTATTGTTACGGCAAAGCACAACACAGGAGGGGGGGTAGATTAAATGTTTTTAAAAACTCAGTCTCTAGCCACATAAATCTAATGCAGACGATTATTTCACGTGTGGTAACTTCTCTAAAAGGTGGTATCATGGAGCCAGGCACACAGGCAAAATGCTTCACTTGGCAGGCACCATGCGGAAAGCCAGAAAGATGACCAAATTGAATTATGTGTCCTCCTAAACTTTCAGGGAAGACGGAAAAATGCAAGCCTGCAAAGCCTTTGGATTGCAGTTTGCAGTTTTCTGTAACTGGAAAAAGCAGTTTATAGGGCAAAACAGTACAAAATCTGCTGAGGACTGTTTTGTTTTAGGAAGCTCGTGCTTGCGTATAGCATTTTGTGACGCAGTGCTCGTGGGGTTTTGTTTGTTTGTTTTCACCATTCAGTAGATCTCAACCTAGTTACCCGTCCACATGGGCAGGATTTAGTTCTGTGTTCATTTAATTCTGTAAATCCACAGGTCTGACCCGTCATAGGGAACGTTGAGGGTAAAAGGGTGAAATGTACAGTTTCACGCCAGGTACCTTGGAACAATCAGAACGTCTGCTTCTCAGATGAAAGACCTGGATACTCAGCACAGTGCCAATAAAACTTGGATTTCCAAGGCTCGGCGGCTTCCGATGGAGTTCGTTTGTTTCTCCATGAGAGGCAGATAGCTATTTAGGAACGGTTGTCGATGGCTTCCGGCTCTGGATGGTTTCCTACAGTCCTAATCTGATTCGATTCGAGGGTTCGAATCTGCCACGGCACCTGTGGTAGAACTGCAGGCGTGCCGACCACCTGGCGACCTGGAGAAAACCTGGAGGATCACTCCTCCCACCCCACCGGCCGGCGGGTGCCCCTGGGCCGTGTCTTAACTGCCTATCTTTCAGTTTCCTCATTGGTGAAGCGGGAGGCGAGGTGCCACCTCGTCCATTTACCGTGAAGATGAAATCATCTAGCATATGTGACGGTTCTTGGAACACAGGCATTCCACAGATGTCTCTTTAATTTTTAAAAACTTTCCATTGGTATCAGCAGTTTTGTCGTTAGTGTTTTGCCACTCCACCTGGGGTAAGAGAAAGGCAGGCGAGGTCATTTTACTAGCAGGGAACCGGGACCCAAAGAAGTTCAGCAGCTTCATCCAGCTGCAGGGGTGGCTCACGGGGAAGCTGCCCACAGAGGCTCTCTTTCCAACGTGTCCTCTGCATCCTCTTCCCAGGCATTGTCATGGGGCGGAGAGGATGCTGTCCTTCCAAATGGCTTACAGAGGGGACTTCACTTGTGGCAGGCATTCTCCTGCTCTCATTTGATGTTTATTGTACTCCTATTGAGAGGCATGTTCAAAGGCTTTTCTAGTTCATTGAAACTGCAGGCCATAAGGCAGACAAAATGTTTTCTTTATGACTGGCCCAGGGCAGACAGATGCATGCCCTTGATGGTTTTAAAGCTGACAATCAAGAATGGTCACTGGGCTGGCCCGAGAGAGTTCCCTGCTGAAAGAAGATGAAACAGACATCTACTCGGGGTGTCGAAGGTGCCAGATGTGCCAGAGAGGTAAGGAATTGCCGTCCTGGGTATTTAGAAGTCCCCAGATAGCTCTGTATAAGCCTGCTCACGCAGCAGTATTTCAGCGCAATCCAGAGGAGTCATTTTTTTAAAAACTTTGATTATGCAGACAGTAAAGTGCTCAAATCATCACTATGTATGAGGATCTGGGGGATGAATTTTTACATATGCGTGCGTCTGTGCAACTGCCGTCCAGATAAAGCACCTGTAGAGTGTTTCCAGCACCTCAGGGGCTCCCTTGTGCTCCCTCCCCACCTCTGGTAACCCGTATTCTGATGTTTATCGCCAGAGATCAGCTTTGCCTCTCTGAAACTTCACATCAGTGGCATCGCACGGTTTGGGCTCCTTTGCCTCCGGCTTCTGTCACTCCACGTGGTGTCTGTGCGCTGCGTGTGCGTTGTTTCCTATAGCCCTGGTTTGTCAAGACACATGTGTTTTAAGCTAAAAAAGAAGTTAAAAATTGCTAACCATTTCCAGAATGGAAGTCATTGGATGTGGACAGCTTCCTAAGATGAATTTTAATTAGGCTTTTGAAAGAAAAGATGGGAATTTGATCTCCGGGTGTACTGGGAAGAACCCACGAGGGCAGGAAGGTGGACAGGAAATCCAGGAGGCGTACTGGCCGAGCAGACATAGAGAAGGATCGGAAAGGAGAGGCAGAATGTTGGGGGCTGTGATGTCACAGCTGCGGAATGCCCAGCCTGAGTCCTTTCTTCTCCCCATGAGTCTGCGTTGGTGAGCCCTTACTGGTAAATATCATGCTAAGTCCTGCTGGAAGTTGACTGGAGTTATACACTGTGTCCTGTAAACCACACAGAGTCATACGTGTTGGGTGCAGTGGCGGGGTTCCTAGAAGGCTGGCTGGAGACAGGTCCAGAAAGCTCCAGTGGGTGCTGACACCTCTGTTATTGGCCTAGGGGATGGAGATGCAGGACAGAGAATGTTTCTTCCGGTTTATCCCCACACCATCTCCAGAACTGTGTGCTGAGGCCACTAAGGGCCACCTTCTCCACAGGAGTGGCAGTGAGGGACACAGATTACTATACAGCCTACAGTTTTTCCATAACAGCTCATCCTTGAAAACTTGTATTAAATATTTAAGATGAGCTTACTATTTAATGGGATCCTATGGACCATAAAGCAATCTTTTCTGTAATTGATATAGTTAACACAACGGGAGTTTCATCTTTTTTACTTGTGTGTGCCTGTACATGGAGGTGTTATACCTATACCATGTAGTTATTCATGTAACATTTGCTCCTGCCCAAACCCCTTATGACAACTCATCACCTAGTTATCATCGAAATAGAATCAAATCCTTTATAATGATGAATTGCTTTCACCTCGGGCTTCTAATTGGCATGCTGGTACCCCCTGCATCGCACACTTTTCTTCTCCAGGTATTGGTGTGGCTTGTTGTTAAAACTCATTCTGGTCTGTTCTCAAATGCCAGCTTCTCAGAGATGCCTCCTGACCACTCCCCCACCCCGCCAAAGTAGCGGTACCCCATCACTCCATAATTTTACCTTGGTTTGCTTTCCTTTATTGCATTTGTCAATACTTGGAAATCACATATAGTTTCTTGTCTGTTTCCCTTACGACAGTGGAAGTTCCCTGAAGCAGGGACTTTGGTTCATTCCATATCCCAGGTCCACGGACCATGTACACAGTGGGTGTTCAATCCATATTTGTTGACTAAGTGAGTCATATTCACAGGCTTTGTGAGGTTGGAGGAGAGGAAGTTTTGTTTTAAAGACAAGGAAACTGGCGCCCAGGGAGGTTTCATAACTTGCCCACAGCCGTGTGGTCAGCAGCAGGGCAGCCCTGAGCTGGGGCTGGAACAGCATCTCCGGGTACTCAGCTCCCGGGGACCTGATGACATGCGGTACTTGTCTGATGGCCTGGACTTCTGCTCAAAACAGAGCAAGAAGGAATCAAACCCACTTTTAATCCTCCTCTGAGTGAATGATGTGAATTTCTCTAACCCGCATTTCCTCGTCTGCAAATTAAAATGAAATTTGCACAAGGGGATTGTGAATATTGTAAGACCAGCGGGTTAAAACCTATGGGGCGTGGGGGGAAAGGCCCTACCGTATATTCTAAAAGTTATGCTAGTGAACAAAAAAGATTGCCTATAAAGGTATGTTTTCTAACTACTATTTATATTTTTTGTTCCTTTGCTGTCCACTTAAACTAAAGGCTACAACAGGCTTTCTTTAATTTGTTCTTCTGTTTGTACCCAGAGGCCTAGACACAGGGCTTATAATTATTTTTTTAGTTAATTAATTAATTTTTGCCTGCATTGGGTCTTCGTTGCTGTGCGCGGGTTTTCTCTAGTTGCAGCGAGTGGGGGCTACTCTTTGTTGCAGTGCACGGACTTCTCACTGTGATGGCTTCTCTTGTTCTGGAGCATGGGCTCTAGGCATGCAGGCTTCAGTAGTTGTGGCACGCTGGCTCAGTAGTTGTGGCTCGCAGGCTCTAGAGCACAGGCTCAGTAGTTGTGGCGCATGGGCTTAGTTGCTCCGTGGCATGTAGTATCTTCCCGGACCAGGGCTCGAACCCGTGTCCCCTGCATTGGCAGGCGGATTCTTAACCACCGTGCCATGAGGGAAGCCCTGGGCTTATTTTTTTAAATCAGGAGACAAGCGTATTGATTTTGGAAAAAAGTGGGAACGATGTCGCTAGTGATCCTTGGCCTGACACACCACCTAACCTTAGGAGGAGGCCTTCTGTAATCTCTTCAGTGACCTCAGGTGTGTGGAGATACTTCCATGAACTCTACACCATCCTAACCAGCCCCCGCGTGCCCTGGGCCTGTGCAGCCGTCTACAAGGCTTTTGTGGTACACAGGAGATTCCAGAAGTACAGGGATGATACCTGACTAATACCCTAGAGGTTGATGGCAGCGGCAGCCCTATCTATTGTTTGCATTCGCTCTAACAAGCTGGTGTTGAAACTGGCTGGCAGAATGCCAGGGAAGCCAAGGTCAGCGTACTTTGAAACAGCGAAGTGAGTCATGGGAGCCAGGACTTGCACATTGCACATACCCACAGGAGCACCTGACTCACCCACCTCCAGGGGAACATGTATTGGCTAGCTGCCTGTGCCCGGCTCTGTCCTAGGTGTGTAGTGAGTGACAAAAGGACGTGCAAGCCACAGGGAGTCCTCATCTTGCTGGGGAGACAGACGTGAACGGAAAGAAAAATGGAAGCGAATAATCAGGCATGAAGTCCGTGCAAAGAGAAAGCGTCACGAGCTGGGGTGGGTGGGAGCAGAGGTGAGGGGCCCAGCCCAGGTGGAGTGAACGGTAGAAAGCAGAGTGGAAGGGAGCAAGGCATCAGAGCGGTATAGAACGCAGACCTGGGCAACAGGTTGGCCCAGTTGGAATCCTGATGTGCTGCTATCTTGCTCTGAGACTGTGGGGAGATTCCGTACCCTTCACAAGCCTCAATTTCAGAGCTGTAAAGTGGAGAGAGTGTTACTGTCAACTTTTCCCATTCATCCAACAACTTGTTCTTGAATGTGTCAGGCGTTGGTTTAGATGCTGGGGATACAGTAACAGATGGGTCCTCGCTCTTAGAGAGCTTGCTTTCTGGTAGCAGAAGGAGACAGTAAACAAGAAAATAACAGAAAGTGGTAAGTGCCACACACACAGAGAATGAAAACAGAGACATAGATGAGAGCCCTTGGGGAGCTCCTTCAGATGTGTGCCTGGAAAGCTCTCTCTGAAGAGGGGACACATCCTGGGCCAGAACGATGACAGGAAGCCAGCTCTGCGTGGGGTGCGAGGGGAGAGGGAGGTGCAAAGACCCTGGGCCCTGAGAGGCCTTGGCAGGGTCAAGGGCAGCCAGGCGACCAGCGTGGCTGGATGGGGGTGGGCGTGGGATGAGCATAGATGAGGTGAAGAAGGAGTAGATGGGGCCAGATTGCCAGAGTATAATTTTCACCCAGTGAAATGATCTGATCTCCACCTCTGAGCAGTTTCAACAAATGCATATCAAGACCCAAACAGTTTCGTCACCCTAGAAAGTTCCCTACTGCTCCTTGACCTTCATATCCCTCTACTCCCAGAAGCAACCACTGATCTACTTTGTGTCACCGCAGGTTAGTTTTGATATTCTAGCATTTCTTATAAATGATACCACATAGTACACACACTATTCTTTTTTCACTCCGCTTAGGATTTTGGGGATTCATCCATGTTGTCTCATGCATCAGTAGTTAATTTCTTTTTATTGCTCAGAAATACTCCACTGTACGGATGTACCACAGTTTATCTGTCTACCTGTTGATGGACATCTGGGCTGTTTCCAGTAGATTCAGAGAAAACCTGCATTTTCAAGCATCTCCTTTTGGCTGCTCTGAGAAGAATAAAGTGTTTAAGAGAAAGAGTGGAAAAAGAGGGCCACTTGAAGTTTTTGCAGTCTAGGTATAAGTGGATGGTGGCTTGGAGAAGTTATTGCAGTCTAGGTATAAGTGGATGGTGGCTTGGAGAAGTTATTGCAGTCTAGGTATAAGTGGATGGTGGCTTGGATGAGGGTGGTAGCAGTGGAGGGGTGAGAAGGAGACAGTTTGGGGCTATGAGTTTAGAAGCAACAGGATTTGATTTATTGGCAGGGTGGGTGGGAGGCATGCGAAGAAAAGACAGAAGTGAACGTAATGTCTGGGTTGCTGGCCTGAGCAGCTGAAAGGATGGTAGTTTCATTTATCAAGATTTGTGACCACCTAGAGGGGTGGGATAGGGAGGGTGGGAGGGAGAAACAAGAGGGAGGGAATATGGGGATATATGTATACGTATAGCTGATTCACTTTGCTATACAGCAGCAACTAACACACCATTGTAAAGCAATTATACTCCAATAAAGATGTTTAAAAAAAAAAAAAAGGGTGAGACCGTGGGAGAAGCATATTGGGGTGGGTGAGAGTCAAGAATTCTTTCACGGATGTGTTAACATATATCTCTTAGCCAAGTGTTTTTTTTTGTTTTGTTTTGTTTTTGCGGTACGTGGGCCTCTCACTGTTGTGGCCTCTCCCACTGTGGAGCACAGGTTCCGGACGCGCAGGCTCAGCAGCCATGGCTCACGGGCCCATCCACTCCGCGGCATGTGGGATCTTCCCGGACCGGGGCACGAACCCGTGTCCCCTGCATCAGCAGGCGGACTCTCAACCACTGCGCCACCAGGGAAGCCCCCAAGTGTTGTTTTGATGATAAAGTGAGGTAATCCATTTAGCAGTTGTGTATAATATCTGGAACATTCTTTTTTTAAATAAATTTATTTATTTAATTTATTTTTGGCTGCATTGGGTCTTCGTTGCTGTGCCCAGGCTTTCTCTAGTTGCAGCGAGTGGGGGCTACTCTTCATTGTGGTGTGTGGGCTTCTCATCATGGTGGCTTCTCTTGTTGTGGAGCACAGGCTCTAGGCGCACGGGCTTCAGTAGTTGTAGCACGTGGCCTCAGTAGTTGTGGCTCGTGGGCTCTAGAGCGCAGGCTCAGTAGTTGTGGCACATGGGCTAAGTTGCTCTGTGGCATGTGGGATCTTCCCGGATCAGGGCTTGAACCCATGTCCCCTGCATTGGCAGGTGGATTCTTAACCACTGCGCCACGAGGGAAGCCCAATATCTGGAACATTCTAAATGCTCAGCAAATGGTATCTACTATTATAGTTAAAAGCAATGCTAAGTAAACCTAAGTGTCCATCAACAGAGGAATGGATAAAGAAGATGTGGTATATTATACAATGGAATATTACTCAGCCATAAAAAAATGAAATAATGCCATTTGCAGCAACATGGATGGACCTGGAGATTGTCATACTAAGTGAAGTAAGTCAGACAAGGACAAATATCGTATGATATCACTTATACGTGGAATCCGAAAAATAGTACCCGTGAACTTATTTACAAAACAAACTCACAGACATAGAAAACAAACTTATGGTTACCAAGGCAGGGGGAGGGATAAACTGTGAGTATGGTTTTAACATATACACACTACTATATATAAAATAGATGAACAACCAGGACCTATTGTATAGCACAGGGAACTATATTCAATATCTTGTGATAACCTATAGTGGAAAAGAATAGAAAAAAAGACTATAGATATATACATATATATGTATAACTGAATTACTTTTCTGTACACCTGAAACTAACACAGTATTGTAAGTCAACCATACTTAAAAAAACAAAACAAAACAAAAAAGCAGTGCAAAGTGATAATGATTGATCTTAATAAAGCAACTAGCCCAACTGGAGAAAAAGGAAAAGCGAGTAAATGGAAATCATGGGAAATAGGATCCACTGGGTAAAGAAGAAAACAGTTGATAGAAGGTCTTGAATTTCAAGTAGAAAAAGTCAAACTGAATCCACTTACTAATAGTGAGTCTTTGCACTTTAAGACAGAGGAGACATGAGATATTTTAGAGCAAGGAGGTCTAGGTTTTGGTCTTCGCTCCTCTGCCAGCTGGGTGAATGCAAAGCCACACCCTTCTCTAAGGACTGAATCACTGGCCCTTCCTACGGGGCTATTGGGTGGGGAAAATAGGATGATGTAGGCGAAAATTGCCTTGGGAAGTATCAGAAGTGTTTGACATTATTCAATGTCATTTTAGAGTAGAGCCATGTGTGCAGTAGGTGTTATATGGAGGGTGGGAGTGGGAACAGATTGAAGGTAGGGAGGAGGCTGTTCCTTCTAACTGGCTAGTAAGGGCCTGACCTAGGGCCTTGGCAGTGAGAAAGGAGAAGGTATAAATCTGGCAAAGACTTTGAAAGGAGAATCAGGTGGCCTTGGGTGAGGGCCTTGAATGCAGATGTATCAGGAGCTGGGAGAAAAGCCTAATGCCTGTGTAGGGAATAGCATAGTTGAAAAGGGGGTGTGTTGGAGTTGAGGGCAAGCCTTCAAGTAAAACCTGGGCCGAGATGCCAGGTGTGGGCAGTTGGGAATGTGGGCTGGACGCTCTGCCCTGCAGGTTGTGCTGGTTAAGGGGACTTGCGAGGCATCAGCCCAGATACTGGCTGATGCTCTAAGAGCGTGAGCCGGCCCAGGATGCAGTGTACGCGGCACTGTTTATTTTGCTCGTCATGATTGATTTGGTGCCAAGACAGCAGGCTGAGGAGTGAGACATTCTGTCAGTCAGCTGGTTGCCCGGGCTGCTCAGTGCCAGCCAAGCAATTTGAGGAATCTTCCCACTGCGTTGGAGGCTGAGCTGACTGCTTTGGCAGGTTCACCGGTGAAGTCCAAGATGGACGGTGTGTGTATGAAAAGACTCCAGGAATTGTCTGGGCTTCAGGGTTCCGGGGCACCAGTTTCTTGGCCCTGGTGTCACTCAGGACCTCTTGAGGCCCTTCCAAGGGTGATGCATGTTTCGGTTTGGTCCTGGAGAGGTGACTCAGACATAAGGAAGGGGCTGGCCCACCCCTAGGCCGTTTGGTAGCACTGGAGTCATTCTAGCACCTTCTGAGACCATGCCTGAGGGTCCTGGGCCTTGGGTTCAGTCGGATCTGATTATTTAGCATAAAGAGTGCAGTTCCTTATTGAAGTCCAGCACAGACACAGGGATTTCTTCCAGACCCAGAGGTCTCCTCCTGAAGGTTTTCTGTGGATTGGATGTTGGTGCCTCGTGGAGGGCCTGCAAGGATGTTGTTTGACTAGGGTGTCCGTACCTGCTTGTCTTGTCCTGGGTCATTTCCTCAGGTTGACCACTCTCTTCTCCTCTGTACCCTGGACCTCTCTCTTCAATATCTGTTTTTTTTTGGTTCCTTGTGGCTTTCCAGACCAAAATGGCACCCTTAATTAAGGTCTTCAGAGACGCTCCTGCTCTGAGTTACCTCGCCGGTTATCTAGTCTCCCCTTCCGATTCTGTTTTCACTCTCAATTCCAGGCAAATTTGATCTCCTGAGGGAAGACCCCCTCCCCCACTCCCACTTTATTCTTTTCACTTGTACTAAAAGTCACCAAAATTTAAAAATCCCAGTTTCCAGTCATAACTTTATGGTGTCTGCTGGCTGTCTGTGGGCAACTGTGTCAACTGGAAGTATTATCACACAGTGAAGAGAGAAAAAGTGTTCATGTCCCAGAAAGGATTACTTAGCCCGTGAAATTTAAACTGTATATGGAAAGCTCACGTTAATCCAGGGAGAAGAGAGAGGTATTAACACCCACATCCCCGAGACCATCTTTTTCCTTCACACCTTTGCTACTCTGAGTGGGGTCCTCACCTGGGAATTTCTTCCAAATGCAGCATCTTGGGCCCCGCCCTGGCCCTACTGATCCTGAATCTGCGTTTTAACAAGATTGCCTAGGTAATTCAGGAGCAGAGTAAAGTTTGAGAGGCACTGCTGCAAATCCCACGAGCATTAGTCAGACTACTTCCACAGCAGTTCACTTCTAAAGAGAACATTTATTGGGATCACAGCTCATACAGCAGACTCTGGGTGTTGTTGCTGTTTTAAAATAGGATTAAAAGAATTTTCTTCCCGAAGGAATACAGGCACACAGTTAAGAGCAAACTTCAGACTGCTCGCAATGGTGGCCAAAGAAAATTTAGACACTCTCACCCCAGTCTTCCCCGACCCCAGGCTCACTCCTCATTCCCTTGGACTTATTTCCAGAAATTGTTGGTCTCCCCTCCGCCACCCTCCTGAGGCTGCATCTTACATTTTCTACTAGAATTCGAGGAGGGGAACTAGAGTCACTGTACAGAAATCCATTTTCGATTCCGACGAGGCTCGAATGAATTTGTGAACAGGCCAGAAAGCTGCATGGCAGCAGGTCAAAGGTGTTGGGTGAGGGAGTCCGAAAGGGACGCCAGCAACATGGCTTTATTATTAGCAAGTTTTAATTGTTTCACACTCTCCACTAATTTTAAAAACAGGGCAGCCTACTTAATGACTTATTTCTGTCATTTGCTATTTCTCTTTTGCTGGGACAGATTCTGCCGGCAGAGATGTGGCCACCTAGATGCTCTGACTTCTTTTGCTTTTTTCTATCTGAAAGGACAGAGGTGGAGACCCCCATGTGCCGGTCTTTTATTATGATGATGATTTTTAATGTCGCGTATTCAGCTTCTTTAATTTGTATTTGAGAAAATAAGCCTCAATTTTGGGACGCGCTTTGGGGAAACTTCGTAGAAGACTCATGTTTGAAGTGATAATTTAATAGCAAGTTCTTGCCCTTTTAAAAGACAGTTTTATTGAGGTACCATTTGCATGCCATAAATTCCTCTGGTTTTAGGCATGCAATTCAGTGATTTTTAGGAAATTGAGTTGTACAGTCATCACCAAAATCCAGGTTTCCATTACCCCAAAAAAGATCCTTGTGTCCATTTGCAGTCAACCCTGTTTGCACCTCCAAGCCCCAGACTACTAATTGACTTTCTATCTCTATACATTTGCCTTTTCTGGACATTTATATAAATGGAATTGTACAATACATGGTCTTTTATGACTGGCTTCTTACACTTAGGATAATGTTTTTTTTTTTTTTTTTTTGCGGTACGCGGGCCCCTCACTGTTGTGGCCTCTCCCCTTGCAGAGCACAGGCTCCGGACGCGCAGGTTCAGCGGCCATGGCTCACAGGCCCAGCCGCTCCGCGGCATGTGCGATCTTCCCGGACCGGGGCACGAACCCGTGTCCCCTGCATCGGCAGGCGGACTCTCAACCACTGTGCCACCAGGGAAGCCCAGCATAATGTTTTTGAAGTTCATCCATGCAGTAGCTTGTATCAACACTTCATTCTTCTTTACTGCCAAGTAACATTCCAATGTATGGATATGGCACATTTTGTTTATGAACCAGTTCACCAGTTGATGGACTTTTGTTTTCTTTCCACTCTTTGGCTGGTATGAATCACGTTACTGTGGACATCTGCATGCAGCTCTTCGTGTGGATATTTTCATTTCTGTTGGGTAGATACCCATGGGTGGGTTTGCTGGGTCATGTGATAAATTTATGCTTAACTTTAAAAGGATTGCTTTTTAAAGTTGTGACAGAATGCACATCACATAAACTTTATCAACTTAACCATTTTTAAGTGTACAGTTCAGCGGCACAGAGAAATTCCCTATGCTGTGCAGCCATCACCACCGTCTCTGCTTAGAATTCATTTCATCCTGCAAAACTGAAACTGCCCACTGAACGGTAACTCCCCATGGCTCTGTCCACTCAGCTCCTGCCAGCCTCCATTATTCTCTCTGTCTCTATGATTTGACTACTTTTCAGTCTGTTGATTATGTTCTTTTGATGCACAGAAGTTTAAAACTTTGATTAAGTACTTTTTTTTTTTTTTGCTGCATTGTGCGGTTTGTGGGATCTTATTTCCCCAACAAGGGATCGCACCCGGGCCGCCTGCAGTGGAAGTGCCAAGTTCCAACCACTGGACCCCCAGAGAATTCCCGATTAAATCCTATTTTTTGTTGTTGTTGCCTTTGCTTTTGGTGTCATATCCAAGAAGTCATTGCCAAATCGAATGTCATGCAGCTTTCCCCCCCTGTATTTTCTCCTAAGAGTTTTATAGTTTTAGGTTTTGTGTTTAGGTCTTTGATCCATTTGAAGTTAGTTTTTGTATATGGTGTAAGGTAAGGGTCCAACAATTTCATTCTTTTGCATGTGAATGTCCAGTTTTTCCAGCATCGTTTGTCGAAAAGACTGTCCTTTTCCCATTGAATGGTCTTGGCACCCTTGTCGAGAATCATTTGACCATATATGTGAGGGTTTATTTTGGGTTTTTCTATTGGTTTAACTTTTTAAGAAACCGCCAAACGGTTTCCAAAGCAACTGTGCCGTGTTACAATCCCCTCCAACAACGTGTGAGGATTCCCATTTCCTCATATCCTTGACAAAATTTATTACCTGCTCTTTTTTTTTTAAATTTTGTTGCGCTGGGTCTTAGTTGCAGCAGGCAGGCTCCTTAGTTGTGGCTCGAGGACTCCTTAGTTGTAGCAGGCGGGCTCCTTAGTTGCGGCATGCATGTGGGATCTAGTTCCCTGACCAGGGATCGAACCCGGGTCTCCTGCATTGGGAGCACAGAGTCTTAACCACTGCGCCACCAGGGAAGTCCCCTTACCTGCTCTTTTGATTATAGCCATCCTCGTAGGTGTGAAGTTGTATCTCATTGTGGTTTTGGTTCTTGACCTTTGAACATTCTGCCTTTGTCCAGCCTGGAACAGAGAGGTAGTAAGACAGAGTGAGGACACCCTCCCTCCCTCTCCCCGACATACACACAACCACAGGACCAGTTACCTGCCTGAACGCACTTAGTCCTTCTGCAGGGTAGACTGAATAAGCTCGGGCAAGTGTCTTAACATCTTAGAGCCTCAGCTTTCTCTTCTGAATAACGGGAATAATAAAACCCTTTCTCGAGACGTCCCTGGCAGTCCAATGGTTAAGACTCCGAGCTTCCACTGCTGGGGGCAAGGGTTCGATCCCTGGCTGGGGAACTAAGATCCCACATGCCATGTGGTACGGCCAAAAAAAAAAAACAACAAATCGCTTTCTCACACGAGGTGAGATAAGAACAAGTATACAAGTGCCTTTTTTTTCTGGTTCTTAATAAATGTTGGATTCACAGTTTCACTCCCTACATTTCCCATCTGTGTGATTTTGCTGTAGGACATCCCTGTCACTGATTTAACTTTTCCAGCAAATATGACTTTCCAGCATTTTAAGCATAACAGAGCCCTGCTAGCAGCTTGGCCATCTCTCTCCGGTTCCTCTGGATGCCACCCAAATATCTTCACGCTCACGTCTCTCATCGACGCTGAGTGAACTGGGAAGCACCCTGCCCCCTTGCCTGCCTGTCATCTGGGTCATGATCACTTGTTTATCCAGTTTTGCTTCCTTATCATCCGTCCTGGCTTTTGTGTAGTCTGACAAAATCTGGTGCATTCTCCTGACTTCTCACTCTGGATCCTGTTGGGGCAAAAAACATGTTTATCCTAGGCCTGTCGAAAGCAGTGAGGTGGCCTTTGCTTTCTCGGTGCTGCTGCCACATCTGCCGAGACTTGCCCCCGGGTGCGGGGGTGGGGAGGGGAGATGCACTCCCCCTGGCAGCCTCCCCGCCTGTGCCTGGGTTGCTAGCTGCGGTGGTAATTGGCTTGGCAGTGCACGCCCTAAAAGGTTGTCCTGCAGCCGATACTTTGTTGAAGCTGCGAGGCCAACCCCCTTGGGAGTTCCCTGCAACAGCAGCTGTCTTGTCTTATTAAGGAGAGACATGGGAAAGGTGTTTTGAAGGGAGACGTCTTATCTCAAAGCACAGTGGCTGGGCCTGAACATCTGGAAGGGAGATAGGAAGGCCAAGGCAGAGGGCAGGGTGGCAGCAGCTTGGGACACTTGGCAGAAAATGCTTCGCTGGCAGTTGAGGATAATGGTTGAATGTTTTCCAAGGACGTAATACGTCCCCTTCAGTAAACTGGGCAATAAGTCCCATACCTATTAAAAATGTTGTGCACTTAGGTTCTGAGTGTCCCATGATGCTTGTACACATGTTAGGAAGTATTTTTCATATCCTACCAACATGAAACATTTAGAAACAAGTGAGCATAAGCTGTTAGGGTCCATAGTGAAGACTTGGGTTTGAGGGGGTGAATTCCCTTTAAACTGTAGTGCAGCAGTGTCACCAGAAGTGGAATGTGAGCCCACATCTGTAACTTGACATTTCCTTATAGCTACTTGTATATTTTCTTTTAAATTTTCATTGGAGTATAGTTGATTTACAATGTTGTTAGTTTCTGCTGTACAGCAAAGTGAATCAGTTATACATATAGATGTATACACTCTTTTTGAGATTCTTTTCCCATATAGGTCATTCATTATAGAGTATTGAGTAGAGTTCTCTGTGCTGTAAAGTAGGTCCTTATTAGTTATCTATTTTATGCCACTTGTATTTATTTCCTCTGGCTGCCGTAACAAATGATCACAAACAAATTGTCAGAAAGTTCCTTTAATTCAGTTCTGGAGGCCAGAGGTCTGAAATCAAGGTGTCAGCAGGGCCATGCTCCCTTTGAAGGGTCTGGAAAGAATCTTTCCTTGCCTTTTCTAGCATCTGGTGATTCCTGGCAACGCTTGGCCTTTCTTGTTTTTGTTTTTGTTTTTTCCCCCGTGACTTTTGGGATCTTAGTTCCCCGACCAGGGATTGAACCCACACCCACGGTAGTGAAAGCGCGGACTCCTAACCACTGGACCGCCAAGGAATTCCCCTTCCTTGGTTTTATAGTTGTGTCTCTCCAGTCTCCGCCTCCGTTCTCACATGGCATCTTCCCTGAGTGTCAGTGACTCGGCTTCCAAATCTCCCTCTCTCCTTTCTCTTATAAAAATACCAGTTATTGGGCTTCCCTGGTGGCGCAGTGGTCGAGAGTCCGCCTGCCGATGCAGGGGACTCGGGTTCATGCCCCGGTCTGGGAAGGTCCCACATGCCGCGGAGCGGCTGGGCCCGTGAGCCATGGCCGCTGAGCCAGCGTGTCCGGAGCCTGTGCTCCGCAATGGGAGAGGCCACAACAGTGAGAGGCCCGCGTATTGCAAAAAGACAAACAAACCATTTATTGGTTTCAGGGCCCAGTCTAAACCAGGATAATTTCATCTCAAGATCCTTAAGTAGGACTTCCCTGGTGGTGCAGTGGTGAAGAATTCACCTGTCAATGCAGGGGACCTGGGTTTAAGCCCTGGTCCGGGAAGATCCCACATGCCACGGAGCAGCTAAGCCCATGCATCACAACTACTGAGCCTGCATGCTGCAACTACTGAAGCCCATGTGCCTAGAGCCCGTGGTCTGCAACAAGAGGAGCCACCGCAGTGAGAAGCCCGCGCACTGCAACAAAGAGTAGCCCCTGCTCACCACAACTAGAGAAAGCCCGCGCACAGCAACAGAAACCCAACGCAGCCAAAAATAAGTTTTTTTTTTTTTTTAAAAAAAGATACTTAAGTAATCCTATTGCCAAATAAGTTCCCTTTGTGAGGTTCCAGGTGGTCCTAAACTTTGGGGGGACACTATTCCACCCACCACACCACATTAAAAAAAAGGAGAGAAAACAATTCCATTTTGTTAATTTTAATGTTTTATGTAATATTCCAAAATATCATTATAACATGTAATCAATATAACAGAATTCTTAGCGAGATATTTTAACATTCTTTTTTCCCCCTTGGACACTAAGTCTTTGAAATTCAGTGCATATCTTACAGTTACAGCACATCTCAACTTGGACTTTCTCTGAGGGCTGCATAGCGGCTTGTGGCGGACTGCCATGTGCTGGCCAACACGCTGACAAAGCTTTTATGCTTCTCAGTGTTTTGCCCTGTACTTTCGCCCTCTCTCCTCTCTTCTCGCCCTCCCTTTACCCTCCTCTTAGCTTAAGAAATAAAAACCTACTTTGTAAAAGCTACTGGGTCCCCAAGACTCAGTGGAGGAAGCCGAGTTAGCCAGTTTTGAAAGAAAAGTCCTTTTATTCAGTTACATTTTTAAGCATCAGGGTTCATTGTTGTACAGTTTATTAAGCACTTCTATCACAAGTGGCTTAAATAAATGTGGTTAATATTTGGGATGTAACATTTTTTATCGAGTAGGCTATTGGGAGGAATCTCCCTGCCGTGAGATTTGTGACCCACCCATTTAGCAGCCCCTCCATGAACGTGGCATTATTCTGTCCTGTTAAGACAAGAAGAGGCACAAACTTTTCTTTCTGGGCTGACTGAGTCTTTTGCAGTCATGAAGTTAAGATTAATGTCTCTCAAAATCTGTATTGTCTTCTCCAAGAGTTGCAAGCTTGTTACTTTTTGGCTTGAACCTCAGTGAGGGGAGGGGTTGGTTTATAAGCAGACCCACAGGGAGAAGAGTTTTGGATCCTTGAATTCTTAAATGTGGTCTGTGATAAGAAGGTGGTTTCCACCCTCCTTCACACAACTGATGTATACTGAGCCTCTGTTATTGTTGTTGGAATCTCTCCGGAATTATGTTTTCCCTTCAGAGGAATCAATGTTAAAGAAAATTAGCAAGCAACCCATGAATATGAATACCACAGAGAAGAATATAGAGTACAGTGGGAATGTCCCTTCCCCTCCCCAACTTTTGCCCCATCCCCCATAAGTATGTATCTGTCTAGGTCCTCTGTATACCCACCCACATTCATATATATATATATATATATATATATATATATATATATATATACATACACACACACACACACATTTTTTTGGCTGCGTCGCCTGCCTTGCGGGATCTTAGTTCCCCCACCAGGGATCGAACCTAGGCCCTTGGCAGTGGAAGTGCAGAGTCCTTACCACTGGACCACCATGGAATTCCCCACATTGTTATATATTTAAATTGCTTATTCATTTATTTTTAAAAAACATATATCAGATTATGGTATATATTGTTCTGTGGTTTGCCTTTTCTGCCATTTACCAGGACCTAGAGAGGTTCCACATCAGCACAAATAGTTAGCCGCCTTCTTTTTTTTTTTAAACCATTTAAAAAAAAATTGAAGTATAGTTAATTTACAATTTTGTGTTAGTTTCAGGTATACAGCAAAGTGATTCAGTTTGTATTGTACATACATACATATATACTTTTTAAAATAAACTTATTTATTTTTGCCTGCGTTGGGTCTTCGTTGTGGCGTGCGGGCTTCTCATTGTGGTGGCTTCTCATTTCAGGTCACGGGTTCTAGGAGCGGGCTCCAGTAGTGGTGGCTCATGGGCTCAGTAGTTGTGGCTCACGGGCTTAGTTGCTGCACAGCATGTGGGATCTTCCTGGACCAGGGATCAAACCTGTGTCCCCTGCATTGGCAGGAGGATTCTTAACCACTGCGCCCCCAGGGAAGTCCCTATATTCTTTTTCAGATTCTTTTCCCTTATAGGTTATTACAAGGTATTGAATATAGTTCCCTGTGCTATACAGTAGGTCCTTGTTTATCTGTTTTATATATAGTAGTGTGTATATGTTAATCCCAAACTCCTCATTTATCCCCTGCTCCCTGCTATCCCCACTGGTAACTTTGTTTGTTTTCTATATCTGTGAGTCTATTTCTGTTTTGTAAATAAGTTCATTTGTATCATTATTTAGATTGCACATATAAGTGATAACATATGATACTTGTCTTTGAGTTACTTCACTTAGTATTATAATCTCTAGGTCCATCCATGTTGCTGCAAATGGCATTATTTCATTCTTTCTTATGCCTGAGTAATATTCCATTGTATATGTAATATATATACATACACAATGGAATATTACTTTATATATATATTTATAAATATATATATAGTATCTCACATCTTTATCCATTCATCTGTCGATGGACACTTAGGTTGCTTTCATGTCTTGAGTTAGCCTTTTTTTTTTTTTTTAATTTGGCCACAACTACACGGCATGTGGGATCTCAGTTCCCTGACCAGGGTTCGAACCTGCTGCTTCCGAATGTGGCCCCTGCATTGGAAGCACAGAGTCTTAACCACTGGACCTCCAGAGAAGTCCCTAGCGTGTGATAAAGGTGGTACAATAGTCGGTAGTAACAAGCTACATAATTTAATAAATTCTTCTCTTGATCAAATTTTAGATGACATATATATGATATATATAAGATGACATATATATTTTGCTTTAATAAGCAGTATATACAAATATCATTGAGCACATGTGAATATTTCTGTAGGTGCCCTTCCTAATTGTGCTGTTGGGCCAAAGGGCAGGAACATTCCAATTTGACTTCCAAAAGGCTGCACCAGTGTTTCCTCCCACACATGTGTGTGAGGTGCATGTTTCCCCTGCAAGATGTCAACCTTTTATTTTTATTTTTTGGCAAACTGATTAGTGTGAGGAAATATATCACAGGGTTTGTATCTTTTATTTATTTATTTTTCTTGTTTTTGCTTTTTAAAAATTTCATCACAGGGCTTTTAATTTTTTATTTCCCCATTAATAGTTACTTTGACCACTTTGTACAGGTTTGTTTGTAATTAGCATTCATTTTTCTTGGAATCACTTGGATTTGCCATTTTGTTTCTATCAGACTGCCTTTTCAAATTGTTTTGTAGATGATCTATATATGCTCTGGATCTTAATACTTTGATTATGGGTTGTAAGTGTATGCCCTCTCAACTGATCCTGATTTACAACATTTATAGATTAAGGAGAATTGATATCTTTACACTGTTCAGTCTTCCTATCAAGAACAATGCATATTTCTTCATTTATTCATCTTTAGTAGACAGTTGTAGTTTTTTGAATATAGGTCTTACTCATCTTGAAGTTTTGTCCCTAAGTATTTGATGGCTCTTGCTATTAGGATCTTTTTTTTCCTGTTACATTTTCTGAGTGGCTATTGGTGATGGAAAAGCTTCTGAGTTTTATGTTGCTCTTATATCCAGCCAGTTTATTAATTTCTTTATTAGTTTTGATAATCTTTAAGAATTGCCTGCCAATATTCATAGTTTTTGTGTACTACTAGTGTAGTGTTGAACTCTGGGCATATTCAGGACTTTCTTGTTTTGGTGACTTTAATAGGAATGATTTTTTTTTTTGGCTGCGCTGCGTGGCATGTGGGATCTTAATTCACTGACCAGGGATCGAACCTGTGCCCCCTGCATTGGAAGTGCGGAGTCTTAAGCACTGGACCACCAGGGAAGTCCCAGTAGGAATGATTTTATGTCTATTTAGTATAATGTTTGCTTTCAAGTTAATATAATTTTCTTCTATACCAAATTTGCTATTTTTTTAAAAATCACAAATTAATTTTGAATGCTTTGAAAAGCTTTTTTGGCATCAGTCGTAATGATTTTCTCTTCCTTTAATTTGTTAATGTATGAATTAATTTGTTTCAAATGATCTATCTTTGCATTCCTGTAATAAAGTTTAGTTATTATGTACTAGTCAAGATGCATGATGTTGGATTGTGTAGTGTCAAATTTTAAAAAAATATTTACTTACTTTGGCTGTGCCAGGTCTTAGTTGTGGCACGCAGGATCTTGGTTGCAGCATGCGGACTTCTTAGTTCCGGCATGAGGGCTTCTTAGTTGTGGCATGTAGGATCTAGTTCCCCAACCAGGGATCGAACCCGGCCCCCTGCATTGGGAGTGTGGAGTCTTACCCACTGGACCACCAGGGAAGTCCCCCTGTATTGTTGAATTTGATTTACAAGTATTTCATTTTTGTTGTTGTGAGGTTGGGCTGGTGACTTTTTCTATGTTTTTTTGCTCTCTGTATTTTGTTTTACTGTTAGGGTTATACTGAATTCATAGAATGATATGTGGTTTTTAATCTTTTTATAATGCTTTGGCACAGTTTTCAATACCAATGACTGGTTTCCTGCTGTCCAATATGGTAGCCACTAGCCACAAATGACAATTGACTATCTGAAACATGGCTTGTTTGAGTTGAGATGTGCCATGTCAGATATCCCTTGGGTTTTGAAGACTTAGCATAAAAAACTATGTAAGATATCTTATTTATAATATTTTTATACCAATTCCATGTTAAAATGGTAACATTTTAGATGTTATATGAAATAAATTTATTATTTAAATTAATCTCACCTACTTTTACTTTTTGAAATCTGGCTACTAGAAAATTTTAAATTTTGTCTGTGGTTCACATAATATTTATGTTGGATGACCCTTGAGAATTAACTAGAATGTTCCTATAAAACTATCTGGACCTGGGTCCTTTTTTAGGAGTAGATTTTTGACGCCCTTTTCACTTCTTTTAGGATTGTTAGAAACTTTACTACTTAGTAAATCAGGTTTGATAATTTATATTTTCTGAGGGAAGTCAGGAAGTCACCTGTTTCATCTAGTTTTTCAAATTTATTGGTATAAAGTTCTACAGAGTACTTATTTAGGCTATAAAATAAATCTGTAGTTTTATGTCCTTTCTCATTTCTTTCTTTCCCCCTTGATTAGACTTGCCAAGAGTTTGTTTAATTTAATGTTCTTTTCAAAAACCAACCATTTATAATACTGGCTAGGTATATGCTTTTGTTCATTACTGAGTTCCTTAAATATTTTTTGCATTAATTTCTTCTGTCTATTTTGCTTGAGTTTTTAAAAATTTTCCTGATTTTTTTCTAGATTATTAAATTTTTTTTCTAGATTATTGAGTTGAATGATTAGTTCATTTATTTTTAATCTTTCTGTTTTTTCCCATAAATGCATTTAAGGGTCTTTGTTTTCCTTTATGTGTTGCCTTAACCATATCCTATAGGTTTTGATATATTGTGTTCTTACTGAGTGATTGTGTATATGTAACCTTGCCATTTCTTTCTCTTCACATCCACTCTGTTATAAAAATGTCCACCAAGGTCACCCCATGAGCCTTTTGAGTGACTCTCCATTGTTCTCACATGTGGTGGGAATGGAGCTGATTGATTCTGCAAGGAGCATCACTTTTTTTTTTTTTTTAATTTTTATTGGTGTATAGTTGATCTACAATGTTGTGTTAGTTTCTGCTGTACAGTAAAGTGATTCAGTTATACGTATACGTATGTCCAGTCTTTTAAAATTTTCTTTACCCATATAGGTCATTACAGAGTATTGAGTAGAGTTCCTTGTAGGTCCTTATTAGTTATCTATTTTACGTATAGTAGTGTGTATGTGTCAATCCCAATCTCCCAGTTTATCCCTCCCCCCCTTCCCCCTTGGTAACCATAAGTTTGTTTTCAACATCTGTGACTCTCTGTTTTGTAGATAAGTTCATTTGTGTCATATTTTAGATTCCACATATAAGTGATATCATGTGATATTTGTCTTTCTCTGTCTGACTTACTTCACTTAGTATGAGTCTCTAGGTCCATTCATGTTGCTGCCAATGGCATTATTTCATTCCTTTTTATGGCTGAGTAATATTCCATTGTGTGTGTGTGTGTGTATGTGTATATATCCCACATTTTCTTTATCCATTCATCTGTCGAAGAACATTTAGGTTGCTTCCATGTCTTGGCTATTGTGAATAGTGCTGCTGTGAACATAGGGGTGCATATATCTTTTCAAATTAAGAGTTTTGTCTGGATAATGCCCAGGAGTGGGGTTGCTGGATCATATGTGTGAGGGGCATAACTTTTCATTTGTAAGCTGTCCAATCTTTTGTTCAGTAAGAGCTGTGATTCTCTAGTGATTGGGGCCAATATCCTGAAGCTCCTTTCATCGGCTGCATCCTCTTCAGGTCCTTGCTTTGAAGTATTAACTGTTGTAGTTCATCATGACTTACAGAGCTCTTGTTCCAGCTCACCCTTCACCTAACAGGGCACTCCTAGCATATTACCATCATCTTTATAACCACTTGTGTTCACTCTAGCGCCTACCCACATTCATTACTTAATGCCCCCACCAGTCTTGTGAGATAGGTATTTTATACTCATTTTATAGCTTGGGAAGCTTAGGGAGATTAAGGGGTTTACCCCGGGTTCATACAGTTAGTAAATGTTGGAGCTAAGATTTGAAACCACATTTATATCACTGTGAGGCCCACCCTTCTGACCACGGCTTTGATACTGTGTACCTGCAGCCTTTCTACCAGCTTCAACCTAAGATGGAACATTTTGCTGACCATGAGTTTGCCTCCCTTCCTTCCCCTATCGTTGCTGTGGGTTGGTCGAGGGCAGGTGCTGAAGGGCTGCGGAGGAAGGGGACAAGTCCTTGCGGGAGGGCTCAGAAAGGACCCCTTCCCCAGTCTCCTGCCAGCCTCTTGTGATGGAGGATTGCCTCAGCCTTCCCGGCTCCCTTTTCCTCTGCCCCTATTCTCCATCCCTGCCCTCTCGGCCCCTCCAGAGTCTGAGGAAGCAATATATCATGAAAGAACATCCTAGTCCTAGGGCTTTGCTGCAGGAACATCCAGTCTCATTCTCCCAGGTTATCTGGGAAAATTTCCAGGAATCTAGTTGCTAAGCAGAGTTTCAGGAGGAATAGGTATGCATTACCTATCTGATTCAATCCCAAAGTCTTATCTATTTTAGGCCAATGGTTCAACCTTTTGTTTGTAATTTAGGTTGAATTTTTAAGGTAAATATTATGACATAAAAAAAGCAAGGGCGGACTTCCTTGGTGGTGCAGTGGTTAAGAATCCGCCTGCCATTTTTTTTTTTTTTTTTTTTGCGGTACGCGGGCCTCTCACTGTTGTGGCCTCTCCCGTTGCGGAGCACAAGCTCCGGACGCGCAGGCTCAGCGGCCATGGCCCACGGGCCCAGCCGCTCCGCGGCACGTGGGATCTTCCCGGACTGGGGTACGAACCCGTGTCCCCTGCATCGGCAGGCAGACTATCAACCACTGCGCCACCAGGGAAGCCCCCGCCTGCCATTTTTTTTTGAGGTAGTGTGGGGGATAGTGTGGTCTCTGTGAGTTTCCACCATGGCGTACCGGGGCCAGGGCCAGGAGGTGCAGAAGGTGATGGTGCAGCCCATCAATCTCATCTTCAGATACTTGCCAAATAGATCTCGGATTCAGGTGTGGCTTTATGAGCAAGTGAATATGTGGATAGAGGGCTGTGTCATTGGTACCGATGAGTATATGAACCTCGTATTAGATGATGCAGAAGAGATCCATTCTAAAACAAAGTCAAGAAAACAACTGGGTCGGATCATGCTAACATTACTCTGCTCCAAAGTGTCTCCAACTAGAAATGATCAGTGAAGTGAGAAGTTGTTGAGAGGCAATACAGTTTTTTTTGGTGTCCTTTGTTAGAGTGTAGTTCTAAAACATTTATTTATATTGTTTTGCTCACCTTTATGTTATTACCAGATGACAATAAATGCTGTGGAATTGTTTTTATTAAAATATTTAGGGCTTCCCTGGTGGCGCAGTGGTTGAGAGTCCGCCTGCTGATGCAGGGGACGCGGGTTCGTGTCCCGGTCCGGGGGGATCCTACATGCCGCGGAGTGGCTGGGCCTGTGAGCCATGGCCGCTGAGTCTGCGCGTCCAGAGCCTGTGCTCTGCAACGGGAGAGGCCACAGCAGTGAGAGGCCCGCGTACCGCAAAAAAAAAAAGTACATTGTTTCCTTCTAAAAAAGAAAAAGAATCCGCCTGCCAATGCAGGGGACATGGGTTCGAGCCCTGGTCCGGGAAGATCCTACATGCCGTGGAGCAACTAAGCCCGTGAGCCACAACTACTGAGCCCATGTGCCACAACTGCTGAAGCCTGTGTGCCTAGAGCCCGTGTTCCACAGAGATTTCTTGTGTCTCAGTATCCAGGCCTGTGAGTGTCGTGCAGTGGGCACTCATGATCTACCCTTTATTTTATTTATTTATTTATTTATTTATTTATTTATTTATTTATTTATTTATTTATGGCTGTGTTGGGTCTTTGTTGCCGCACGTGGGCTTTCTCTAGTTGTGGTGCGCGGGCTTCTCATTGCGGTGGCTTCTCTTGCGGAGCACAGGCTCTAGGTGCACGGACTTCAGTAGTTGCGGCTCGTGGGCTCAGTAGTTGTGGCTTGCGGGCTCTAGAGCACAGGCTCAGCAGTTGTGGTGCATGGGCTTAGTTGCTCCGTGGCCTGTGGGATCTTCTTGGACCAGGGATCGAAGCCACATCCCCTGCGCTGGCAGGCGGATTCTTAACCACTGTGCCACCAGGGAAGTCCCTTATCTACTCTTTGCCTTCTCCTCCCTGTGCATTCTTCCCACCACCCTGCAAATGCAGAGAGAACCCACCCCATTAGCAGTGTCTTCTGAGCTAATCCAGTCCGCACACTGTGTGAAAAGCAGTGGGGAGTTCCCATCAGACCCAAGCACATACCGAGGGGTTTCTTACCTGTGGACTCAGACCTTTTTTTGTCCAGTCTCTTTCGTCCAGGCTGATGGCTCTTCTCGTAGATGTGGAGTGTATGGGATTGATTCAGAGGACGCTGGCTTCTCAGCTTCCTGTAATGAGGAACTTCATGCTTAACTAGGTCACCGTCTCTCTGAGAATCTGGAGTCACAGATGCTGGCTCTGGTGGGTTTACTTCTGG
This sequence comes from Monodon monoceros, assembly GCF_005190385.1. Lineage (NCBI taxonomy): Eukaryota > Metazoa > Chordata > Mammalia > Artiodactyla > Monodontidae > Monodon > Monodon monoceros. The sequence continues at coordinate 136,552,984 of NW_021703767.1, forward strand.
TCTATACAGAGTTCCTGCCAGTTTTACTTCCTGCCCCGAGCCAGCCTGCCAAAGAAGGAGACTTAGGCTGTGGTTGCTAACCTGCCAAGATGCAAAATCCATCACGTTTGTCAAAAGCTAAAGGGGTTGCTGAGGCAAATTGAGGACAGACTCCCAAGTCACATGATTCCTCAGCGTTCTGAACTTTAGTCCTTATCCAGTTGACCCCAAACCCTAACATAAATCCTCGGCCTTACTAAGTTAGGAAACCCTTGACTAGGCAACTCAGCACATTTATGACAATCCTGTGTTCCCTCGGTGGGCCTCGGTGAAGGTGTTGGCATTCCTTCCTATCCAGATAGCACAGATTTATTAAGTTCTGGATTGTATTAGGAATTATGGTGTTTCTCCATGTGATAGAATGCATCATTGGTCCTGGACTGGACGTTAACAGAAGAAGGAAATAGGACGATTTGCTCATGTAATTTAGGGACAGGAAAATGGATGGACCTTTTTTTTTTTTTTTTGCCTTAGTGATGGCCATTAAAGAAAAGGAAAAAAGCAAGTGGGGATAGTTGACCCTAATGACTAAAGGAAAAAGTGAAAGAGAAAGAAATGAGTTTGGAGACACCCTGCCTCATGTCTTTGCGCTCCATTCCTGTCCCTGCTTCAAGCCTGGAGGATCCTGTTTGAGAGGAAGGGAAGAGATCAAGTAACCAGGCTAAAGTCTTTATCATCGCCCTGGAGGCCTTGTAGGATTCCCTGCCATGTCCACCTTACCTCGCTGCCTGCGGCTCTTTCCTTTGCTTGCTGTGCTCTAGCTGTGCTGGCCTTTGTGTTGAGCAGACCAGGCATGCTCGCCTTTTCGAGCCTGGGATGCTCTTCCGCCAGGGCCCTAATGGTCAAGCCTTTGGTTGAATGCCACCTTCTCTAAAAGGCCTGGTTGAAATTGCACATTCGATCTCACTGTTCCCCGAACCCCCCTGTATCCATCGCTCCATCTTTCTTTCCGAGCGCCGTCACTCTCTGACATACTGTATGATGTGCTTATTGGTGTTGCCCGTTTGCCCTCTCCTGCAGCACCCCAGTGTCAGCTCCTTGAGGACAGGCAGGATCTTTCTTCGTTCCCTTCCATACCCAGCAAAAGTACCCGGCCCATGGTAGGCCCTCAGCACGCACTGTGGTAGTGAGTGACTCAGTATGCATTAGTAGTCTTTGTCTGGCTTAGAATGTAGGTCTCCGAACTCAGGGTTTCTGGCTATCACTGTTTTCTCTTCTTAGGTTTGTCCTGCTCTCCTTAATTAACTTGTTTCGTCATCACTTTTCTTTTTCCAACCAAAGGTCATTTCGGAGAGGGCAGCGGGATCAGACCAAGCGCTCAGAGAAGCTGGGGGCTGTGGGAGTCCCTTCAAGTAGCTCTCCCACGATTAGAAGAGGAGAGGTCCACGGGGGGTGGTGGTCTCCCCCAGCCCTCCGGAGACTGTTGGGCTGCTTTGCGGGGAGCAGGTTCTCATGAGTTTCCCCCTCAAGAACATGGCCTCGGAGACCTTTCCAAGTCTCTAAGGAGGCGGATGGCTCACGGCAGAGAATTTCAGGGCCCGGCTCAGCTTAGTAGCAGAGCAATGAGGGTAACGGTAGGTCCTGCCTAGGTCCTGCCTGGTGCCTGGCCAAACAGAGGAGGGTGACTGGGGCTACTCGTGGGGGGCTGCTCTGTTGGGGTACCTGATGTAAGGTCCTTCCTCGGGCCCATCCTTCCCCATCCGCACTGTGATGAAATGTGAGGCGCCATCGGGTTGGGCTTGCCAGGTTCACGGGGCCCCCTGGAGAGGACTTACCATCCAAAGCAGATTTTTCTTCTTCCACCTTGACCCTTCCTGCCTTACCAATTATTTATTCTTTCTTTCTTACTCTCCTATACACGCCTGTACTTCAGAAACTGTTCCTCTCTTGGAGAGTTTTCTGTGTGAGGTCAAGGCAGCAGCCATTCTGGAATTTTCTAACTCCTGTTAACTTCAGCCATCTGGTACACGAGGGGATGGAGGGTGGGGTGGGGGGCAGGATCCAAAGCAGGAAGGAGAGACGTCTGAGGGAACAAAAGATCTAACACGAAGCCCAAGCACAGAAATCTACTGCGATTTGTTTCAAGGCCAGTGCTGTCCGGTGGAAGTGTAATGTGAACCACATGTGTAATTTTAAATGTTCTGGTGGCCACATTAAGAAAAGTAAAAAAGAAACAGGTCAAATGAATTTTAATATCTCTTATTTAACTCCCATGTATCTAAACTACTGACATTTCAACATGCAATGAATATGAAAATTACTGAGACTTTTTTTCCCTCGCGCCCATCTTCTAACTGTGTATTTTAAGCCTACAATGCATTTCAAAGTGCACAAGCCACATTTCAGGTGCGCAATAGCCACACGTGGCTTGTGACTCCCGTATTGGACAGAGCACGTAGAAGGCCCAGAATGAATCTGCCTGTGTCTCATGTTGTTCTAACAATTAATTTTTTGGTTTCCCAGCCACAGCAGATTTGAAGCAGTAAATAAGAGAGGGATGGAGTGGTGAAGGATACACCAGAAGTGGGCAGAATTCTAAGCTGCTTGAGTCATTCAGTGCAAGCCTTCCACATTGCCTTCCACAACTTACGACCCCTGAATACCCAGCATGGTAGCTTGGTAGCGTAGTTGGGAATAATCGATGTCTTTCTATCCTTGTCCTCTGCTTCACAACCCAAGTCATCACTGAAATGCTCAGTCCTATTCGCTGTTCTCTAAGAAGGTGGGGAAGTGTGAAGTGAGTGGAAGAAGTTAAGGAAGATTTCTATCAAGCGTTGCTAAAATAATAGTATTCTAGTACAGGAGGCCTGGGAAATACACAGAGGTAAAAATCCCAGACGACGTGGCGAGCCCTGTCCACTTCTACAGCTGGGGCCCCCCAAAGGACTTGGAGGACCCTGCACGTGTGGCTTCAACTGCTGTGTCCCTCCTCATGTCCCCAAGATTGCTGACTTCTTCAGTTACGTGGGGCAGAGTTGCAGCTGGAGCCCCAGCTGTGTTGCAGGGACCTCAGGAGTCTGGCTCATCCCTTTGGGAAGCTTCATGGATGGACTCCCTTGGAATTGACCCCCCATGGAGGCTCGCTTGGGGTGGTGTTACCGAAGTGAAGTGTATGGGACGGTCCTTTTTCTGAGGCAGTACTTGGATTCCAGCCAGCAGAAAAGAAACCCAAACCAAAAACTCAACAAAAAACCCAAAGGCCCAAGTCACACGCCTTCTTTGCTTTCTTTCTGTATTCGTTTCTTGTGAATATAGAGAATATTATTAAGTCTGGAGTCGGAAGGGTAGCTGTCACGTGACTAGAGTGTATTATTCGCGTGTAATACATTCAGTCCATGGCTGCCTGTTACATAACGTTGTTTCTCTATTCATTTTTTTTTTAGGCGGAGGAATCTTGTAAATGTAATGGCTGGAAAAACCCCAACCCTTCTCCCACTCCCCCCAGAGCCGACCTGCAGCAAATAATTGTCAGTCTGACGGAATCCTGCCGGAGTTGTAGCCATGCCCTCGGTAAGTTCCTAAATCTTCAAGGAGACCAGCGATGTCGTTGTTGCCTGCAGGTTCTAACTTACTGAATTCGTGGGTTAACCAGACTTGCACACCTCACCTCCTTATGAGGCAACAAAAGAGACTCTTTAGCTTCATGAATCTGCTGGGGAGGCTTCACGTGGGAGACAAATCCTGCACTGTTTGCATGGATTCCTCATCTGTCTCTTCCTGGGTTTTCCCTAAGAGCTGGTTGACTGGGACGGAGTTGGCGGGGGAGTGAGGGAGACGGGGATTGCCAAATAAGATGAAACGTGGCAGCCAAGCTACTTAGATGAACACGTAACATGTCCTGATTCTGATTCTCATTTTTCTTATTATTTTCTGATTCCCTGAACTTTCTGGGAATGCTTCATTTTATCTTCATATTCTTTAGTTTCCTGTGTCTGCTAGCTCTTTTCTTCCTTGGGGTTGTGCTTGGTAAATATTTACTTGTGTTTTCCCTTTCAACTTTCTTATCTGTCCCTGCAAGATAATCATTGTCAGCCTGGCCATATAGACTCTGCCAGAATTAGTCAACAGGCCTGTGCTAATATGTTCTGTGTCCTGATCCTACTTTTAGGATACAGGTTTTCTTTTTCAATTGTATTTTGTTTGAGTGGGTAAGGTTACTGAGAAATTCGTTTTCCCGAGATATTAAAATTCCAGTTCCCAGGGGATCTGGGACTCCTGTACTTATTTTATTTACTTTTCTGCCTTCAGCTATCTGGTCTCCCAAAGAACGTCTCTGTGTCCAGTTTACTGTCCAGTGTTGCAAGGACGCAGCGCCAGACATTCTCACTAATGTACTTTGGCCTTTTCCATTCTGACCCTTTATAAGGGGGTGGCTCCATTTGTTTATTTATTTTTTTAATTTAAACTTTATTTATTTATTTTTGGCTGCGTCGGGTCTTAGTTGCGGCACACAGGATCTTTCATTGTGGCACAAGGGCTTCTCTCTAGGTGTGGCGCATTGGCTCCAGAGTGCCTGGGCTCTGTAGTTGCAGTGCTCTGTCTTAGTTGCCCTGTGGCATGTGGGATCTTAGTTCCCCGACCAGCAATTGAACCTGCGTCCCCTGCATTAGAAGGTGGATTCTCAACTGCTGGACCACCAGGGAAGTCTCTATTTATTTAGACTTTTTATTTTATATTGGAGTATAGTTGATTAACAATGGCATGTTAGTTTCAGGTGTACAGCAAAGTGATTCAGTTATACATATACATGTATCTATTCTTTTTCAAATTCTTTTCCCATTTAGGTTGCTACATAATATTGAGCAGAGTTCCCTGTGCTATACAGTAGATCCTTGTTGGTTATCCATTTTAAATATAACGTGGTACATGTCAATCCCAAACTCCCTAACTATCCCTCTCTCACACCCTTCCCCCCCTGGTAACCATAAGTTCATTCTCTACGTCTGTGAGTCTGTTTCGGTTTTGTAAATAAGTTCATTTGTATCATTTTTTTAAGATTCTGCCTATAAGCGATACCATATGATATTTGTCTTTGTCTGATTTACTTCACTCAGTATGACAATGTCTAGGTCCATCCATGTTGCTACAAATGGCATTATTTCATTCTTTTTTTTATGGCTGAGTAATATTCCATTGTATACATGTGCCACATCTTCTTTATCCATTCCTCTGTCAATGCGCATTCAGGTTGTTTTCATGTCTTGGCTATTGTGAATAGTGCTGCTATGAACACTGGAGTGCGTGCATCCTTTTGGATCATGTTTTTCTCCAGATATATGCCCAGGAGTGGGATTGCAGGGTCATATGGTATGGGTGGCTCCTTTTAGCCATCATCTTTCTCTAAAGCTTCCTGCTGATATCAGATGGTGGAGCATCAGCCTTCGTTAGCCTGGAGTTAGGCCTAGTCTGTGGGATCTTCCCGGACAGGGGCACGAACCCGTGTCCCCTGCATCGGCAGGCGGACTCTCAACCACTGCACCACCTGGGAAGCCCAGAGGAATATCTTTGCTTTTAACTCACCTTTTCCACTATCGATCCCTGAGTGATGCCCTTTAGAATTGCCTCAGGAAATATGATGCAGTAGAGAACTCCTTAAACACTGGACTTGAACTGTATTTGGTATTGATTGGGAAATCCTATTATCCTACACCAATTAACATTTAAAAACAGAGTCCTTTTTCTTTGTTAGCTGCACAGATTGTCTCCTTTCTGAGCAGGTCAACACACAGGAATGCCCAAAGGCGGAAACAGCCTTTCTCAAAGAAAAGCCAACTTTGTTCCCTTTTATATTTCTTAACAAGCTTTGAAAACAAGTACCCTTATTTGACAGTACATAATCGAGAATGGAAAAAAAGGGTACATATCCTTTGACCTGACAAATCCATGCCAGAAAGTTAACATAAATATAAATTAAGATGTGCCTTCAGATTAAAAGGACAGCTATTATAGCCATATTCATGCTGTTAAAAAAACTAGAAACAATCTAAATATTCCAATGGAGGAGATCCTTGGTTGAATTATGAAAATATATATTATGAAATTCAATATGGCTGTTAACAAAAGATGTGTTTTCCAGCATGGAAAGATATTCTTAATGTATTATTAATGAAAAAAGCAGGTCAGAAAGCAGCTTAATTGGAGGACTAAATGACAAGATCCACCAGCGCAAGTTCAAATCCTTGCTCAACAGCCAGGAGCTGTGAGTTGCGGTATATTATGTAATCAGCCTGGCCCTCCAGTTTTTCAGTTCTGAAATGGAGTTAATAATAGTATTTACCTCATGGGATTGTCGTGAGGATTAAGTGAATGAATGCCTATCAGAATTTTAGCACAATACCTGGAAGATTAATGTGTTCTTATTACTCTTATTAGGGTTCTTTACTTCAAACAACACATGGGAACTCTGTCCAGTTTGAATGAGAAAACCGTATTCATAAGAAGAGTACTGGTCGCTTCCACAAGCCGGAAACAGAGGGAAACCCGGTATCAGTCAGGTCCTGGGATCCCAGCTGCAGGAATTCATGGGCCTTCTGTCCAGGACCCTGTATGATTCAGGGCCATTAACCTCTATCCCTGGGAGTATTGGTTCAAGATTTAAATCCTCAGAGGAGGGGCTGATTAGTGTGGTATCTGTCACTCGCCCAGCCCTGAGTTTCACCCTGTGAGAACTACCCGGAAGGTGGTCAGTCCCAAATGCAGGGCTGCTGACTTGAGAACAGCACCATGAGGATAATCTCATTTCTTTAGGTTAGATAATATTTTAATACATACGAACAGGAGATGATCTGGAAGGACACGTGTTGCATTGCTGACAGTGATTTTCTCAGGGTATTGGGGTTGTAGGCGTTTTAAAAATATTTTCCCCCTGTCCGTTCCTTTCTCTTCTCTATTCAGTTTGCTTTCTTAGAATTGGGATGTCTGCATATTTTCAAGTGCTCTTGGAATTGTTGCCCGAATGCCATAGATTATTTACTGGTCTTAGTGCCAGGGCTCGAGAAAAATTTTTCCTCTTCTAGAAGGAGGATTATGCCTCCTCCCCAACCCCTTTTCTTAAAGACCCTTTTTTTTTTTTTTTTTGGCTGGGCCGCAAGGCTTGCGGGATCTTAGTTCCCTGACCAGAGATTCAACCCGGGCCCCCAGCAGTGGGAGCCTGGAGTCCTAACCACTGGACCGCCAGGGAATTCCCTTTAAAAACTTTTTATTGTGGAAACTTCCACATATGCATCAAGGTAGGAAGAATCATTTAATAAACAGCCTTGTATCCATCAGCCAGCTTTAACAATGATTAACATTTGACAATTTCCCTCCCCACTTTTTTTTTTTTTTTTTTTTTTGCCAGACATCTTTTCTTATTCCTCCACATGACTTCTTAAATATTACCAACAAAGTAGAGGTCGGGGTCTAGGGAATTCTGTCCAGTGTCACGCAAGCTTGAATTCTCAAAAACATTTCGATTTGTGTGCACTGTGCTATTTTCACAGTTACTCTTCTGAGTATGATGAATTCAGATCCTACAATATATGTAGTGTTCTTGGACTTGTCAAAACAAAACACTCAGGCGTATCGATTGAGATGGTGTCTGTTCTGTTGATTTGCTGTTGGGTGTCCTTTGGCTCAGCCATACACGGTCTTTTGACAGTGAGCTCTGGTTTCACGCGGTCTCCTGACAGCGACTTGCATCCCAGGCGTCCTTGGCCTGCCTTAATTTGATACTCTTCTGTGTCTCCTGGGTGTCAAACGCAGGGCTACTGCAGGGCTGATGGGCTGATTAAATAGAAAGAACATTCGGGCAGGAGCTAGAAACTAACAATTCTACGCCTGGCTTGGCAGTTTACCAGTCCCCTAACCGCTTTGCTGTTCAGTATCTTCATCCACAGAATGCAATTGTTAGTCTAGACCTACGCTGTCTAATACTATAGCCACTTGCTACATTTGGCTAATGAGCCCTTGAATTGTAGCTGCTCTAGATTGAGATGAGCTGTGGGTGTGAAACACAGGCCAGATTTTGAAAGCTTAGTGTGAAAAAGAAGTGAGATATCTCATTAATTCTGATTACATGTTGAAATGATAATATTTTGGATATTTTGGGTTAATAAAATGTATTATTCAAATTAATTTCACCTGTTTCTCTTTTCAGTGTTGCTACTGGAAAACTTAAAATTACATGTGTGGCTTGCATTATATATCTGTTGGATAGTGCTGGCCTAGAACATTCTACTCCATTCTCTGAAATTATTTGATATTTGGGATTGGTACAAGTACATTCAGCTTATAAAAACTTGGCGAAGGATACTAACAAAGTACTTCAGTTGGCCCAAACACGTCTCCTTACTTTAGTATTAATCAACATTTCTTATTTTGGGACTGCTTGTTTAAATAGCAACCTCCTTTTATGACCGGGACAGTAGGAAACACCATTGTGATCAAAACACAATTGGAATTTTTGTTGTCATTTTGGAGTCCATTGCTCTGAACTGTGCCTGAACATACTGATTATTAAATTTGACTACTGATCATTTTTTGCGGTTTTAGGAAGGTTTCTGATTTTTTTTTCCCTTTTTTTAAAATTTAGTTTAAAAAATATTTTTGGCTGCATTGGGTCTTCGTTGCTGTGCGCGGGCTTTCTCTAGTTGCGGCGAGCAGTGGCTACTCTTCGTTGTGGTACGCAGGCTTCGCTTTGCAGTGGCTTCTCTTGTTGCAGAGCACGGGCTCTAGGTGCACGGGTTTCAGTAGTTGCAGCACGTGGGTTCAGTAGTTGTGGCTCGCGGGCTCTAGAGCCCAGGCTCAGTAGTTGTGGCGCATGGGCTTAGCTGCTCCGCGGCATGTGGGATCTTCCCGGACCAGGGATCAAACTGGTGTCCCTTGCATTGGCAGGCAGATTCTTAACCACTGTGCCACCAGGGAAGTCCCGGTTTCTGACTGTTTTTTAATGTCATCAGTTTTTTTCTGATACACACACATATATTTAAACATCACAGAAGTGGAAATTGGTATATATTCCTATGGTTACCTCTGCTTACCTGCTTATTTACGGTAGAAACTTTCCAAGGAAAGTAAAGACCAGCATTAACAGTTACACCAGAGCTTATTTCTTGAACAGTATGAAGTGTCTTACCAGTATTTTTCTCATGGACTATTGATCCAACATCTCTTCTCTGGCTTTGCCGCATTTGCAAACCCCTTCACCACTTAGTCGTACCTGGTCCCCATTTACACATGTCCCGGGCAGATGCCAAGCGACAGAAGTATGGGGCCCGGCCAGCACATGGACACAGCCGCCTGGGTCAGGTCTGCCTATTCCTCTTGGCTGGGGGTCCTCTGTTTTTCTACACGGGCTTCAGAGTTGTCAGGACCTGTGAGTCTGGTACAGACGCAATCAGGGGATAAACCTGGTAGCATTTTTCGTGCTCACCTGACGTAGGTTAGTACTTTTCCCTGTGTTCCTCCGGCCACGAAGTCCTGTGGATGTTGTCTGAGTGCACCTCCCGCCAGCTCTGCCTGGATACAGGCTGCTTCTCTGCCTTCTGTGGTCGCCTCTGCAGCAGCACCTGGAGGCCCCATCTCCACCTGACTTCCCAAGAAAGCACTAGCGACCTAATGTGGTCCCATTCTCCTGCTTCAGCCCACTGGGCGGTCTCTCATTCTCAGGATGAAGGCCCACTTCAGCTGAGCATGCGAGGTGGGTCAGGCCTTTCCTCCTCCTGGGTTGCATTTTGGTCCCCGGGCCGCTCCACCTTCTCTGAAGGGTCTGCACACTTTGTCCCACCTCTGCCTTGGATGTGGAGGTGCACAGCACCTGCCATGCTGCTCCTTCTTTCTCTGCTGGGGGAACCCTACTCACCTCCAAGGCCTGACTCCCCCAGCCCTCGGTACAGACAATAAAGGACTTTCTGGAGCTGCAATGCAGTGTTGCTGCTTGTATAACTATAGTTCTCTCTACCCTTATTGGTTTTCTGTACTGGACTGAGATGAAGGACTGACTTTTTCTCTAGTTCCTAATACATTTAGTTCCTTGGGTGTAATTGGATTGTTTCATTAGTAGATATCCATTACATTTAGTAATACTAAAGAGACGTCTGGTTGCATTTATTTGCAGAGGAGGTTTCATGGTTTATGATGGGTACCTGCCCTGTGCAACATCATAGCCACCTGTGGCTGCTCGAGTTAAAATGTGCTGCCCTTGGAAAATGCACACCAATTTTGAAGACTTAGTATGAGAAAAGAATGTAAAATATTTTTAATATTGAGTACATGTTGAAATAATTTAGTATATATTAGGTTAGATAAAATATATTAAAACGAATTTCACCTATTTCTTTTTACCTTTTTTTTTGCGGTACGCGGGCCTCTCACTGTTGTGGCCTCTCCCGTTGCGGAGCACAGGCTCTAGAGCGCAGGCTCAGCGGTCATGGCTCACGGGCCCAGCCGCTCCGCGGCATGTGGGATCTTCCCGGACCGGGGCACGAACCCGTGTCCTCTGCATCGGCAGGCAGACCCTCAACCACTGCGCCACCAGGGAAGCCCCACTTTTATTTATTTAATTTAAAAAAATTCCTTTTAAAAAATTTATTTTTTTATTGAAGTATAGATGATTTACAATGTCGAGTTAGTTTCAGGTGTACAGCAAAGTGATTCAGTTTATCTATCTGTTCTTTTTCAGATTCGTTTCCATTTTAGGAAACTACCGTTAAATTATAAGCCTTTTGCACATAGTCAATTCAGAAGCTTTCATTGAAAGACTTCATTTGACCTCTTCTAGCCTTGACCTCAAATTCCCATGAACAAAAACTATGTTTGAACAGCTCACAGATCCTACAGATGCTGTGCCCTTTGCTTTCTTTCCGGTCCAGAGGAGCGGAGCTGTGGTAGCAGCCTGCCCAGCAGCCGCCTGTTCCCGCCGCAGGGTGCGTGAGGACCGGCAGGCTGTCCGCAGGAGAAGTGCGGGACAGGTCTACGGGGCCAGAGCTGAGTGAGTGAAGGTCACAGCCTGCGGTGACAGTGCGCTTCCTGTTCCCAGCGAGGCCACAGCTGCACTGTGATTCCTGGCAGCAGGTTTTGGCAGGTCGCTCTGGCACCCTGGGTGTTTGCAAGTCTGACTCAGCCCTGCGGGGTGGTAGGGTCCACCCTGCTGGGAGATGCAAGGCGGTGGCCGCCCAGTCCTTGACGCACCGCGTCCCCCGCGTCCCCCTGCGCCCCCATGCCCTGGACACTGTGGGCAACAGCGCTCAGGAGAAGGGAGCTTTTCCCACAGGTCAAGGGTTGGCCATTCTTGGGTAATTATATGGATGCTTTGTACCAGGCTCTTGGAAGACAATTTGAAATGAAAGTAGGGTCCTTTTACATCTGATCATCAAATTCTAGATAGAAGAATGATTTTTTAATAAAACTATTTATTTGAAAATAATTTCAAACTTACAGAAAAGTCATGATGAGAATAGTAACAAGGAGCATCCCATGTATCTTTTGCCCGGATTTACCTATTGGTAACATTTTGCCCTATTTGCTTTGTCATTTGCTCTCATATGTATGTTTGCGTGTGCATGCGTGTGCACACACACACAGATACACACACAGACTGATATCATATATACGAGTCTGTGTGTGTGTGTGTGTATTTGTATGTATTATACTTTTTCCCTGGACCATATGAGAATAAGTTGCATTTACATCCTGGTTTTTTCCTCTTAAATACATAAGTATGTATTTTCTAAATTTAAGGATATTCTTTTTTTTTTTTTTTTTTAATTTTTAGTTTTTTTGGCCACACTGCACTGCATGCAAGATCTTAGTTCCCCGGCCGGGGATCAAACCTGGACCACAGCAGTGAAAGCGCCGAGTCCCAACCACAGGACCGCCAGGGAATTCCCAGATATTCTTTTACATAACCTCCATTTAGTTACCAACTTCAGTAAATATTAACATTAATGTAATACTTAATCTACCGCTTGTATTCCAGTTTTATAGTTGACCCCAAAATGTCTTTGCGAGCGTATTTTCCTCTTCATTAAGCACCCAGTCTAGAATTACATATGTATTTAGTTGTCATGTGAACGGAAAACAGTGAGTCTTCTCACACCAAGCACTTGTGGAAGGCTTCTGACACCAGATGTGCAGGTTTTTCCACACTGAGTGGTTCTCCAGCTCTCCAGGAGACACTGACTGGGTGTCCTGCGACTTAACTGGATTCTGCTACGATCTGCGTGTAGTTAGCACAGACCCCACAGGGTAAGGGCTCAGATGCCGATCCCAAGCTCAGGTCCTAACCCGTCCTTCTGACTGATCGGCTGTGTATCAGAGGTTCCTACGGCCCCCTCCTCGAGTTGGATAATTTTCTAGAGTGGCTCAGAGTTCTCAGGAAAACAGTTTACTTACTAGATTTCTGGCTTTCTATAAAAAGGATGCAAGTCAGGAACAGCCAGATGGAAGAGATGCACAGAGCAGGGTGGGGTGGAAGGAGCCCAAAGCTCCTCTGCTGTGTCCAAGCGAGCTGCCCTCCCAGCACCTCCAGGCTTCAGCTACTGGAACCTTTACATGCCCTTCAGTTAGGGGTTTTAAGGGAGGTCTTGCTTACATAGGCATAGTGATTGATTAGTGATTAGCTCAGCCTCCAGACCCCCTTCTCTCCTGGGGAGGTGGAGGGGGCTGGCTGAGTTCCAACCTTCTCATCAGGGGTTTGGTTCCCCTGGCAACCAATCCCCATCAGTAGGGGCTTTCCAAAAGCCCATTCACAGAAGCTCAGGTGTGGTCGAAAGGGACACGTTAGGAATAACAACAGACACTCCTTTCACCTTTACTTATGAAATTCCAAGAGATTTGGAAAGTTTACTAGGAAACTGTGCTAGGAAAGGAGACAAAGACCAAATATATGTTTCTTTATATAAATCACAACATCACAGCCGGCCTCTTTAGTCTTTTCCGACATGGAACGGTTCCTCTGCCTTTTTTTTTTTCTTTTTTTTGGTCTTTTATGATATTGATGTTTCAGTGGAGGAATGTTTTAAATGTTGAGAACAAACCTGTTGAAGAGCTAGGAGAAAATACATTTTTGTCATCTTTCGATTCTATGGGAAAGACCTTTGCAAGCAAGACCTTAAAGAAATGCCAGACATAGATTTGACTTTCTGAAAAATGTAAAATTCCTATATAACCAAACCACAACCTAACAAACAAAAACCCCAATGAAATCCAGGAGGATAGACAGAAAGCTCTTTCAAGCAATTAGAAAAAGACCCACATCCTAAAAAAGCAGGCAGAGGGCGTGAATAGGTAGTGCACAAAAGAACAAATACAAATGGCCAGTAACATGAAAAACAAACAACTCCAAGGGCGTTCCAGCGAATGCAAATCAAAACAGTGGGGGACCCTGATTAATTTTCAAAAGACTGATGAAATGACAGAGCATGATTCTTCACTGTTGGCAAGCGTGGGGAAAGGGGTATTCTAGCACACTGCTGATAGGATGCACATGGATGCAAACTTTATTGGGAGGATGCATTAGGGAACATGTATCAAAGCTTTCAATGGCATTGACTCAGTGTTATGAGTTCTGTGGCTGATAAACTGCTATAGATTTGTACATTGTAGTTTACAGATTTTTATTATTATTATTTTTTGCGGTACGCGGGCCTCTCGCTGTTGTGGCCTCTCCCGTTGTGGAGCGCAGGCTCCGGACGCGCAGGCTCAGCGGCCATGGCTCACGGGCCCAGCCGCTCCGCGGCATGTGGGATCTTCCTGGACCGGGGCTGGAACCCGCGTCCCCAGCATCGGCAGGCGGACTCTCAACCACTGTGCCACCAGGGAAGCCCGATTTTTATTTTTTTAATATATGCCTCCAGGCTTGTAAATAATAGAGGCATATCTCTTCAAGAAAATATGCTTTTGGTTCATCGAAGGGAGCTTATTTGCATCAAAAAGGTTTCTTTGGAAAACATTAAGAGGTTTTTTTTTTTCTTTCAATAATAAGTGGCTCTTTTTAGTTAAATACGAGTTCAGTAAGTAGTTTCGCTTTACAGTTAGAGTGAAGTGTATCTGGGTGTTGGCATGACGTGGTGTTGACTGTGGGGTCTATCTAATTCTGCTCAGCAGCCCCCAGGAGTCAGGAGACGTCTCTGGATTTGGTGGAGATGGGGTTGATGAGGACAGTGGGGCTTTAGGGAGACTCCCATGGCAGCAGAGCAGTCTGGGGGTGGTTTTGTGCCGTGGGCTTGAGATCCCAGTGATCACAGAGGTAGGGGTGGGAAAGCTTAGCTGCGTCCATCCGGTGGTGGCACTGGATTGCGGGAAGAAGGACAGTGAAGGAGTGCCAGGTTCCTTGGCAAGAGGGAGTTGCTGTTTTGAGGATGGCCTTGAGGATTTTAATCCTGGAGTCAAGTTTGCCAGGATGGTGGTGCACTGGTTGTTGGGATGGCGAGGTGGTGAGGTAGGGTGTGGGGATGGATGATTCGGGTTGGAGGAGACCTTAGCTGGTGATGTGGATTTGATGAGAGGGAAAAGCTGAGTGCTAGATGCTCAGAGACTGAAAAGGAGTGTTGGTGAAAGGGGCCCATGCTTGGAGAGTCTGAGAACGGGCAGGTGCAGACGACTGCACATTGATGCAGGGTGGTTGTATCTGCCCGTGCCGGCTTTCTCACTATACGGAAGCTTCTCTTTCATGGCAACTTGTCCAGAGCTGCTTTTTTCCTTCTCAAGTAGATGGTCCACTCTCTCTGTTTTCATCTAATCTTCCCCCCACCCCACCCCATCCATCATTCATTCTAGGAAGCTTAACCCTTTTCGTGCACTGTCATCCTTCTGCCTCAGTATAGCTCCCTTCACCCCCCGACCCACCCTTCCTTTATTCTTGGAGGAAGATTCCTACCCTCTCGGCTGTGAGGAACACCCCCATTTGTCCAGCACAGCCTCGCCCTTCCTCCCTCTGGGAACCTGCAGCTTCCTTTCCATTTCCCCATATCTCCAGCTCTAGTCCTCTGTACTTGGGGTCACACACAGAGCTTGGAGGAGAGATTATGGATTTCCTTATGCACAGAATCAGAAGGAAATGGACCTCCTCAGGTCTCATGTCTTAAGCATTTTAAGTTTTATCTAGTCTCTTCAGAATATCGTGGTTTTCAAGCCATGCAGCTTAGAGCCCCAACAAGGGGAGGGGATGCTGGGCCCCACCCACCTCCCACTCCATTTTGAAAATTGGAGCTTCCAACCTCTGTTTCAACCTCTGTTTAGAAAGAGCAACTCTTTCTAAATTCTGATTAAGGATTTATCTGGGCAAAGCGTTTGTGGCTTAAAGAAAGTGAACCACTGGTTTCAAAAGTGAATCATGGCGTATATTTTTACGAGTTAAAGCCACTATATGTTAGCACCTTAATTAGACTGTTTCATATTTTGGAGAATCTGAAGGCATTTATATTATATTGGAGACTGATTGCTTTCATAACTTATCACTGGAAAGAGATTAAAACATTACAAGACCAAAACAGTCTTAAATAAAATTGTTTCTGTAAATAAGTGACATAAAAATTTTGACCTACTTGTCAGAATAAGGCCTGTGTCCCAAAGGCTTCAGACTAACCTCAAAGAAAATTTTGCATTCCTGAGAAAACAAGATGACCCAGCCAATGTTCTACCTAAAAGGGCATCTGTTAGAAAGTGATGAAGCCACATATTGTAGAGCCAAGTAGAAAGTAATAGATTTGAATACTGACGTTCGTGTGTACATAATGTAGTAATATAGTGTTGGCGTTGTCAAGTTGAGATGTATCTGTGGATGTATCTATGGTACCTAAGGCAGACCTCACCAGATTTCCTTCCTCCCCTCTTCCCTGTTAGAAACGCTGTCTAGAGGTGCACACCCGTGCACATGTAGGTGTGTGCACACCTACGCTCATCACCAATGGCCCGTGACTTGGGCCCTTCCCTCTGCCTTTCCATTGCTTTTCTGCATTAGAAAGGAATGAAAGGTGGGTGGCCTCTGCCCCTCTAACTTGAACCCCTTTAATCTGGCTTCCTCATGAACGCGTGGAAGGCCCACCCTCTTGGTATGTAATCCTCTTACCTCTCTGAAAATGCTTTTGATTGGATATCTTCATTTGAGGTCCCACAGACGCAGAGTCAAAGACAAGGATCTGAGTGCAAGTCCTAGTTTATTTGGGATGGAGGTAGGGGAGTGGGAAAGTGAGACCAGGAGGAGAAGGTGGCCGATATGGGTGCGTTATTAAGCCAGTTCCCGCTGTGGGCAACAGGTGGGTAATTCTGTGGGGAAGATGTGAGAGCTGGAGCACTTAGCTCAGAGTTCTTCCCCCCGAGGGGCGAGGCAACTGGGGTCTTTATACGCTAACTTGAAGGCTGCTCTTGAGGGGCGTGTAGGTGGCAGAGCAGATTCTAGTGACAGGAGGGAATAGAGCTGCTGGCAGTTGGAGGCCAGGAGATGTGCTCTGAGGTGGTAAGGGAAGGGGATCTGGGTGGGGTACCAGCTGCGTTCTCTATCCCAGACTTCGGACTGGGCTTCATGGTTTGGTCTCTGGAGTAGCCTGACCCATGCTTGATACCTGGATTGTTCCTCGAGAATCTTTAGTTCCAACTCCCTTTAAAAAGGCAAGGAAAAGCCTACCCTTCTCCATAGTTTAATCTTTCCTTAGAAGTCATCTCAGGCGCTTCTAGGTCCAAGCATTTTCAGTCAACATACCTGAAATGGATCGCTCTTGAAGGGCAGTGCCTATTAGCACAGTGAGCATAGTGATTAGTTCTGGGGACACAGACCTGAGAGCCACGGTCCCGCCCAAGGTGCTCCTGGGCTCCTGGTTGGGTACTGGATGGCTTACCTAGAGAGAGTCCCTTTCAAGTGAAAGGGGCTTGAAGTGAATCACCTAATCATCCAAAAAATATGTGTGTGGGTACTTCAGAATTTGGGTCAAACATCCTTTGCTTTCAGACCCCAGCTCTGCCTTGTTGGCCAATTGACATTGGAGGAAACAGCATTCAGTCTCTGTGAGCCTCAGTTTCCTCAACCGTAAAATGGGGCTACTCATCCCTCCTTCATAGGATTATTTTGAGGATAAAACATGTTCATCTTGAAAAATGGGCTGGATTTGGGAAGAAGAGAGGACAGGGGTGTGGGAGGGGAGGAGGGTGATGGATATGCCACTTAATGATAGTGAGACAACAGAATAAAGGTAGGAAAGGTGGGTTTGGAGCGTGACCGTGCAGGACGTTGAATCTCAAACTCAGGCCTTGGGGCTTTGCTGCAGAGATAGTGAGGTTTCACAGCATCTCAGGAGGGCTGAGGAAAAAGGCCTTCATTCAGTTTTTACTGATACCCTTTTTTGGTCTTTCCTGATATATGATATTCTTGGCCACCAGAACTGTTCACAGGACTTAGAGCTAAACCTTTAGGGAGCCTGGTTTTGGGGTCCTTCTGAACCCGCAGTCCTCAAATCCTGGATCCAGCCTGTAGGACCACAGGACCCTCTTGGCACGATGAAAATCGGCTTATTTGGAAACATATAAGAATTTAACACCGTCATACCCAGACTTGGTGCCAACAAGTTCCAGATCTTAAAACCGTACGTTAGCCGCTCGTCATTTTCAGTGTTGGAGGGGGAGGCTCGTGCTTAACAAGGTGGTGGTCTCTTACAATTATAAGTAGATTTTGTGTGAAGATATCAGTCTTATGGGGGTTCAGAAAGTTCCTCTATTGACAGTGCAGTCTGATGGGTTGACATTCCAGAAGGTTCCTGGGAGAGGATGTTCTATTTTATTTTATTATTATTATTTTTAAAATTTATTTATTTTTGGCTGTGTTGGCTCTTTGTTGCTGCGCGCGGGCTTTCTCTCTAGTTGTGGCCAGCAGGGGCTACTCTTCGTTGTGGTGCACGGGCTTCTCATCGCGGTGGCTTCTCTTGTTGTGGAGCACGGGCTCTAGGCACGCAGGCTTCAGTAGTTGTGGCACGCAGGCTCAGTAGTTGTGGCTCGCAGCCTCTAGAGTGCAGGCTCAGTAGTTGTGGCACACGGGCTTAGTTGCTCCGTGGCATGTGGGATCTTCCCGGACCAGGGCTCGAACCCATGTCCCCGGCATTGGCAGGAAGATTCTTAACCACTTTGCCACCCAGGAAGTCCAATTTTTATTTTATTTTTATTTTTTGGCTGCACCACTCGGCTTGTGGGATCTTAGTTCCCCAGCCAGGGATCAAACTCGGGCCCTCTGCAGTGAAAGCACGGAGTCCTAACCACTGGACTGCCAGAGAATTCCCAAATGTTCCATTTTAAAATGGAGACTGTTCGTGGTTTCCATCTACTTCTCACCTGTGTTCCTTTGATCTTTCTCTTAAGCCGCTCACGTTTCCCACCTGGAGAATGTGTCAGAGGAAGAAGTGAACAGACTCCTGGGAATCGTGTTGGATGTGGAATATCTCTTTACCTGTGTCCACAAGGAAGAAGATGCAGATACCAAACAAGTATATTTCTACCTATTCAAGGTGAGACTTCCACATTTTGAAGGGCTTTTCTTCTTTCTCTCACTGTTCAAATATGCTCTTTATCAATGGGCCAGGTCACGTGGGAACGCTTTCAGCTTAGGTATGTCTTCTGGCCCTCGGGTTTGCAGAAGCATGTGTTTCTCCGTGAGGGACTCTCTAAAATGACCCACCGTACTTTGAGCACATCACTCTCCTCGAGAGCCTTCCTACTTGTACACAGAGTTGAATATCTTTATGTGCTTATAGATTTCTTTCCATTGCCTATCCATCCATCGAACAAGGACTTAGCAAATACCTGCTCTATGCATGGCGCTCGTATAGGCATGAGAGATAGATCAGTGGGCAAAACAAAGTCCTTGCCCTCATGGAGTTTACATTTCAGTAAGAGAGGCAGACAATCAACAAGTCAACAGTATGTTTGCAGGTGGTGATAAGTGCTGTCAAGAGAGACAAAGCAGGGTAAGTGGCATCAGAATGGCAGGGATGCCGGGGGGCTGCGGCAACCTGGTGCTAAGGAAGAGCAGTTAGGAAAGGCCTGTCTGCGATGACAGTTGAGCAGAAACCACAGCGGGGGCATGAGAGCCATCCCTGAAAAGGGCCAGGGAAGCGCCTTCCAGGCAGGGGGTGTAGACCATGTTACGAGTGAGCTGGACATGGCCCCTCAGCATGGTGGGGCCCAGGCGGCAGGGGGAGGCAGGAGAAGTGGCTGGAGGGATGCTGCTAAGACCTCGACTCTTCAAGGGGAGGAATCAAGAATTTCCAGATTTGTTTTGGCGTCTTACCGCTGTTCTCTGTGCCTGTTGACACCAGTCACCTAGCACTGCTGCCACTCCCCGCCTCTGCCTCTTCATGCCTCTGCCTCAGCTCCATTGGGTCCCAAGCCCCTCCTTTCCCACTGATATGGGTCTCCCCACGCTGGTGATGGTGATCAAGACTGACAGAGTGGGGAGGGAAACCGGGGGTGGGAAAATGGAGAGAGGAAATTCAGGTTGCCAAAAATAGATTCACAAAGGAGGCCGACAGAAGGAATAATTTAAAAAGCCCCAGAACCTGCTACTGAGGGCACTGTTGATTATGTTGTATTGTGTAACCCTTATAAGGATCTCTAAAAACAAAAACAAAACCCCAAACACTCCCCTTCCCCTCGGGGCTTACAGCCTGGAAAAGTTTGCCTCTCCTAATGAGGGCTGGGCTTCATTTTGTATGACAAGGAGAGATCCATTTTCCTTTGAGCTTCCTCTTTTGCTTTGGCTGCTAGGAATCTCAGAGCAAATTTTATACCCAATTCTTAGAATGTTGGTGAGGGCAGAGGGGTCTGAATTTACTTGAAATATGTAATTTTCCCTTTTCCCCTTTTATTAACTTTTATTTTTTATTGTACTACTGGGGTTTTGGGGGTCGATGGGGGACAGGAGTGGGAGAGGGAATTCTATTTTCAACTTTTGGAGTCACGTGGGGCTGTTAACACTAAAACGGTAAATGTTGGGGCGGGGTGTAGGGGGAGGGAGGAGAAGGCAAGGGAGAGAGACCACAGCCATTAGCAGGCGCCAGGCTGCTCCAGGTGACAACTTGTTGACATGACCGTGAGGCCTGAGTCATCTGGACTGAACCCTGGCAGGTTCATACTGTTTAGAGCTTCTTTGGAAAAAGGCCTTAGTTGAAGGAAAACAACGTCTGCATGACTGCAGCTATTATTTGTCTTGGAACTCAGCTCCCTGGCGGGTGGTTCCTCACCGCCCTGCTGGAAGGGAAGGTTTCCATCCTGTCGGCCTCCTCTAGGTTCTGTTTATAACCAACCAACAGGCCAGAAAACACTGCTCCGCTTTGAAGTATGTTTTCTCTCTCCCTTTCTTACCTCTCTCATCTTTAGCCATGCAAATATCTTTGCTCTTGAGAACAAAATCCAGAATATTCAGCATTCTCCCCTCTCCTCCCCCAAAGTCATTCTTGGGGCAAATAAGTTATAAATCATCCGTTTCTTAGTTTTGGAAGAGGAGTTCCTGTGTCTCTTATGTCTCCATAATTAAATTAAATTAAAATGTTATTGTGCATTTTAGTAGCATTTTGGAAGCTTCTTCTGCCTTAGAGGTTGCAAATGAACTCGGTGAAAAGCTGCTTCCTGAAGCTCATTTTATCCTAGTGTTTGTCAGCGTGGTTCTGGAGCTCAGCTATAGCTGGGTCCCAATCCTGGCTTCATCACTTAGTAAATGTGACCTCAGGCAAGTCGAGTTTCCTTATCTGTAGACAATGATAGCACCTACTTCAAGAGGAGGATTAATGAGGTAATACAGATAAAAAACCACAGAGAGTGCCTGGCAAAAGTCAGGAAGCAAATGCTTGCTGCTATTATTAAAGTCTTCGTATACGCCTATTTATCCCAGCTTCATCCTTTTGTAGATGAAGAAGCGGAGATTCGACACCTCCTCAGTTCATCCGTCTACCTCCAAATTGAAACCCTCAGTGGGTCAAGTTCCCAAATGGTCTTACTTTAACTGGACAAAAACGTAGGCAGCCAGAATTATTTGTATCTAAATTTGATAATCAGTCTTTTTATATCCTTAGAAACACATACAACAACTTATCATTTGGCACCTTTATTTTTGTAAAGATGGGCATGATACATTGATAAGATCAGCAAATACTACATGTGAGTAATTTATATGGCACCTCTAGAAGGAAATGAGGCCCTTATAAGACCCAGCTCAGGGGGCATACAGGGTGTTCTTCAACCTTGGGGGTTCGTCTGTTTCCACTAACTCCTGGGAGAAAGTTTGCAATGTTTTGTTTCTATTGAAAAGGCAATCAGTGGAGAAAGGAGAGAAAGATGTAAATAATGTGTAATAAATAAATAAATATGTAATAAATACATGAATAAATGAGTGAGTGAATGAATGAATGCATGGTCGTATATCATAACTGGCCCATGTGTAAAGGTTACTGAAGGTTCAAGCAAAGGTTGAAGGTGAAGAATTTCAAGATCAAATTTATTTTCAAACTAGGTCTTAACGAGTGGTTCTGCGTTCTTTTTACTCTCTGATATTTGCTCTTTGAGGGCTTTAAATTCCAATGGCAGGGATTAAGAGCGACGTTTTTGTTTTATGGGCGTTGAGATGCCAGAACACTTGGCCTGCATTCTGTGGATGGAGAGGAAATGAAAAAAAGACCTCAACAGTGGAAGTTGCCAACTGAGAGCCCTACGGAATTCCTTCCTGAAGAGCCTGGGCCCTGGATTATGTGTGCGACACACAGCCGTCACACACAGCCCCTGCGCACACAGTGGACCTCGGCCTTTCAGGGGTTTAAATCAGGCCATCCAGAGCATGAGCACACCTGCAGTGGCCTGGATGGGCGTGTCAGAGAGTGCAGTGCCCATCAGCCTCTGGGTCAGCAGAAGGCACGAACAGAGTGGGGAAGGGCGAGTGAGCAGGAAAGGTGTGGCGCTGCTGTGTGCTCCCGGCTGCCCAGAACACGAAAAGTGTTTAGCTTCTCCCAGCTCTGGTCATTGGCGTGAAGGCAAATTGCATTACCTGGTAGTCACCCATGTTGTGGACCTAAGGATTTACTAACATGTAATTAAGATAAATAGAATATGGTAGCTTCCCTTTGAAGGCTGTGTGTGTGTGGGTGTGTGTGTGTGCTGTGAGATACTGTGTATTTCAGAGAAAAGCCTAAGCTTAAAATGTCTCAAAATAAGATGTTAAAATGAATTCCCTGGTGGTCCAGTGGAATTCATTCCACTGCAGGGGGCGCAGATTTAATCCCTGGTCAGGGAACTAAGATTTTTCTTTCGCACGTCACGATTGCAGCGTGCATGCAGAAGGCACCACCAAAAACAAAAAGACAAAAACAAACAAACAAAAAAGAATGCTAAATTTGTTACTCTTACGTATTACCTTTAATCCACATCTTGGTTGATTAAATATCTTAGGAAAAAAATAACATCAAAGTTTCAATGGGGCTTCTAACCTCCAACTGATGCAGCCTCAACTGTACTGAGCCCTTAAACTCCCTCCAAGGCTGACCTCCTACCTCACCTTCCTGCAAATGCTTTTCCATCCTCTTGTTTTGTTTCATGTTTGTCCTCCCTTCCAGACTCAGTTTATACCCTTCCTCTTCTGTGACATCTTCCCTCGGTAAGGCAGACTTCTGAGCTCTCATCCTCTGGGCTTTATACTGCACTTACTGCCTTTGCAACTTATTTGGAATTTCTCTTCTGCCAACCTTTTTTTTTTTTTCCTTTTGTATGTGGGAAGACAGCATGGTATGGCCTGGCCCAGCTCCATTATGTAGCCTCTTTTTTTTTTTAAGGTTTTGTAATACTTTTATGATATTATTAGTATTAAGCAAGACAACATTATTAATATTATTTAGAAATATCGTTAAGACCTAAATTCTGATAAAAAGAGGAAGAGTTGACACATTAAGTAAATTAAAATAAAAAAAAATTATAGACACCGTAAATAAAGCTAAAAGGCAAACAACAGAATGGGAGAAAATATTTGTAATCTTTTCTCTTTTTCAATTGGGGTGTAGTTGTTTTACAATGTTGTGTTAATTTCCACTGTACAGCGAAGTGAAGTAGAGTTCCCTGGGCTATATAGCAAGTTCTCATTAGTAGTTCTCATTAGTAATCTGTTTTATACATATTAGTGTATATATGTTAATCCCAATCTCCCAATTCATTCCATCCCCCTTTCCCCCCCTTGGTGTCCATAAGTTTGTTCTCTACATCTGTGTCTCTATTTCTGCCTTGCAAACCAGTTCATCTGTACCATTTTTCTAGATTAATGTGGCCTTTTTTTCCCAGCAAGATTGTAAGCTTGGAGAGTCCATAGTGTCTCTGTGTGTGTGTGTGTGTACGTGTGTGACACTGACTGATTTTTTTAATGATTTCCTTACAGCTCTTGAGAAAGTCTATTTTACAAAGAGGAAAACCTGTGGTTGAAGGCTCTTTGGAGAAGAAACCCCCATTTGAGAAACCTAGCATCGAACAGGTAAAGAGATACAAGAGAAGCCCCTTTCTTAGTGCTTTAAGGCTGAACAAACGTTCTCATTTTCATCTTCATTGCTGGCTTAGAGATGTTCAAGTCTGTAGGAATTGTCTTGGGCCCTTTGGATCGGAAGTGAATACTTAATGTAATAAATGATCTAGCTTGTGTCTCTTAGGGTTGCTGAACGCTCAGAATTCACTGTGTGTTCGGGAAAGAAAAAAATTAATAGAGCATGTAGTTCGTCAGAACACATGAAATGGGCTTTTTCTTGGTGTTGATTTTTTTTGCGGTTCACGGGCCTCTCGCTGTTGTGGCCTCCCCCGTTGCGGAGCACAGGCTCCGGACGCGCAGGCTCAGTGGCCATGGATCACGGGCCTAGCCGCTCCACGGCATGTGGTATCTTCCTGGACCGGGGCACGAACCCATGTCCCCTGCATCGGCAGGCGGACCCTCAACCACTGCACCACCAGGGAAGCCCCGGTGTTGATGTTTTAAAATTAAATCTTTGTCCCTCTGTTTGCACTGTTGAAAAGTCTATTGAGGCGAGGGAATTCAGGAGCAATGTGAAAAACATTGTAAGTCAAGTAAAAAGCACAGAAAAGAAATGAGATTTTGTTTCCAGAAATTGGCTTCTTGGTACATTATGATTCCTGCAAAGAAGCTGAGATTTACTTGGGGAATCTGTTGATATGTATAGACCTTTTCTATTAGGTGTTGTCAGGATTTCTCATCAGTATCAATTTTTTGGCCCATCATTGTTCGCCTAAGTAAATCTCAGATACTCTGGACTGAATTTTTTGATGAGAATAATTACAGAAGACATGATATCAGAAACAAATAAATGTATTTTATCAGTCAGTTTTTCATAGAAAAAAATGTTGTCTTCAATCCCTACGAAATAAGAATTCATTGTTCCTTTATTTGAAATTAAATTAGATGGGAGTGTGCTGAAGAAAGATTAAATTAATCCACAAATCCACAGATTATTTTAAAAGGCCATAATTTTGAATAAGAATTTTCTTTTGGTAGGTTTACTAAAACCGAAAGAGTGATAGTAGAAGTTCAAATTCTAGTGGTTTAGTTCAAAAATTAAAATTTTATGAATGTAAAAACATTATATTTATCCAAGAATCTCATTATTTGTGAGCTACTGTGTTGACAGTACAGCAAGAGTTATGCTGCAAAATAGCCATATTTTATTGTTTATGGGGTTTTGACTTTTTCGGTCCGTGATTTTGAATTTTTCTTTAGCACGTCACGATTGCAGCAGGCATAGAATTGCAACTCACAGCCTCTGTGTCTTGTCACTTTTCATAGACTGTGATCTGGGGCATGATTCCTTCTGGGCATTCCTGTTTTCTAAGAGGGAAAAGGAAGAGGTTTTTGTGGATAGAGAAACGTCTTTCCTTTTGCTAATGACCACCAACGGGGCTGACTATGTGAGTGTTCAGGATTGCACAGCTGCGTGAATAAATTGCCTTTCCTCTTTTTAAGGGTGTGAATAACTTTGTACAGTACAAATTTAGTCACCTGCCATCCAAAGAAAGGCAAACAATAGTTGAGTTGGCAAAAATGTTCCTGAACCGCATCAACTATTGGCATCTGGAGGCTCCATCTCAACGAAGACTGCGATCTCCCAACGATGATATTTCTGGATACAAGGAGAACTATACAAGGTAAGCAGATGGCCGGTTCTTCTTCTTTGGCCCATAAAGTACATTGCAGACATAACACTGCTACTTGCCTCTGCAAGCAGAGGGTTGCCCAGTTATCACGGGACCCCATCAGTTAGAGAGAACGTCTAATTTAACTCCCCAGATTCCTACTCTTCATTCATAGCATGATGTTTTTGGAGGGTGAGGGATCCAAATCATCTAGGCCTGAACTCTTTAATACGATAGTTGCCAGCCACATGTGGTCACTGAGCCCTTGAAGTGTGGCTGGCATGAATGGAGATTTCTAAGACTGTACAAAAAAAAAAAAAAAAGAATGTTAAGTATTTCATTAATAGTTTAATAGATTTTTATATTGATTACGGGTTGAAATGGTAATATTTTGGAAATATTGAATTAAATAAAATATATTAAAGTTAATTTCACCTGTTTCTTTTTACTTTTTTAATGTGACTTACTGGGAAATTTAAACGTGTGGCTTACATTTACATGTGTGGCTTGCATGGTATTTCTATCGAGCACTGCTGATCTAGATAATTATACTGACTCTGTAATTATTATATAGAGACATCATTAAAAAAAATAAGCAAAGACCGTGAATATAATAGTGTTAAAATTTTTTTTTAAAGAAGGAAAGATCACCATAGTCCCAGCAGCATGGTATAAATAGTATCATTATATATATTGTCTTACAGTCACTGTCCCTTTAAACAGATATTTTACATTTGTTAGAATGAAAGAAAATACAAAATTTGCATCCTTTTTGCCCCCCATTCAGACGTTTTACTGGTTGTATTATAGTCTGTTGAATTGATGTACTGTAATTTACCTAATCATGTCCCTATTGGTGGACATCAAACATATTCTTGGATTACACATCCAAGAATTACACATTTTTCTAAAGTGGGAATTTATTTTTATTACTTATGACTTGCAGAATAATAGAATTGACTTAAGAGTCATAAACATCGGCCCTACAAGGCAGAATGACTTACATTTATTTTTATTTAAGTAAGACAGTGACTTGTATTATCCATTCTGTTCACCTTTTTTATAACTTTTCCCATTTATATTTTATAGGCACATCAAGCTTGCTTCAGGGTCCCCCCCAACCCCGATTTAAAATAGGCAGTGTTTTTCGACAGCTTGTAAAGACCACTTGTACCAAGGTTATTTTCTGTAACAGCGGATGACAAAGAGGAATGGGTGTAGTTGAAGATAAGCTTTTCTCTCTGATCACTGACCTGATTTCATGAGTAAAACCCCCTTTCCCTCTTTTCTCCCCTTTTACAATATATACAATTTGAGTTATAAAGTATTTTATCTTAATAATTGTAAAGATTTACAGATTTCTTCAAAATCAACTTTTTAAATTATGTCTTCATTTTCACACCTTCATTTCAGAGTTTTATATTAACAGTAGTTCCTATAGCATCGTTACTCCTGTTTATAATGAGTTGAGATAATAGAACTCTCAAAAATATGTGTCTTTTAACTCCATCTGAACGACTGACAAAGCTGAATATCTGTCAAAGCCAAACCCCTGAAAATATTTGCCTCTCTTTTTGTTTGTTTTTGTCATTTTTTGTCTGTCTTTGTGTTTTTTTCCTTTGGTCGTGCCAGCTTGTGCGATCTTAGTTCCCTGAACAGGGATTGAACCCGTGACCCCTGCAGTGGCAGCACGGAGTTCTAACCACTGGACCGCCAGGGAATTCCCAATATTTGCCGCCCTTAAGAGAGGAAAAATTGTTTCATCAAGAAGGAGAATTAATTGTGAAGCAGCACGGGAGTTAATGCTGTATTTTAGAAAACTGAATAAAAATACTGTGTAGCACTTGGGAATTACCAAGAAATGGGCGGCACTTATGAAGACTCAAGGAGTCGTAAAAAGTAGAAGTCGAGTTCTGGAATGAGCGATGGGTTTGAACCATGGCTCCATCCCTCCCCAGTTCTGTGTGTGTGTTAGAGCTCTCACCTCGCCTCCTGGACCTTCTGTTTCTTCCTCTGCCCGGTCCCATGGCTGTTGTGTGTCCCCTGAGGTGGCCCGTGCCTGGCGTCTGGCGCACAGCACAGGCGCTGGGAAGATGCTACTCATTCTTTCCCCCCAACACACGCCCTCCAAAACTCAGTCACTGCCAGCGCGCAACTCTTCAGCTGGAGCGTGCGCAGTGGGATGAGAGGGTAGGATTTGAGGGTCGCTTTAGAAAGGGCGCCGAGAGACAGCCGCAGGGTCCTGGCTGGCCCCGCCTCCTCGCCCCAGCCGAGGGCGGAAGGGTGGAGTCCGATGTGGGGAAGGGAAGCAGCGAGGGGCTTGAGTGAGCCTGTCCTGCAACCTGCCGATTTCTAGGCCGGACGGAGATCAGGAGCCTCTGTAAATAATAAATAAGGGAATGAAGGTAGATATGCCTCCCACCTACCCCCCCTCCCCCGCTCCCCCACCCCCGGGATTCCCCACCACCGCTGTGTTGAGGAAGAAAGGGAAGCAGAGAGGAACAACCTGTGAACATTATCACAAGCGAGACTTGTTTCGACCACGTGGGAATTTAAAAAACCACACGCCGCTGCGGCATGGTGTCTCACTGATACCATCTTCTCCAAAATAGGTCCTGTTACAGCTGCAGGCACCACGTGGCGTGTCAGTGAACCGCAGGAGCTGGACTCTTGGTTCAGCATGTAATTTACAGCAGTTGTAGCCATTAGGACCGAGGGGCAGAAAACTCGTGGAGTGCACATCAGCATGAAGATGGGGAGAAACAGGATTCTCTGTGGAAGAGAATAGACTCAGAAAACGATTATGTTCCTCACAAAGCTAACCTGTGAGGATCTAGCCAATAAAAATTTAAATGCAGACTGAACAGTAGAACTGCTTAAATTACTTATCTTCTCTGTTCTGACTTAAGGAAAAACGTAAATATTTTATGTTAAAAATATCTGGTATATTAATGTTAATATACTTAACCTTAATAATATATATAAGTATATATTAAATATACCTTTATATGTCCCCCAGAAATCACTGTGGTGTTGGAAAAAAATCTGGACAAATATTTTGAAATTCCTTGAATTCCATGATGGTGTGCTAATATAATTTCACGAGGAAATAACTGGAAAATAAAGTGTCAAAGGAATACGACTTCTTACAATACATCTGACCAACAGAATATGCTAAAGGAAAGTGACAAATAATTAGCCTTAGATTCTCAGTTGTGCAGACCTCAAAATTAGAGGTCATGCCTGTACTGGGGAGATGGCATTGTAAGAATACTGAGCAAGTTAGATATAACTAAATTGATTTTGGTGAAACAGTTGTTTATAACTACTGCTGTATGAGGTTACAGCCTGTCACCATGCTTCCTGGGCATTCATAATTAGGTGTGTAAATCTAGGGCAGTATTTATCACAGAGCGTGGCAAGAACAGTGGATTGGCGCTCGGGAGACCTAGCTTCTTGTGTGGTTTCTAAAAGTAACTAGCCTTTAGTTTGGGAGAACTGGGAGAGGTCACTTAATTGCTGAAAACCTTAGGATTTTCAGTCCAGCAAGTAGGTAGGATGACATGGTCTTCTGCAGTCAAGTTCTCCAATTCTGTTCACGTTTTAAAGAAAGCAAAGTGGTTGCAAATCACCACGATGCCGTTAAGAAGTCAGAGACAGTTGTTTGAACCATCAGTCAGTTGCACGCCCATGCCGTCACCGTTAGGCATACAAAGATCCCTGAGCTGTCCTTTCACTTCTTTGGAGAAGACCTGAAACCAGTCGTTTAGGTATAATCTTTTCCTCCAGGTTAGTCTTTGTGGGAGTGTGTGAGCAGTGACAAGGCACACATTCATTCCCGTTTCCTTCTTTCTGTCTCACCACACGCCTGGACTGTGTCATTTACTAGAGCAGTCCCCGAAACACCACATGCAGACTCATCTTCTGTCTTTTCATACTGTGCCCTTACAGATTTATAAAATAAGATTAGTCTTGCAAGTAAAAACAAAACTAAACTACAAAGTGTAAACTGAGGTCTATAAAAATGATTCTCAGAGGAAATGAATGGCAACCTATTATTTGAAAATTTTTACTAGATAATAATCTATGCTGCCTTCCTCTACTCTGGGGAGAGTGAATGACCTGTTAAGCACTTTGGGACATTTTATGAATTTATGATAGTATTTATAACCTATCATTGCCATAGCAGAAAGAGCATCTGTCTTTAAGTAGGGTCTCCGACATCTGTGACCCCTATAGATGGAAATGCTCTTTTAGACACAAAATCAGCACTGCCAAATAGGATATAATATGATCCACAAAAGTGAGCCGCATATGTGATTTAACATTTCCTCGTAGCTACATTAAAAAAATAAACACAGGACATTAATTTTAATAATGTTTTCTTCACCCAGTATATAAAAATATTATCACTTCACCATGGAATCAATATGAACAATTATTAATGATGTATTTTACTTTTGTATTTTTGGTACTAAGTCTTCCAAGTCCAGTGTGTGTTTTATACTTAAAGCACATTTTAATTCATTCACTAAATTTTAAGTGGTTAAAGATAAATGGGGTTCTACCAAAACAGTAAAGTTTTGTTTAATGGAAAAATATTTCACAGCGTTTCCATTTGAAAGTAAATTTTATTTATTTTATTTTTATTTTTTCCTTTATGTATTTTTAAATTTCAGTATAGTTGATTTACAATGGTGTGTTAGTTTCAGGTGTACAGCAGAGTGATTCAGATATATTGATATATATAAATCTATTCTTTTTCAGATTCTTTTCCATTATGGTTTATCATAGGCTAGTTCCCTGTGCTCTACAGTAGGCCCTTGTTGGTTGAAAGTAAATGTTAAGTTGATTAAAATTAAGTAACATTAAAAATGAAGCTCTTCGGGACTTCCCTGGTGGCGCAGTGGTTAATAATCCTCCTACCAATGCAGAGGGACACAGGGTTTGAGCCCTGGTCTGGGAAGATCCCACATGCCGTGGAGCAACTAAGCCGATGCGCCACAACTACTGAGCCTGCGCTCTAGAGCCCGCAAGCCACAACTACTGAGCCTGTGTGCCACAACTATTGAAGCCTGCGTGCCTAGAGCCCGTGCTCCGCAACAAGAGAAGCCACCACAATGAGAAGCCTGCGCACCACAACAAAGAGTAGCCCCCTCTCGCCGCAACTAGAGAAAGCCCGCACACAGCAACGAAGACCCAACACAGCCCAAAATTAAATAAATAAATTTATTAAAAAAAAAAAAATTTAGCTCTTCAAGAAAACAAACTTATGGTTACCAAAGGGGAATGGAGTGGGAGGGATAAATTAGAAGTTTGGGATTAACATATACACACTACTATATATAAAATAGATAAATAACAAAGTCCTACTGTATAGCACAGGGAACTATGTTCAATATTTTGTGATAACGTATAAGGGAAAAGAACCTGAAGAAGAATTATATATTCACATGTATGTATATACACATATATGTGTATATATAAAACTGAATCACTTTGCTGTGCATCTGAAACTAATATAATATTGTAACCCAACTGTACTTCAATTAAAAAAAAAAAGAAGAAAGAAAAATAATTAAGCTCTTCATTTGTACAAGTGCTGAGTAGTTACACGTGGCTGCTGGCTACTGTATCAGCACAGGTGTACAACAGTCTCATCATCGTAGAGGCTTTATTGGACAGTACTGGTCTGAATCCTTAAATCCTTATATATCTTCCACTGCAGCAGGTTGGACATACTTTTCATATTATTAACATTTACAAACAATCTTATGATAGCCTAAGCCTCGTGCAATTGAACTGATAATTATGGTTTGCGATTACATTTGTAGTTTCATAATAGTTCCCTGGGAGCTGGCCTGCCTTCAACTCCAAATATTTTAACTTCATTTAGGGGCCACAGGCTAACTTCCAGCAAAGATTGGCTCCGAAGGTGATGCATTTCTATGTGAAGTGCCTTATGGATTACAAAATCAATGCACCTCCTAGCTCTTTCTGCTCCCAAGGTCACTGCTTCCGACTTGACAAGATACAGTGCAGCCCTTAAGATGCCCGTCTGGGTATTGTGTCATAAAATGACATTTGGGTGTGAATTATTAGTACA
Source organism: Monodon monoceros (assembly GCF_005190385.1). Taxonomy (NCBI): domain Eukaryota; kingdom Metazoa; phylum Chordata; class Mammalia; order Artiodactyla; family Monodontidae; genus Monodon; species Monodon monoceros. Next base: position 136,584,251 of record NW_021703767.1, read on the forward strand.
GAAAAGTTGAGAGGAGAGCAGAAATAGTAGCAGGGTTTTAAGGTTAATTTTGTATCTAGGTAGATGAACTAACACTAATGAAAGGTTTCTTCCCCAATACACCCCATACACAGGAGAACTAAGAAGTCATACAGAATAAGATAAAAAAATAAGTCAAGAAGCATAAGTGAATATTGTTCCACTCTTTATTGAGGGGCTGACAGTTCATTGGGGCGTCCTTCAGCAGTTTGGGCACATTGGAGCACGGCCCCCCATCTTAAACAAGATCAGGAAGGCACACAGGGAGGAGAGGGGTTTTATTTGGGGAAAGCAGTCCTGTCCTGGAAGAGGATGTTTGGGTCTGCTACCAAGGAGCGGGACCTGGGCAGTGAAGCCTCGACCCTTGACCCTGGTCTCTGCTGCCCTCTGCGCCCCACTGTGTGCCCATGTTGCTGGGAATTTCAGGGCTTGCATCTCCGGGTGACCCTGGAGAAGGTGGGTCCATTGTGGGTGGACGCTCATTTTTTGGCTTCTCTTGGCTGAACGAGCTTTCTAAATCATATGCTCTGCGTAGCCCGTGTGCCCCAGAACTGTGATCAGGTTTCAGGAAAGCCCTGGTTTCCCTCTGGGAACTCCTCCAGCCCTGTGCAACGCTGAAATGCATTTTTGACTTTGGGTCTGAGTCATTGAAAACGTACCTAAGCAACAGATGGTGGAAGCTCATTACTTCCTGCGTTTTGACTGAGTTTTGAACAGTCTTGAAGAATGGAATGATTCTAGTAGAATTGGGCCCAAGTGGCTATGGCAGGGTGAGCTCACCGAATTCCCACGTTTTACTAGCTGGTGGTGAGACTTCTGCTTGTCACTGCAGACCTGGCTTCTCCTGCTGAGGTTGATGATACAGAGTAGCCGTCCTTGGGTGTTCCACATGGTCTGGGGCTTAAGGGATACTGATGGCGTGCTCTCCTCTGGTTGCAGGTGGCTGTGTTACTGCAACGTGCCCCAGTTCTGTGACAGTCTGCCTCGGTACGAGACTGCCCAGGTGTTCGGGAGAACCTTGCTCCGCTCTGTCTTCACCGTGATGAGACGACAGCTCCTGGAACAGGCGAGGCAGGAAAAAGACAAACTGCCACTGGAGAAACGGACTCTAATCCTCACCCATTTCCCAAAGTAAGGGAGTGCTCTTGTGGGTCTTTGATGCAAGGGCTTAAGACTGATGGATACACGGCAAAGCCTGCCTCAGTGACACAATCAGGAGGGGTAGGAAAGAGGGACCCCATCTTTCTCAGCTCCCTCTGGGAGCCTCCATGGGTACTTTCCAGCCCATCTGAGATGAGCTTGACTCTGTACGACTGGTCCCTTAGCCTCGCCTCATCCCACCTGAGTCTCATGGGGCGTGGGGGCGAATGCTTTGTTTTGTATATTCAGCTGCCAGGATGCTAGTGGGGGGTGGGAAAGGTGGTGCAGAAGCCATTTCCATCTTCCCAGAAGTGGTGCAGGAGAAGTCAGGTGGCTGTTTCTTCCGTCCCACGTCTCCAGCCATTTCCTTTTTTAAATTTTTTGGCCCACCATGCGGCATGTGGGATCTTAGTTCCCCGACCAGGGATTGAACCCGCGCCCCTTGCATTGGAAGCACGGAGTCTTAACCACTGGACCTCCAGGGAAGTCCCATCCAGCCCTTGCTAAGATTGGCGGATCAGTCCCGTCTCAGCTAGAGTGAACTAGACCCCAAGAGCGGGGCCGGCCGGGAATAGAGAGGCCTCCTTCAGAATGATCCTTGTTCCTGTGTACTCAGTTTCTTGTGGAATGTGCATGCTCTTGTGCACCTTGCTTCTCACACCTGCCAGAACTCCAACACGTGAATAATCATTTAAATGTTTTTCAAATACATGCAGCGTGTCAAAGGGATAGGAAGTTGCAGTGCCACACCATTGGCCTTGGAAATGAATTTTCAGTGCGAAGAACCCAACATTTAAGCTAAGAGACTGGGTGCTGGTGAGAGGCTGGGGGTGCAGGTGATGGCTTGCCATGGAGCAGTGACAGCAAGACAGGAAGGAGGCAGTTCATTCTGCCTGGAAGCACCGGTCTGCGGGGGTGGAAGGTATCATTTGAAAAGGCATTCTAGGTCTGATAGAGTTCTGCCATGGAGAACTGCGAGATAGCAGAGTTTCAGAGAGGAGCCGTTATAGTCTTTGAGCAAAGACTGATGAAATCCTGTTTTATCTGAGAAACTGGATTTTTATTATTATTACTATTTCTGGTTTACCCAATTTGTATCTCAGGAAAGATGATAGTTTTAATTTTTAAAAATAAGTGAGGCCCAGGGCTTCCCTGGTGGCGCAGTGGTTGAGAGTCCGCCTGCCGATGCAGGGGCCACGGGTTCGTGCCCCGGTCCGGGAAGTCCCACATGCCGCGGAGCGGCGGGGCCCGTGAGCCATGGCCGCTGAGCCTGCGCGTCCGGAGCCTGTGCTCCGCAACGGGAGAGGCCACAACGGTGAGAGGCCCGTGTACGGCAAAAAAAAAAAAAAAAAGTGAGGCCCAAAACAGACAACAACAAAAATGGTTTTCTGATGAAAATGGACTGAACAATTTTTTTTTTTTTTTTTTTTTGCAGTTTAACACGAATCTCAAACATTAGGTAGAGGATAATTCTAATGAGCTTTAGCTGAACGTCCAATATTTGAACATAAGTCCTAGCCACCTGATTTTCAGTATTTCCTGAAGGCAACCAGCACACGAGACTGAGGCAGGACATGGACCCTTTGGTATCCTCCAGGGAGGAAGGTTCAGAAGCGCTTACACTGCAGTTTGAATGTTGCCCCTCAATGGGTAATGAACTCTGGGCAAGCTCATGTATTTCAGTGGCTGCCTTTTAACTGTTCTAAGCTTCTTTCCATAGAGATTAAAGCAGTTTTCTTATTTCTCTATTACATTTGCCACATAAGTAGCATTTCATGTGTTTAGATTATAGTAGTCGTTCTGTCTCTAAGCCAAGGGACAAAGAGGACCCCTCTCCCCTCCCCCCTCACACCTTTTGTGGTGCTTAAAGAGAAATTTTAATTACCTTGCATAGTAGCAATTTTTTTTTCCCCCATAGCAAACTCAGTTTGCTTCTTGCAGGTATTTGCTAATTATAGTGTTATGTTCGTTCAGCCCATAGTTCTGGCATGCTTATGCTGTTCAGCTGAAAAATCAGTGTTGCTTTCTTTTTATCTCTGTTACTAATGGTAGGGTAAAACTACCACCCACTTCTCCTTTTAAATCCCTTTTCATTGAATCTGACAACATTTGAGGCTGTTAGGGATTTATACCTGCAGGTTTGGCGGCAGAATCTCATACTGAAGCCGGAGGTGCCATTTGCATCTTGGGCACCAGCTCAGGGGGAGGGCTGCAGACTGCTTCTCACACCTGGTGAGGTCGCCGTGCTTCTCAGATGCATCTTCAGAGCTTACATCCTTATCTTCCTGCTCTTCATATGTTGCCGCTTCTTCTGCTTGGCTTTAACGTGTGCCTTTCCCCGACGCCACCCCCATCCACCTATTTACATGGTTGTTTTTAAAAACTTTAGTATCTGCATTTCATTCTAAAAGTGATAAATGGACATGTTGATGAAAATTTGATGCACAGGGAACAAAGAAGCAAAAGACCACTATAACCCTACCACTGTGATATACTTTTTGTGCTTTTAGATATTTCAGTTTTTTCTCCGTGTACTGCGTTCTTTTATTCTACATATAATTTTGTATCCTCTGTATATAAAACAAGAGTTTTCTCATAGCATTAGATGAGCCTGTTCTTTATTTTATTGAAATAACTAAATATATGTATGTGTATATATATATATATAATATAACACACACATGATTATTTTCCTAAATTATTAATGGCATTCTTCTTTGATGAGTCTCTTTAGGGCTTTGTGAAGTGTTCCCATTATATAATTACTGATAAAGAAGGAGCTTGGAAAAGGAAAGGAAATTTACTTCTGTGATAAAGGGCAGTTGGGGAAATCTTGAGGGCTGTGTGAGGTGAAGGCAGGGTCTGCTTAGCAAAAGGGGGAAATGCATCGAGAACCTTCCGTCTTGTCAGCAAGGTCAGAATGTGACCTTGGTAAGGATTTTACCTCCTGTTGCTGTCAGTCTTTCTGTGTTAGATAAGAAACATACTAAAGTGTTTTAAAGCATAAGTTAATGGTGGCTTGCTTGGCAAAAGGCGACTTGTGTCGTTTCCGTAAACCATGAATTACACAACTGAGTGCAGGTAGATGTTCACGCAAATGGTACCTTATTCTTAAATCTTCTGAGCATGAACAGCAAGTCAGAAGACCCTCAGGACCTTTCCCCACCTGTCCTCACTTCCAAAAACGCAACCTCTCCCACCCCGAGACCTTCTAAAGTCTTGCCGGATTTGATTAATGAGAAGACTAGTGGCACTTTCAGTAACTGTGATGATGATGATGTTAATGTAGGTCCTTGATCAGCTGTCCATACTTGGTCTGTTTCTCAGTTCAAGTTTTAACGTAACTTGACACCTTTATAAAGGTAACATAACACATGGGCTATACATTATCATAGCTTTAGGGGTGGGGGCAGGTCCCCCAAAGCAAATCCATTTATAAAGACTGTAAGTAGTCTTACGTATGTCTCGTTGCCAAACGGATTAGGGAAAATACTTTTTTTAAGGGCTTTTGGATTTCAAAATTTCAGAGACAGGATAGTAGACATATATACTAGCTAACGTTTATTACATCATTGCAGTGTAAACTTCTTGAGGGCAAGACGAGGTTGTGTTCCCTCTACCCTCCAGCACCTGGCATGTGGTGGGCATTCAGTGTTTGTTGAGTGAATGAATGAGCACTTCCTAAGGGGCCATCACCATTTGAAGCATGACATTAGTGTGCTCCTCACTACCATCTTCTGCAGGAGTTACTGTTGATATTTCCATTTTATAAAAGTGGAACCAAGGAAGAGGAAAGTTAAGAACTTGTTCCAAGGTCACACAAATAATAAGTGGTGAGCTTGGTAACTGGATTTTAGAACCCAAGCTCTTAGTCATTATTCTGTACCCCTCCATGAGAATTAATGTGCCTTAAAAAGAGGCTTTCAGGAAGACATTCCAGTACTAGAAGTATAGATTTGTGTTGGTATTTTCATCATAGTTCTTCTATTTTGGGGCACATAGGAACTGTCCAAGGTACTTATCAAAAATCAGTTGCCCAGACCATTCTCCCAGACTCCAATTCAGTAAGCTTAGGTGGGGTTTGGGCATCTATACTCTTACCAAGGTATTCGGGTGATTTCTGTGGGCCCCTAAAACTTGAGATCTGTTTGTTTATAACACGACAGGAGATATAACGTAGTAATTAATCACACGTTCTGATCTTGGCCCTGCAATTTACTGGTTGTGGGACTTTGTACCAGTTATCGAGCCTCTCTGTGCCCTAAGTTTTTCCATCTGTAAAATGGGTACAGTAATGGATCCTATCTCATAGGGTTGTTAGGAAGATCAAATGAGTTAATATACACCAACTACTTAGAGCAGTGTCTATCCTATAGTAAGAGCTATGTATGTGTGTGATAAATAAAAATAAAATACGTAACTCGTTGGGTTGATGTGAAGATTCAATAAGAAGTTCTTACCCAGAGAAAACCATAATTCAAAAAGACACATGCACCCCAATGTTCATAGCAGTACTGTTTACAATAGCCAGGACATGCAAGCAACCTAAATGTCCATCAACAGGGGAATGGATAAAGGAGATGTGGTACATATATCCAATGGAATATTACTCAGCCATAAAAAGGAACAAAATTGGGTCATTTGTAGAGTCATGGATGGACCTACAGAGTGTCATACTGAGTGAAGTAAGTCAGAAAGAGAAAAACAAAATACTGTATATTAACGCATATATGTGGAATCTAGAAAAATGGTGTAGATGATCTTATTTGCAAAGCAGAAATAGAGACACAGAAGTAGAGAACAAATGTATGGATACCAAGGGGGAAAAGGGGGGCTGGTGGGAGGAATTGGGAGATTGGGATTGACACATATACACTATTGATATTATGTATAAAATAGGTAACTAATGAGAACATACTGTGTAGCACAGGGAACTCTACTTAATGCACTGTGGTGACCTAAATGGGAAGGAAATCCAAAAAAGAGGGGATATATGTATATGTATAGCTGATTCATTTTGCTGTACAGTAGAAACTAACATAACATTGTAAAGCAACTATACTCCGGTAAAGATTAATTAAAAAAAAAAAGTTCTTAGGACAGTGCAGGCACGTGGCAAGGATTCCGTAAATACTGTAGTGGCTTTTGTGATGGAAATGACGGTGACAGTGACCGCTCTGTGGAGGACTGGAATCTGGTTCTGAGATTCCCTGAGGGGGGCTGGGGGGAATCCATTTCCACTGATATAATGCTCTGTGTAGTCCAGCTCGTATCTATCTATGCAGAGCCCAAAGAGAATACATCTGTAGAAATGCATTCTGTTATTAGAATATATGAGGGCTGCCCAACTAAATCATCACTTGAGTCATAATTGACTAGCATATTTCTTTTTTTTTTTTTTGCGGTACACAGGCCTTTCACTGTTGTGGCCTCTCCCGTTGCGGAGCACAGGCTCCGGACGCGCAGGCTCAGTGGCCATGGCTCACGGGCCCAGCCGCTCCGCGGCGTGTGGGATCCTCCCGGACCGGAGCACGAACCCGTGTCCCCTGCATTGGCAGGCGGACTCTCAACCACTGCGCCACCAGGGAAGCCCCTTGACTAGCATATTTCTAAATTGAAGATGGGATGCTGGTGTTCATGTGATTGCCATGGGTGGTCAGGGCTTTTGTCCCTCTAGTAATGCATTAGTTTTGACCTCATGCTTGCCTTTACTCTTGTGCCTAGGTTTCTGTCCATGTTAGAAGAAGAAGTTTATAGTCAAAACTCTCCCATCTGGGATCAGGATTTTCTCTCAGCTTCTTCCAGAACCAGCCAGCTAGGAATCCAAACAGGTAAAAAAAATATTTTTTTTTTGCATAAATCAGAAAACAACCAGGAAGTGTTCGTTACAGTTCACTCTGCATTTATTTGTGTTTTTCATCAAGAATTGAAGACTAGCACCAGCAAAAAAAAAGTAAAAGCTCTGGCAAATCTTGCATCTACATCTCTGTTGGTGAGGAGAGCAGGTGCAAACCAAACAGTTAAAATAACAACAGCTGCTGCGCCTGCTATGGGAGTTTGCTCAGCCCGCGCCCCACAGCTGTACGGGAGGTTTAAACCCAGGCGGCTCAGGTCTGCAGTCAATGCTGGATCTTTTTGAAGACACTTAGACAGTCTCAGTCAATGGCCACATATGCCCAGGAATCATGTCTCCGTCTGGTTTCTGAATCTGTGGGGTCTGGTTTGGGCATCAAGTTGCTCTCATGGATAATGGTAGGATGGTGAGTCTCAGGACGTGAAGTGGGGTCAGGGCGTCAGTTGGCATTGCCTCGGGTCAGCCAGTGGCCTCAGCAAGCATTTTGTGAGGAAGGAAGATGTGTAACTTCTGGAGTCACACTGACCCTAGAAAGAGGGTCTGAATTCCTGCCTTGGATGCTCGGAAAATTTGGAGAAGTTTGGCAAGAGATGCCAAAGCAGTAATTTGTATGTGGCCTTGGGGAAAGATAGAATGCAGAATTTTGATGTCGAGTTTTTAGTAGATCTAGTTCAATGTGTCATACGGGGGCTCTTAAGTATTGCCTCCAGCAAAGGGTAATTTTATTCTCGCCTTTCCCCCACCCCCCAATTTTTTAAATTGAATACATACAGTGAAAGGCAGCCTCTTTAGTATGTGGTTCTGTGAATGTTGGCAAACACACATAGTTAGTTGTGTAACTACCACTCCCATCAGAATATAGAAAAAAAAATATATAGGACAACTGCATCACCCCAGAAAATTCCCTTGTACCCCTTCTGTAGTCCATTCAGTGCTCTAACCCCCAGCTTCGGCAACCACTGATTTGTTTTTTGTCCCTGTAGTTTTGCCTTTTCTAGAATGCCGTATGAGTGGAATCCTAGCGTTCTGACTGGCTTCTTTCACTCAGCATACTGCATTTGAGAAGGTGATTAAAACATTTTTTTTTTCCATCTAGACCCCAAGTTTGGATGCATATAATTAAATCCTTCCAAGCAGAGTACTTAGGGAATGAGGTATTTTGGTTTGGATCAAACCATCTTTGCTTGGCTTCTTGTTACCAGAAACATCTTTTGTGCTGTTTTTTCACCTTAGGTCATAGAATATAATTTCATGTTTCTCTGGTTCAAAACCTGTAGCGCTCTGGGGCTTTTCTGTGCATGGACAGAACTCCAGACCTGAGTGTCAGCATTTCCTGGACATGCTCTGTGTAGCACCTGGGCATGTGTTCTGTATTTCTCTCTCTGTCCCCATGTTGTTCACTTTGTCTCTGTCTTTATCTTACCTAACTTTCAAATGGCATCTCTCCCACAAACTCTTCCCTAATTCTCCCCATGCCTTCTAGTAAGGGCTGGATCTCCTTTCTTCCGAATGTTCGTGGAAGCTTGATAATATCCTATCGCCGGTTGTTTAACTTGGCTGCACCGTGGCATCACCCATGTGATGTAAAATACTACTGGTTTCGAATAGTGTTATTTATTTATGGTATGATTAATTATAGAACTTTATTAATTTGGGATGCTGTCAAGGAAGGGAAGAAAATATATTAAAAATTCAGAAGAATAAAAAAAAAAAGTTTAGAAACCACCTAAATTTATAGCCTGACTCTTAGTGACTCAGTAAAATATGCCATATAGAGATTCTTGTTTCAATAAATAGTTAAGAATTGCTTCTATCAGTTTTTGCCAGTAGATGCTTCTGTATGTTTGAAAATAATTTCCTTCTTTCCCACAATTATCTCCTGATTTTCTACAATATTTATGGCACTGGTTTAGATACTGAGAATAGCTATAAATAAAACAAAATGATTTATTTTAAGTAAAAAAAAAATACTACTGATCTCTGAGGCCCGTCCCAAGAGGGTGTGATGCAACTGGCCAAGGGCATGGCCTGGACGTGGCCAAGGACGTGGCCTGGACATCGAGACTTTAAAAACTCCTCAGGTGAACTGATGTGCAGCAGTCTGAGTCACACAGCACTCACCTCATGCTACCCTCGCCCCCTTTGCTCTGTACGTCTCTGTCTCCTATGAGTGTGACTGCTGCATGGTCAGAGACCCAGTTTTGCCATGAGAATAGCTGATACTTCCAGTAAGTGCTTGCCCTGAGGTTTGCTTCCTGTCTTTGAGCCTTAGCACAAACCATGAGAAGTTGGTGTGATTATCCCCTTTATGTGGATGAGAAATGAGAGCTCAGAGAGGAGCAACCAGTTGCCTAAAAGCAGAGCTCGTGAGTGATGGGACTGGGCTTCACACTGGGTCTAATTCCTGTCCCTTGCCCTGTGTTAAGAGCCAGAGCTCTAACCGCTGCTCTGCACGGCCCCAGTGTGCTTTGCAAATGTGCAGGCGAGCGCATGTGGAAGGAATGAGTGAAGAACATGGGCCGGGGACACCAGAGCTATTTGTCAGGGTCATCTTAGTTCTTTTCTGGAGGGACTTCTGGAGAGGATTCCTCTCTGGGTGAAGACTTCCCTTGACCCTCACCTGCTCAAGATGCCTCCCAGTCTGTCCCACTTCCATTGTGTTGTCTGTCATCACACAAGATGGAGAAGGCGGGACGTCTCTGACCCTCTGGGAATTTCAGATTCATCTCTGTGTCTCAGGTTGTCACCCAGTTCAGCTGGATTGTCAGTATTACCTGCTGCCGTCGGAAGCAGGCTGTCTTCTCCTGTTCTGCTGTAATTGCAGTGTGTTCTCTGGGGGAAAAGAAAAGTGTAATCACCTACTTAATTGGCATGTCTGCACATCTATGCAGCTGTGATAAATGACATTCATAATGATGGCTCTGAACTTTTGCAAGGTACTCAGATGTCTTCTGAATCACCAGAGCTTCCCCTTTGTGTAGAATCGCTCCAGTGTACTTAGAAATTCAGAAGGCTTGTTTGCCGGGAGGAGAGCCATACAGCCTGGTGCTTTAGTATATTCTGATCCCCCGTTTTTTTCTTTTTCTTCTAGGGGTGGTGGTTTCCTCACCTATGTTTTATTTAAAAAAAATGTTTATCGTAATGACCTATATGGGAAAAGGATCTAAAAAAGAGTGGGGATATGTACATGTATAACTGATGCACTTTGCTGTACACCTGAAACTAACACAACATTGTAAATCAGTATATTCTGATTCTTTACATACCAGTTGCTGTTCCGTTAGGATTGCTATGGGTCCATTGTCTCTCCGTGGCTCGGTTTACTTACTCCATCACTCTTGGCTACGGGGAAAGTCCCCCGTAAACCACACTGTGGCTGCCTTGACACCAAGATGAATGTGCTCTCTGGGCATCTGTCTGCACTGAGAATGTCCGTGTCCCTCATGAGTCTCGTCTCGTCAGCTACGGATCAGCAATCACACTAGCAAACAACGTCCTACTTCCTATGATGGCTTTTTAAAAAAGGCAAAACAGAAAGGTTTTCTTTGGAAATACTCTCGAACTTACAGAAAAGTTACGAAACTAGGACAAAGCAGTCCTGTGTGCTGTATGTTCTTTGTTTAATTGTTAACATTTGCCGTACTTGCTTTATCATTTCTCCTGTTTCTCTGTCTCTGCCTCGCTCCATAAATATGTGTGCATATATGTATGTTTTTTGTCTTCTAAACTATTTGAAAGTTACAAACGTCATGCCCCTTTACCGACTTCAGTGGGTATCTCTTAAGAGCAAGGACGTTTTCTTATTTAACCGCAGTATAGTTATCAAAGTAAGGGATTTTAACCTTGATGCAATATTATTATCTAATCTATGTGCTATTTTCCATTTTGCCCCTCATCTCAGTGATGTGGTTTATGGCAATTTTTGTGTCACATCGGGAGGCACGTAACGTTGACCTCTCCCATTATTGCTGGTGTGCAGTTTGATCACTGGCTTAGGGTGGGCTTTATGAGGTTTCTCCACTGTAGTGTTACCATTTCTCCTTTTGTAATAAAAAGAACAAAAGTACTTTTGTGGGGAGATACTTTGAGACTATCCTGTCTTTATCAAAATTATATTCATTGGGACTTCCCTGGTGGTGCAGTGGTTAAGAATCCGCCTGCCAATGCAGGGGACGCGGGTCTGAGCCCTGGTCGGGGAAGATCCCACATGCCGTGGAGCAACTAAGCCCGTGCGCCACAACTACTGAGCCTGCGCTCTGGAGCCCGCAAGCCACAACTACTGAGCCCACGTGCCACAACTACTGAAGCCCGCGCACCTAGAGCCCGTGCTGCACAACAAGAGAAGCCACCGCAATGAGAAGCCCATGCACTGCAACGAAGAGTAGCCCCCACTTGCCACAACTAGAGAAAGCCCGAGCGCAGCAACGAAGCCTCAGCGCAGCCAAAAATAAATAAAAATAAATATTAAAAAAATTATATTCACAGGGTTTAGACTGTACAGATGATTCTTCCCTGAATCAATTATTATATACTGGCTGCTTCCCCCAGCCCCTGCCAACTTCCATCATTCCCTTCTTACTTGTTGGCATTCTCCTGTACGAAGAGTTTCACCTTCTCCCCACTTATTTATTTATGATTTTATCAATTTGGACTCAGATATCTTTATTCTATCCAATGGGTTATAATCCAACCCTGTCTTTCTTACCATGCTCACATTGGCCCCATAGTTTTTATTTTAAAGATGACTTCTTTGGGGTGATGGGCAGGAATGGGATGGTGTCATGTGCACTTGGTTCCTTATTGCCTAAGAAAGAAGTCATTTAATACCTTCTTTTCCTTTTCCTGGGGGCAGTTATCAATCCACCTCCTGTGGCCGGGACAGTTACCTTCAATTCAAACTCAGCTTCCCTTGAGCAACAGAATGGAGGGAGCAACAGTCCTTCCTGTAAAGGTGCTTCGGGGCTTGAGGCAAACCCAGGTAAGCTCTTTGAGGGCATCATAGAGGACTGCGATTTGCCCTAGAAGCTTTATTATCTGAGGAGTGCCAAAGGTAGACTTCGAACAGATTGTACATGTCCAGGATCTCAATGGTTGGAACTCACTTTGAGCTGTATTGGTTAGTTACTGCTGTGTAACAAACCCACTCAAAATTCAGAGTCTTTAAACTGTAATCTTTTATTATCATAGCTCACTCATCCTGTGTGTTGCCTGGGAGGTGGCTAATCTCGGCTAGTCTCCTTCAGGCTGGGCTTGCATATTTCTCATCCTCCTTCTAGGACCATTGGGTTATCTTCACCTTCCCTTGGGGCAGAATATGTTCCTATTATGGTGGCAGAAGCAGCAGAAAGCAAGAAGAAATACACTTTCTTGAAGCCTAAGCTCGGAACTGGTACCCCATCACACCTGCCTCATTTTGTCATCTAAAGCTAATCATATGGTCAAACTCAAGAGTAAAGGGGTGGGGAACTGTACCCTACTCCTTTTATAGGAAGAACTGCAAAATCACATGGCAGAGCATGGATACAGGAGGGGAAAGAATTTGGCCTTGAATGTAATCTGCCATGTGGGCAAAAACATCTCTTAATCCTAAAGGCATTTCACAGTTACAGGATGTTTTGAAGGTTGCATTTCTGTCCACAGACTTGACCTCAGACAAATCTTGGGCATGACCAAAGTTTGACATTAAAGAAATGACGTAAAAGGGGGAGAGAAGAGGATTTTGAATGAAGTGCTAAGCATTTAGCATTGGTGCCACCACTGTCTCTCCCACGTCCAAGGGAGACATCACTAATTAATCTGGAAACTCTTTGCCAGTGAACTTGGATGCAGCCTAAGGTGCTTTCTTATCACATCACTATTAGCAGTCTATCAAGTTTGGGGCATATTGGGTATAAGCCTCAGCTCCAAAATAAATAGTTCACAATGTTAATCTTGGGGAATCTTGGAATTTGAAGGCTTCTTGGTCAAATGACTGAAAATATTCTCACTCACCTCCAGTCACAACAAGTAAAAAGTTATGAAAACAAGAACTCAACCAAAACTGTTTAGTAAGTAACATATAATATTTGGAGAAGCATCTTGTATAGACGAGATACTTGACATTGCTGTGCTCCTTTTTAGCTAAAGTTGACGGGAATGCTCTATGGAACATGCTTAGTGGGATTCACACCTGAGGAATAAATTAGGTTTGAACATCTAAAAATTAAAAAAATTTAATTGTAAAAATAAATGCATTATGACAGAAGGAAAAAAAAGAAAGAAAGAAAAACCAAACATGATAATAGAAGGGACAGAAAGCCACCATGTAATCTAAGGAGGAAGGTGGGAGAGAGTTCTCCTTGCCTTCGCCTGGCCTTTCCCAGCATGTAACATATTGAGAGTATACCTACTTCAAAGGCCAGTGGCCCTACTCACTTTGTGAGGCATCATTTTAAGGCAAAAAAGCATTGTGAGAGATAGTGAGGGTCATTTTGTGATGAAAAAATTAAATTCACCAGGAAAATAAAACAGTTCATGGGCTTCCCTGGTGGCGCAGTGGTTGAGAGTCCACCTGCCGATGCAGGGGACACGGGTTCGTGCCCCAGTCTGGGAAGATCCCACATGCCACGGAGCGGCTGGGCCCGTGAGCCATGGCCGCTGAACCTGCGCGTCCGGAGCCTGTGCTCCGCAACGGGAGAGGTCACAGCAGTGAGAGGCCCGCGTACCGCAAAAATAAAACAACAGCAACAACAACAACAACAAAACCAGTTCATGAGTATATTTCAAATATATAGACATATATACATGGCATGCATATGACCACGTATATCTATACATACATACATGCAAACATATATGAAGAGGGAGAATTAACAGAACTGCAAAGAGAAATAATCACTTCAAACCAACCAACAGTTGAAGTCTGGAAGAAACATCTCTGATTCATTCATAGATCAAGCAGACAAAACTGTCAGTAAGGACAGAAGCCCTGCAAACACGATCAACAAGATTAATCTAACATATGTGTAGAGAGCACTCAAAATCGGAAAAATGCACATTCTTTCCAAGAAGACACTTAATTTACAAATAATTGGTCAAGTCTTAGTCCATAAAGCAAGTTTCGAAAAATTTTGACCTTTGGTATCATATGGACCATGTTCTCTGACCACAAAGTGATAACTAGACTCACCCCTTAATATGCAAATGAAGAGACACATGCTTTAATAACTCATATATCAAGTTAAAAAATTATCATGGAAAATAGAAACTATTTAGATCTACGGTTGGCAGTTACTGTGAGACCTCCTCCCTTCTCTATCCTGCCTTCCACTGTGCCCCTCCCCTGGTACATGGAGGGTTGACGTCCACACCTGTCAGTGTTATTAGAAAATTAGTTGGATTGGTTGGCATGTGCTTTGTGGTCAAAATAACCCATCGTTTACCCTTTTATTTTGATCTTCAAGGAGAAAAGAGGAAAATGAATGACTCTCATGTTTTGGAGGAGGCCAAGAAACCCCGAGTGATGGGCGATATTCCACTGGAATTAATCCACGAGGTCATGTCCACCATCACGGACCCTGCAGCGATGCTCGGGCCAGAGGTCAGCAGGGTGAACCTAGGCAGCCAGCTGGTGGACCCCTTCTACTCTCCGGGCCACTCCAGCTGTTGGGAATGGGGATGGTATTGCCAAGAGAGAGCATGTCACGCTACCCTGGTTTGCATTTTGCCTGGTGGTCAGGGTCGGAAAGGGAAGAAAAGCTGATGGAGAGCTGATTCCCCTTGATGACTGTCAGATCACGGGAAAACACAATCTCACGCAGTTGAAGGCATTTCTCCTTCAACTTTTTATCTTGAAAAATTTAAACCCTCATAAATGTTGCAAAAAACTCCATGATAAAGATCCAGAGACTCTTTATTTAGATTCACCGATTGTTAACATGCCTCATTTACTTTCCCTCTGTGGTGCTCTCTCTCCTGTGAAGCATTAGGAACCATTTCAGAATTCAATACAGATGTCATAACACTTCACCCCTAACTATATTTGCATGTATCTCCTAAGACTGAGACTGTTCATTCACATTACCTCAATGCAGTTATCACCTCCAGCAAATTTAGCCAGGTTACAGTATTATCTAATGTATGGGTTGGCAGTCTACAGCCTGCGGGCCAAATCCAACCCACTTGCTGGTTTTGTAAATAAAGTTTAATTGAAGTGTATTGTCTGTGTCTGCCTTGCATTACAAAAGCAGATCTGAATTATTAAGATAGGGGAAGACTGACTGCAAAGCCTAAGATAGTTGTCCCCTGGCCCTTTATAGAAAAGCTTGCTTAGACAAAGTTATATTAGACCGTTGGCCTAATATACAGCCCATATCCAAATTTCCCGTATATCCAAATTCTGTCCATTATAACATTTGCTGCTGTTGTTGGAAGATCAGTCAGGGATCACGCACTGCATTTAGTTCTTATCTCTTCACCTCTTTTTTTTTTTTTTTTTTTTGGTCACGCTGTGTGGCTTCCGGGATCTTAGTTCCCTGACCAGGGATTGAACCTGTGCCCCCGGCAGTGGAAGCATGGAGTCTTAACCACCAGACCACCAGGGACTTCCCCTCTTCACCTCTTTAGTCTCCTTTATTCTAGAACAGTTCCCCAGCCCTCTTTTGGTCTTTTGTGGCAGCACTGTTGTTGCAGAGTCCTGGTCACTGGTTTTGCATAATGTCCCTCTACCTGGATTTGTCTGTTTACCCATGATTAGATTCAAGTAAAGCAATTCTGGTAAAAGTACTGCTGTCAGTCTCATTGTGTCCTATCCAGGGGCAAAGCAGTTTAAGACGTTTCTGACAGCTTCCAGAAAATGAAGAAATGCCTCGGAGATTATTTTGCAAAACATCTTTAAAAATTTTTTTACTATGGCTCTGCTAGATCAAAATATCCATTTTTAATGTGTCATGTTTCCTTGAGGTTTATTTCATGGTAGTGAGATAATTCAGAGAACCAGAATGTTGTTAAGAGAGAGATCTTCTTATAAAATTGTTCTTTCCATTTCCTTCTAGATATCCAGACCTGGGGACTTATGACTGTAGTACCTTTTGTGTACTTGTCTTCTGGGGATTTAGTAACTTCATGGATTAGTTTAGCTCAGTTTTTTTCAACTATAAAATGTGGGTGTAGTCACACATTTCAGGATGTGTTGGGTGGCTTTAGTAGTGTCCTGGAGTTGACTTGTACTGGTGTGCGCAAGGCAACCGTTACCTTTTCAGGAATTTTGTGTGCTGGTTGTTAAATACGTTGGTAGCTTGACAGTGGCATCCAGGCACCTGGGCAACACCATAGACCAGTGAAATGAGCATGTGCCGCCAATGGGCTTTTCTCCCAGGGGGAGCTGTTGTTTGAACACTGACCTGCACCCCACTGAGTGCTGGCACAAGGTTGTGCTGCGAGCTGTGGTTGAGCGTGGTCAACGGAGACTCCCGTGCAAAGAAAACCATCTTCCAAGAAGAGGTGCTGACAGTATAAATAAGACTGCCACTACTGGGCCTGTACTGGGATCTGTCATCCCGAGGGTGCTATAATGCTCAGCCAGATGGAGTTCCTAAAAACCAGGGACTGGCAAACTGTAGCCCTCAGGCCAGATCCAGTCTGCCTTCCCCCCTCTTAAGTAAAGTTTTATTGGAATTCTGCTTCACCCAGTCATTTATGTGTTTTCTACAGCAGCTTTC
Source organism: Monodon monoceros (assembly GCF_005190385.1). Taxonomy (NCBI): domain Eukaryota; kingdom Metazoa; phylum Chordata; class Mammalia; order Artiodactyla; family Monodontidae; genus Monodon; species Monodon monoceros. The sequence continues at coordinate 136,600,961 of NW_021703767.1, forward strand.
GCCCTACAGCAGTGTTGGCCAGTTGCCACAGAGGCCTTATGACTTGCAGATGTAAAATATGAGCTCCCTGGCCCTTTACAGAAAGTTTGGGGACTCCTGATCTACACCAAACCTCCGTGTACCCGTAGAATACTCTGGTCCCTCCAGATGCTCTACCTACCTATTTTGTTTTCGTAACTTGTGTGTGTTGGTTGGGACCCTGAAAATCCACAAATGTGCGTCTTATGAGAACACAGAAGAGAGGCATTGCTATGTCCTATCCCTCCTGTCTTAAGAGAAGAGCTCTCTGTGTAATGTTTTCCTGTCTCCTGCGTCCCAGACCAATTTTCTGTCAGCACACTCAGCCAGAGACGAAGCGGCAAGGCTGGAGGAGCGCAGGGGCGTGATTGAATTTCACGTAGTGGGCAATTCCCTGAACCAGAAGCCCAACAAGAAGATACTGATTTGGCTGGTGGGGCTGCAGAATGTGTTTTCCCATCAGCTGCCCCGGATGCCAAAGGAGTACATCACACGGCTTGTCTTTGACCCGTAAGTTGTGCTCTGCTCTTTCTCCTCCCTTTTTTCCCTCTTCTTTCTTTCTTTTTTTTTAAAATTTTTTGGCCACGCCACATGGCACATGCGATCTTTGTTCCCCGACCAGGGATTGAACCTGTGCCCCTTGCAGTGGAAGCACCGAGTCTGAACCATTGGATCACCAGGGATCACCTGTCCCCTTTTTTCCCTTTTAAATGAAAGAGGAACTACTCAGATAGCTGTAGTCACCCACCGAGTCCTGCTGCCTCTCGTCACACTGTGGATACAGAGTGGCATCACGATAATTGCCACGGCTAAAGGCATTAAGATTAATTTTTCAACAGTTCGTCAATTTTTTGTTAATGAGGCTTTATATTTTAAGTTGCTGGTGACCATCCTGTGCGTCATTCATTATAGCAATGAAGGAATATATAAACACTAAGAAGGCGTCCCACTTTTTTCACAGTCAAAATATTCTTGATTTTGGTATCTTAACTAGGTACCATTGTTGCCAGGGTCTGTAAGCCCTGAGAAGATTACTGGGGTATTAGACAGGTTAACTTTGACAATCCATTACATTAAAAAAAATAATAATAAAGCAAAAAACAAAAAAGTAAACTTCCCTACTTGAATGTATTTTAACACATGGAACCCAGTAGCCTATGTGCATTGTGATCCATGCATGGGACTATTCAGAGTGACGTTTTAGACAGAAGGCCTGATAGGATTCTGGAATGCAGGTTTTAGCAAATTGTACCTGTGGGTTTGGTTTTCTTTTCACGTTGTTTCCGTGCTGTTTTTGAGTGAGACTAAACTCTTCAGAAACACATACCATGTTTGTCCCTGCCTTTGTGTTCTCCCTCTGGACTCCCACTGTGGGTCCGTGGGCATCAGTCAGCACCTCCCCACACGCTCTGTTCTTTTTTTTTCTTTTTTTTTTTTTGCAGTACGCGGGCCTCTCACTGCCTCGGCCTCTTCCGTTGCGGAGCACAGGCTCCGGACGCGCAGCCCCAGCGGCCATGGCTCACGGGCCCAGCCACTCCGTGGCATGTGGGATCTTCCCGGACCAGGGCACGAACCCGTGTCCCCTGCATCTGCAGGCGGACTCCCAACCACTGCGCCACCAGGGAAGACCCGCTCTGTTCTTTATTTGTAACCTCAGAGCCTCCTTAGGTGGCTGGCCTTTGTCGCCACGGAAGCTCTGGTGCCATCTCCGGCAGGCAAGCTTGCTCTAAAAGTCCACAGTAAAGAATGGTCTGGCGAGATGGAGGAGGTTTCCGTGGAAGAATCAAGAAGAAACAACCCCCTGCTTTTCCTGGCTGGTTCATGAGGAACACCCCAAACAGTATATTTGTATAACCAAGAGAAGTAAAACTTTGACATAATCTTATTCTTTCAGGAAACACAAAACCCTTGCTTTAATTAAAGATGGCCGTGTTATTGGTGGTATCTGTTTCCGAATGTTCCCATCCCAAGGATTCACAGAGATTGTTTTCTGCGCTGTAACCTCCAATGAGCAAGTCAAGGTAAGCGTGACCCAGGAGCATCCTCTCACTGCGTGTGTGTGTGTGTGTGTGTGTGTGTGTGTGTGTGTAGCGTACACGCTTCCTTGTATCCACAGTCAGGCTCTACCGGGCTTTGTTGGACCTGGGCGCAGGGTCTGGGGACACCACACAGCCCCTGGTGCAACTCAGGCAAAGTTTACAGCAAGTGAAGAGATGTTTGAAAACACGTCTCAGTGTTACTGATCATTTCCACGTGCAGACATGTCTACACACACCTGGGGACAGTGCACCACCAGAAGGGGTGTGGTGCGATGTGGATTAGGGAGATGATTTAGGTGGCTCACACCTCAGAAAGATTTCTTATGACCTTATGCCTAATGGGGGACAAGGACTAAAGAAATTCTGTCGGGGAAGTCATGACATTTGAATAAATTTATTACTGAGTTTCAGAAATATTCATGCAGGTTTGGAATGTGGGTCTTTCTGGAGTGTGTGTGTGTGTGTGTGTGTGTGTGGCTGGTTTGCCTTCCCGATTGTACTTGGCATGGGTCCCTTCCTCCCCAGGAGCCAGACTGTCTTATTGATAGTGTGCTTGGCATTGCAGTCTGACTGGAATAAATCAGATTCTCAATTGTCAGAAAGATTTAGATTGTGTTGTGTCGTCCTCTGCTGCTTTTGTGAAAGTGGAACCAGAAATGTGTCTTCAGGCTGTAATTCATTTGGTACTTTGGGAGCCCTAAAATCATGCAAAAATACGGCAATTGGTGGAAAGATAAGTAGCTCAGGATTTGATGGCTGCTGAGAAAAATTATTGGCAGGTCTAAGGCAACGTTGTCCAGTGATATATAATGCAATGGGCAAGTGTGAGCCATGTATGTGATTTTGAATTTTCTAGTAGCTACATTAAAAGAAAAAAAGAAAATAGGCAAAAATAATTCTAAAAAATTATACTTTATTTTACTCAGTACATCCAAAGTGTTGTCATTGCGACAGGTACTCGGCATCCAAGAATTACTGAGACATTTTACATTCTTTGATTTGTACTAAGTCTCAGAAATCAAGAGGGTCTTCTGCACTCACACCTGTGTCAGTTCGGACTAGCCACGTCTCAGGTGCTCACTGGGCTTGGACAGTGCGGGCCTAAGGACATTGCTGCCTTCTTCAGCTCCAATGAAGCAATGCCAGTTACAGAAACCAAAAATGGGTCTCTGGAAGGAATCATGACCTGCCTGCCGGCTGAAACCAGGGCCATGGGTGCTTTTGGCTTCATTAACAGCTCTCCTCTGTGTAATGGTCACGGTGCCAATTAACAGCTGCTGTGGTTTCCTCTCACAAAGCACAAATGGGGCTTTTGTCTTTGACTCACAGCACTCAGCATCCAAGGACAGACAAAATTCATCAGTATCAAATTCATCATTCTGACCGGAGAAGGTGAGGGCCCACATTTGCCTGAAACCGGTCTCTGGCTCTTTTTCAAGGAACTTTGACTCTGTGTCTTTAGATGGTACTGTTGCTGTGCTTATCACAGGTTTATTTCCCCCTAGCCAAAGTGAGAAACAGTAAGTGTCCAGAATTTAGGAACTTACTTAAAAGAAGAATTTGGTTTGGCTTTTCACAGGGAGAGGAGCTGGAAAATATGTCCTTGGTTTATAATTTCAGAAGATTGCCTAATTTTTGTTTGCAAAGAAAGCTACACCAAGCAGCTTGTTTGGAAAGGTTGGTTAAGGTTGCCTTGGACACGTTTAGGATACCAGAGGGAAACTAAAGCTGTTTAATATGAATTGGATGCTTTGTCTTATTACTTCCCAGAAGGGCAGTGTATATTTTTTCCCCCAAACCATGTAATTTTCTAAAGACTTGAAGGAAGGTGGCCAAACATTACAAACTGAGTAGGGAAAACTACAAGAAAAGCCACCTTTTGTAAATGATTTAACTGGTTTTAGAAAATGAAGATTAATCTTTCAAAACTGGATAGAATGGATGCATGTGATGGGAGTCAATTGTGATAGCACTTATTTGTGAAAACAGAAAGTTCGTAAGTGGAGGTTTACAATTTTGATTTGAGATATTAAAAATCTTGGCTAAATGATACTTTAAAATTTGCACGCACTCATTTTGGAGACTAAGCTTATATACAGATTCCTGTGAATGCTTTAAATAAGATTTGTATATGAATTTATCTTGCTCAAAACACATGCAAGATAACATTTGAGAATTTACTTAAAGCTCCTCACCTGGTTTTAGAATAGCTTATCTAAGAACTGTTTGGGTTTGACATAATATGCAACTTTAAAGTTACATGGCTAATACTTATTTACCATAGTAAGTATTTAAATAAACACTGAAGTTACCAGGTGGATTTGGAAAGGAATCCTTTTGGTGATAGTTGAAAATAAAGGCATACAAAGGAGGGAAATAGTTCTGGGGTGAAAAATCTAAACATTTGCATATAATAGCTTAACACTGTTAGTGCCTCTTTAACCAAGGAAATACACAGAGAGGATTCAAGTTAAAAGGCACAGTCCCTACTCACAAGCAGTTGGAATCTGGAAAATTTCTTTGGAGAAATGACAGATTAGTGGCTGTTGATGAAGAATACCTTATGCAGGTTTTGAGAAGCTATTTACAAAAAAACCATTATTCTTCTGCTTGAGTAAAATCCTTGGATTGTGGGTGAAGGGGAGAAAATGTATAGTTCTATTAGCTGCTTACAAGATGGTGTATACAGTGAAAGCCTAACTCTCTTCCATCAACCACATCTAGGTTAAACTCACTTCTAGGTTAAAGTGAGTTTCATCAGAGGACACATTTCTTACTGATTCCTAGATATTACTGTTCTTGTGCACATGCAGTAGCCAACCCTTCCCTTTTCTCCAGTTTTTTTCCCCCCACTTTTCTTTAAAAATTATATTTAATTACATACATCATGCACAGATACATTTTCAGAGAAAGCAAAAATCCCATCCCCCCTTCCCCCTGCTGTCCAGTCATTGTCAGCCTGCTGTGCATCCTTCTAGGTGCTTCTCTATATTATGTACATGGACATGTACCTGTCTGTGTGGTGTGTTGTTTACATAACTAGAATTCTTACTGTACACGATTGAAAAAAAACCTTTCCATTATATCTTGGGGATCTTTCAACTTTAGTACATAAACGTGGTTATTTAAATTTATATTTAGATCAATTAAAATTAAATAAAATTTAAAATTCAGTTCCTTAGTCACTCAAGTCCTCGGTAGCTGCATGTGACTAATGGCTGCCATATTGGATAGCATAGATGAAGAATATCTCCATCATTGCAGAAATCCCTATTGGACAGGGCTAATATGGAACTATTTTATTCCTTTTATATAGATTTGCCTAATGTAGATGGACCATAATTTATGTAACTGTTCCCTCTGGAAGACATTCATGTTTATTTCCAGTTATTTTCTATCACTAACAGTGCTCTGTTTGGAAATGATTTCTAGACACTGAAAAGTGGCATCGCTGTAGGAATGGCTATGGCCAGAGTCTCAATTTAAAACCTTACTTCCAGATCACCCTTCTGAGTGGGTTTACCAGTTTACACTTTCACCAGTGGTGCTGGAGGGTACCATTTCCCTGGGTACTGTCAACCTTAAAGAAGCTTGCACATTGCAGAGTGAAATATTGCATCTCGTGATGGAGTGCTCTGATTACTATTGGGATCAAACGTCTTTTTTTTTTTAAATTTCTTGGTTATATTTATTGCTTGTTCCTTTGATGATTTATCTTTTTTTGTATTGATCCTATCAAAGGTATTATTTATGCATTCTTGATGTTAATTTTTTATAATATCTTGTATATCTATACCATCCCATTTTGTCAATTTTGTTTATGGTATCTTAAATTGCTTATGAAATCTGTAAAAGAAGTTTTAAACTTTGAAGTAGTCTATCTACTTAATAATCAGTCTTTTGTGCTTTCGCATTTTATATTTTCTTTAGGAAGCCTTTCTATATCCCTAGGTTATAAACCCACTTTCCTGTATCTTTTTATAATACTTTTGTATAGGTTTATTTTTTCCTTACATTTAGATTTCCAGTCCGTCTTCTTGCCACTTGACAAAACTTCTTTAAGGCTTAGCTTACACATCTTTTTTTCCTTCTCCCTCTTAAATATCTTATAGCCTTTTTCTCTATTATAGGTACAAATACATCACTCTGTACCAGTGCTGTGCAATAAAAATACATCTGTGAGCCTCAGATGCAAGCCACATGTGTAATTTAAAAATCGCCAATAGTCGTATTAAAAAAAAAGTAAAACGAAACAGGTGAAATTAATTTTGATATTTTCTATTAAACCTAGTGTGTCCAAAATACTGCCATTTCAACATGTAATAAGTTTAAAAGTCATTAATGAGAGTTTTTTCCCCTGGTGTGTATTTTACGCTTGTATGTCTCATTTGGACTTGCCACATTTTCATCGCTCAAAAGCTACACATGGCTAGTGGCTACCATATTAAACAGCCAGTTGTATATGTAGTTATGAGTTCTATATGTCTATCTTCCCCATTTTACTATCTTCTCAAGAAGAGAGAGATTTCATTCGTCTTTTTATCTGAGTTTTATTCAAACTCACAATGTGTCAATGTTGTGACATGTTTGGGAAAAGCTAACATGTCCATGGGTAATATCAATGGAAGAATAATTTCCAGAATAGGGAGATGGTAATACGCTTCTCCTATGTACTGGGCAGACTGTCCCCTGAATATTATTATGCTTGGTCTTGGGATCCATGCTTTAGAAGGGTATTGTTATGCAGCTGCGGTCCCCAACCTTTTTGGCACCAGGGACCAGTTTCGTGGAAGACAAGTTTTCCACGGACCGTGGGAGGGGTGGGGGGACTGTTCAGGCGGTAATGCGAGTGATGGGGTGCGGCAGATGAAGCTTCGCTTTCTCGCCCGCCGCTCACCTCCTGCCGTGCGGCCCGGTTCCTAACAGGCCGCGGACAGGTACCAGTCCGCGGCCCAGGGGTTGGAGACCCCTGTTATACAGGAGAAAACCCTGAAAAGTGTGACTAGATTGAGAAAGGGTCTTCCGATCATGCCATATGAAGAACAACTGAAGCTTGGCTTAGTACCTGGGAGGTAGGAATGGGCATGGGTGAGGGAGGATAATTTTCAAGGGTTTGGAGAGTTGTTAAAAGCAGAGACCAGCCTTTGTTATTCTAGGAGTAGAACTAAGGTCAATAGGTAGAAGGAACAAGGGGTCAGATTCTCAGGTGAACATAGGAAAAACTTCCCAACCATAACAGTGGCTGAAAATTAATTGGTCTAAGGACTGAGCGAGCACCCTAAACTGGAGGTGTTCTAGCAGCTCACGTTTCCAAGGTAGATGGCAGGAGACTTCTAGTGTCACATGGGATAGAATTAGACCAGATGACTTCCAAAGATCCTTCTCCCCTGTGGGCCTGTAGTTCCATGATAACATACCTATGAGCATGTTTGAGTTCTTTAGAAAAGTGTGTCACCAAATTCTAAAATATTGATGTGGAGGTATTTGTATGTGGATGCTTGGGTTTACCTTCATCTTCTTTTTATGAGATTCTAAAACCATCCCTTTAAATTTATAGATTTTTCTTTAAGCATTGTACATCACCAAAAAATCTGGTTCATACTTTTTTTTTTCATATTTCAGTCATTAATTTATTTAACATTGTTCACTATTTTTAGTTACTTCCTAATGTCTTCTGGTTCACTCAGAGGTTCGGGGCTTCTCAGACTTTGCTTGGAAAGGTCTGATAAGACCAAGTTGGAAACCCTATGTACGTGATGATACAGTTCTTTGGAAGGACTGCTGATTTGTTGTATGCAGGAAACACCTGGATTAGTTAATATTCTAGTAGAGATTAGCCCTTCTCATTTACATTGCTCTTTTCATCTCAGGTTCTCAAATACTTTAAACATAAGCAGAAATTCATAATCAGTATTTATTCCAAAAACCTCTTTATTAATATTCAATGTGTAATCTCTAGGACTGAATGAGCAGCTTGTAGCCTTGGTGTGTTCTTTTCGAAGAGCCAGAAACTTGTATTTTCAAAATATGATTGTATCTCCATTCAGGGATTTTGAATTTGTTTGGTTTTACAGCTCATTTTCAAAGTTCAGAAATGCAAGAAGGGTGTTGGTGTTATACTGGCAATACATACTCCTAAATTTGCCAGTATTTCCCAGTGAAAATATGGGACTTTCTTTTCTCCAGAACCTAATATATTTGTCTGCATACTGACTTGCCCACAGGGCTATGGAACACACCTGATGAACCATTTGAAGGAATATCACATAAAACATGACATCCTGAACTTTCTCACCTATGCAGATGAATATGCAATTGGATATTTCAAGAAGCAGGTGGGTTTTTTCACATGCAACCCTGTTCTGTCGTTCCTTTTCTTAATATGCACTCAGGTAGCTTTCATGCAAATAAGTACCCACCCCCCGCCCCCCCACTGTTGTCTGCTTATAAGAGGGGCATCCATTTATTTTGCAAGCCTTAAGCCAGAGGTAAGCTTCAGTCTGGACTAGAGGGTATGACCAACACATTGTAAGTACTAAATAAATGTTTGTTGAGTGAATGAATGAATGTCATCTATAATGTGCTATCCCCAGGCTAAGGAGAAATTCCCATTGCTGGGGGACTAGAGTTCTCCATGAATGAGAGAAATAGATTCAGTCTCTGGAAGACCTTCATTTATGACAGCAGAGAGGAAATTCTGAGGTTTACAAAGGGTTCCAGACAATCCTGGTCCAACAGCACACAGGCAGCTGGGAGCTTGGCTGCATCTTAGTTCTTTCTGTCAGAAGCTTCCATCTCAGCACTCTGAGGATTATACTTTGCTACATATTTTTTAATAGTGCTTTGTAATTCTAAATTCCTAAACATTTTCCATTTGCTTTTCTGATGACAAAAGTAATGTGTAGTTACTGTAGAAATTTTGGAAAATGAAATGATGCACAAAGAAAAGAAGAAAAATTGCATGTAATTCTACCACCCAGAGAAATTTACTGTTAACGTTTTGACAGATACCCTTCTAATATTTTTTCTCTGTGTGTGTTTGTCTGTATATAAACACAAAAATTGGCTCATTATTGCATGTAATTTAATCACTTATGTTTTTAACTTAATATAGTCTCATTTTTCAAATATGATTTTTGATGCTTCTCTGAAATTTTGTTGTATAAGTGGAGAATAATTTATTAAACCAATACCACATTTGGGGGACATTTAGGTATTTTTTTAAGTAAGTGTCCATGTGTGAATGTGCGCTTCCAGAAGTATTTAAGGTTTTGTTATGCACTGCCAAATAATTTCTCCTCTTGTCAGCAATGTATAAGGGAGCTCAGGAAACAAGTTCATAATTGAAAAAAAATATATTTTTTTACCCCTTTCCTAGGTGACAAATTGTGCATGTTTGCATTTATTTGATTATTGTGAAGTTTGACTTGTTTTTCCTTATTCATTGACCCTTTGTATTTCTTCTTTTTTTGAATTGCCAATTCATTGCATTTTGCCTCTTCTTCTATTAAAATATTTATTTTTATATTGATCTATGAGAACTCAGATATATAAAGATAGTAACCTTTTATTTTATGATTTTTCTCCCATTTGTCATTTGTTTTTCCACATTGCTTATGGATTTTTTTTTAATGTACAGAATTTTAAAGATTTTATTACATAAAATCTATTAACCTCTTTTTAAAATATAAGTCCTTATATGACTAGAAAGCTTTCACTCCTCTGATGTCAGATAAGTAACCTCCTGTTTATTTTCTTCTCATTCTTTAGGATGCCTTTGTGACTTTCGTAATAAAACTCACTAGAGAGAACTCAGTGGGTTTGTTTTACTGGGGGCTTGAGTGTCAGCTTTCCTAGGCAGTAATGACATTGTAGAGATGAAATCTCAGGCATGCTTCTTAAATGACTTGTCTGTGGTCCTCTTTGAGGCTGATGTCAATAATTGCTTGGAAAATAAGTTTTTGCTAAAAGAGGAGGCAAGAAATTTAAAGTCCAAGTAATTTTCTGCAAAAATTTGAAATAGGCACCATAAAGAAAGTCGTTAAAGATATATGACTATATGCCCTATATAACTATATTATTACAGCTTAAAGTATGTAAATGAATATACTGCAAAGCGTTAATATCACTGAAACAACCACTGTTGTGATGGTCTGGAAGTTTTTCTGTTTTTTAATAAATTTTTAAATTTTATTTTATTTTTGGCTACGTTGGGTCTTCGTTGCTGCGCGTGGGCTTTTTCTAGCTGCAGGGAGCCGAGCTACTCTTCGTTGCGGTACACAGGCTTCTCATTGCGGTGGCTTTTCTTGTTGCGGAGCACGGGCCCTAGTCACGTGGGCTCAGTAGTTGTGGCTCGCGAGCTCTAGAGCGCAGGCTCAGTAGTTGTGGCGCACGGGCTTAGTTGCTCCGTGGCATGTGGGATCTTCCTGGACCAGGGCTCGAACCCGTGTCCCTTGCATTGGCAGGCAGATTCTTAACCACTGTGCCACCAGGGAAGCCCGTCTGGAATTTTTTTGCCTGTCAAGTAGGTGTTTCATTTCCTCAACATCAAGGTTCTTATTGCTATATTTTTGGACAAATTTTGCTTTCAGAATTTAGATCAATGTTAGTTATTGATTTGTGGAGCATCCTAGAGACCCCCTGTCTACTTTGGGAGAAATTGTGCAGTTTAATGCAAAATTAAACCTTATTTTTACTTAATAGCTATTTTTGTTAAAGACTTTTTAATATTATTTGTGTTTTACTAGGTTTATTTTTTATGTTGAATTGCTTCCTATTTGCACAGTTGATTTTTGATGTTTCTGAACTTCTTGGAAGGGTTTCATGCTAATTCTCCCCAGGATAATAGGATGAGAGCTTGGACCTGTGCTGGGCACCAAGACAGGCCTAGCACATAGTTAGCACTCAGAGAGGATGTTTGATGCACAGGCCTCTGTATAAATGAAATTATTGACTTTGCAGGGTTTCTCCAAAGAAATTAAAATCCCTAAAACCAAATACGTTGGCTACATCAAGGATTATGAGGGAGCCACTTTAATGGGATGTGAGCTAAATCCACAGATCCCATACACAGAATTTTCTGTCATCATTAAGAAGCAGAAGGAGGTAAGTACGTGACTGACTCGGGGGAACCAGACTGGTCTGTGCAGACCAGTCTCTTTTGGGGTGAAGCGTGCATCACTGGGCTCTGTGGGTGTGGGTCTGCTGGGTACCATAACCTCGGTTTGCTCTGTTTTGTCTAGATTTCTTCTTTGAAGGTATCCTTTATCTTCTCTCTAAATCACCACTTCTAAGGGGGTCAGTACCTGTTAAATTGGTGTAAAATACAAAACTTGTAAAATATAGTAAATCTTAATTTCACCTTCAAGGCCTCTTACATGCTGGCCTCATGCATCCTTCTCAAACCCACCTCTTTCTTTCCCTTTGTAAACTAATCTCCAAAGGCTGTTACTGATGCTTTAACCCTCTTGCTTGGTATCTTCATCCTTTACCCACTTCCTCTCCCAATGCATGTACACACACACACACACACACACACACACACACACACACACACACACATAGATGGGACCACTTCCACCTGTTTTCCATTCCTCTTCGAACTTCTTGAGCACTAGTTTGATCCACTCATTTGAATTTCAGTTAGTCATTACCTTCCATATTTATCTTAGTTTGTATTCACCTCTCCTTCGGCATTGCAAGTTCTGAAGGCTTATACTTCCAGATAGTAAGTGATTTGTTATCTGGAGAGGACTCTTTTTTTTGGCCGCACTGCATGGCATGCGGGATCTTAGCTCCCCGACCAGGGATCGAACCCACGCCCCCTGCAGTAGAAGCGCAGAATCTTAACTACTGGACTGCCAAGGGAAGTACCAAGTGATTTGGTATCTAATGCTGGGATGAAGTCTTTTATGCATATGAACTAAAAGAGAAGCAGTAAAGGGAAACGTTGATAGATTTGACTACATAGTAATTTTTATATTTCTCTCAGTCAGGGAAAAGAAACATACGGAGATCATAATTAGGGGAGTGTAACAGAAGCCGTTTATTAAATGAGTGAACTTTATGTGTTAAGCCCAGGATCATCCCCTTGGTCCCCCTAGTTCTTGGAGTTCAAAAACTGGGAATTTGCACCTGGGTCACCCCACATCAGTCCCACTTGATACTTCAGTTATTCATTCGAGTGTACTTTTCTCTAGCGAGTAACAAAAAAGACCTCTGCCTTAAACCTGTCTTTGTTTTCTGGTTTCTGCTTACTTCCCTGATCCCAGTTCTTAGTTACTTGTCAGATGTCACTGACATAACATATGTAAAGCTCCTTACGCAGTGTCTGGTGTATAGTAGGTGCTCGGTAAGTATTTTCCTTTTACTTAAAGTAGCTCAGAGTTGTTCTTACGCTTCCCGTGGAAGTGAGCAAAAGGCTTTTATTAAATTAGAAAATAAAAACAACCTCTGTTGTTTCTTGGTCAGAGACGTCAGCCTAAGACAGAATTCCACATAGGGTGCTTGGAGAGTTAATACAAGCACAGCAGGCTCCTCTCCCTGTTTTCCTCTGGGCTTAATGAGCAGGCCTGAATTCGCAGCCCGTTGTGCAGAGCTATTTTAGATGGCAGCAAAGCCTCAGCTTTTGAGAAGACAGTGCCCCATCCCCTTCCCCTTTCTCTCCCCTTGGATTCCTCCCCTGCCACCTCCCTCTCTGCCTCCAGCCTTCCCTGACAGGCGCACCACTGAATGCATGAGAGATCGGAGGTCGCCCTAAGAAGGTATTTGGATTCACGTAATATCTTCTTCCACAGAATTCAAGTGATTTTTACAAGTATCATTTATTCCAGCTCTGGAAACCCCCTTGGGGAAGGTAGGGGCGAATAGTGGGAAGGAACAAATTGTAGGGAGATGGAGGGTCTTCCCCGCCGTGGAAGCGTACAGAGCAGTCACTTGTGGTTGTGGTTAGCGGGGCTGGAGAGAGAACCAGTGCAGTTGCATAGGTGGAGCGGCGGGTGGGAGCTGAGTGCTGTGGGGAGTGAGGACTCCAAGGCAGGGTGGGATGCAGCGGCCCTAGCATCATCTCGCATCTTCGGAGGTGGCGTCATGGGACACGTGTCTAGAACGGGGTGGCCTGGAAGGGAATCAAGCATGAGCAGAGATTCAGAGTCCAACATAAGTGGATTCACGGGTATCTGCACACCTGGGACCATAGGCGTGTGGGTGATGAAGGCCACTACTTGAGAAAGTGTGAACAGGCTGTGAGCAGGCAGGACTGAGCGTGGGTGTGTCTGGGGGGCTGGGAAGTGGGGGTAATTCTTAAACCTCCGTTCACATGTGAGGCTACGTGAGACTGGGCTTGGAGGGGCCAAAGTAAGAGTGAGGAAAAGCAATGGGATCTTTGTAGGAAGACATGTTAAAACTTGGTGAAATATTAAAGATGGGGGAGTTGCCCCCAATTTTCTGTTTGGGAAGACTAACACCAACAGCAGTGGAATGAGAGACGGATTTAAGTAGAGAAAGATGACAACATGGTGATGAAGTGAAGACATTTTCTAGGGAGGTGAAGATAAGAGACTGGAACGGAAGTGAAATGTCTTCTTTCTCCAAAGTGATCTTCAGAGGCGCAGAGAGGTTGCGAAGCCCCCCGCGCCCCACCTCCATTACCAGTCACCTCAGGGTGCTACCTGAGGGTATGGAAGCCACCTGCTAGGCTGTCACATTTGAGGGCATCCTTGGTGAAGAGAAAAAACTTTCAAAATTATATTTGAAATTATATTTTCTGAAGGCCTTCATATAAGAGATTGTCACTGGGATTCTTTCTTTAAAAAACTTTTTTACTGAAATGTAGTTGGTTTACAATGTTGTGTTGGTTTCAGGTGTACAGCAAAGTGAGTTATACACATCTGTTCTTTTTTAGATTCTTTTCCATTATAGGTTATTGCAGAATATTAAGTATAGTTCCCTGTGCTATGCAATAGGACCTTGCTGTTTATCTATTTTATATATAGTAGTGTGTATATGTTAACCCCAAACTCCTAGTTTATCACTCCCCCACTGAGATGTGCCGTAAGTGTAAAATACACTCTGATTTTGAAGACCTAGTGTGAATAAAAACATGTAAAATACCTCATAATTTTTTTCTCTTGAGCATATGCTGCAATGATAATATTTTAGATATATTGGATTAAATAAAAATATATTGTTAAAATTACACCTGTTTCTTTTTACTTTTTTTTTCTTTTTTTTAAAGTAGTTACTGGAAGATTTTAAATTACATGAGTGGTTTACATGATATTTCTATTGGACAGCCCTGAGTAGATTTACGAGGAATATATTTTGCCAGAGTCCCATTCATTTTATGAAGTCCTGTGTTTAATTGTTAAGATTATGCATTCATGCTATGGCATTTACCAGCCTTATGTCTGAGATCAAGCAGTTAGGAACTAGAATTTTTTTTTGTTTTCCTTTGTGAATTCGATTAATGACTGCTACTGTTTTGTGTTTCCCAAAATTCAGTTATGATATGGTTAATCTCAAGATGGTGATTTTTGAGGGCTATTTTATTTTATTTTTTCCTTTCCTTTTTTAAAGGGAAACTGCTCTGGAAATAGTTACCTCAGGGCATTAGGAATTATTTTATAAAACAAACGGACACCTCTCAAAATTCCCTAATCAGTTCTGGTGGCCCCCATCCTGGTTGTGTTGCCTTTGCTCATTAGAGCTGTGTTTTGGATGCAGACAGCATAGGTTGGGGCTCAAGCCTTGAAAAATGTGAATAATGGGAAAGCCGTCCTCCCAGGCTTTGGGGACTTCGTGAGTTTGTCTGCCCCTCGAGTAGAAGGGAACAGTTCCTGGTCATGGGATGTGAAGAGGCTCTGACGTTGCCTGGGCTGCTGCGGCTGAGGCTCCCAGGGGAGGGGGCAGAACATTTGGCGCTTATGCTAAAGAGGACAGTGGGCCCTTGGGGCAGTGTGTTCTCTCAGTATCGGCTTCTTTTCAATGGAAGGGAACAAGTATTCAAAGGCGGCTGGGTGAATGACATTAAAGGCATGGTATAATAGAATGCTTTCATGTCTTACTGTTTAATAGCATTCACCCTTTTGTTTCCTGAAGACTTAATTTTGTTAGGAAAATGACTCCATAGACTGACTTAAACTGTAGCCACAGACTTCTGTCACTAAACATATTTTCTTCTTGTGCTTTACAGATCATTAAAAAGCTGATAGAAAGAAAACAAGCCCAGATTCGGAAAGTCTACCCGGGACTTTCCTGTTTTAAAGATGGAGTCCGGCAGATCCCGATAGAAAGCATTCCTGGAATTCGTATGTATAGATCTTCTTCTAAAAGCAAAACCTTTTGGTAATGCCATGACAGTGTTGGAAACAATTATACCAGAATGCAGTGATTTGGAAAGCTTCTTCCCCTGTCTGTCTCCATTTGTGTTATTGTAGTCTTTAAGAAGGGAGCAAATGCTTTCCTTTTACATCTTTTCTCTGTTTCCCAGTGCAAACAAACCGGAAGAGAACTTAGTTGACCTCTTGTTGTAGCTGTTAATGCCCATCGTTTATGAGAGCCTGTTATTTGTGGCACTGTGCTGGACACTCCCCATATGTGACCTTGATGGCAGAGAATTCTACTCAGAGGGGAAGGTTGAGTCTCAGGATGGTTAAGCCCTTTAACCTTAAACAGCGCATGGCCAGTGAATGTCAGGAATAGTAGCAGCCCTATCCTGGCCTCCTCGAGACATCTTGCTGTTGGTACCCTGCCTCACTGCCCTCCTGGGTGCAGCCTGCATAGAGCTGTGCTTGGGCTGAATTAGTTTCCACAGACCTCTAAACAAGATGATTGCAAAGCATATACTTTGTTTCAAGTTCCCTATTTTAGAGTAGTTTTCCCAAGGGTTCTTCTCTGTGAGTATATTAGAGGTGAGTTGTATTGGGTTAAAACAGCTGTTTTTGTAGATCAAAAGCTATGAATATCGGTACTTCCATTCGGTTCAAATCCAGGATCGTCCAGTATATTGAAGATTTAATATAAACAAAACCAAAGCAAACAAACTAAAATTCTCCGGAGAAAATAAGACATTATATGGGCAAGATATATTTCTTCATTACAGAGTATACCCTACAGCAGATCTTAATTTCCTTGTCAGACCTGGAAATTTTGCTTCCATGTATTATCCTTATTAATAGCTCCCCTGTCACTGGATGCCTACATGTGCCAGGCATTCTTCTGTTTGTTTGTTTGTTTGTTTTGTGTGTTTTTACATATATCAACTAATCTCAAAAGGAATCACATCAGCTCACTTTTGGAGTTCTGTTTTATAGGTTGATAAACAGAGGCAAAGGTTGACTAACTTATCTCGGGTACATTAGCTTTTAAGGAGAGAACAAGAAATCAGTCCTGGTCGATTGGACTCCAGGCTGTGTCTTCTTTCTGCTACAGTAAACCATCTTGCATTACAAGCAGGGTCTGCCCCAAATAAACTCGAGACCAGGACAGAGTTTGTTCCAACCTAAAACAACAGCTTAACTCTTTCACAGGGTGATTAGCAAAAACCGTGACTTAGGGTTTTAAAAAAATACACACCCACAGTACCAGACATATTTGTTTTTTATGCCTTCCTCTGAGAGGTTGAAGTTCCTGCTTTAAAAAGTACTAACAGACAGAGCAA
The DNA here is from genome assembly GCF_005190385.1 of Monodon monoceros. Classification (NCBI taxonomy): domain Eukaryota; kingdom Metazoa; phylum Chordata; class Mammalia; order Artiodactyla; family Monodontidae; genus Monodon; species Monodon monoceros. The sequence goes on from NW_021703767.1 coordinate 136,617,677, forward strand.
TGTCAGTCTTAGAAATGTTTTGTATTGTTAGGTGTATGAGGAAGTAAAGAATTGTAGTTAAGTTCAGACTCTTCAGATATAGACATTTATTGAGTCGTGGCTATAATTTATTGTATTTTTGATAACTATTAAATATGTTATTCTCTTGACCGAAAGCAGTTCTCATTCAGTGTTTAATTTTGTTGATATATAGGAGAGACAGGCTGGAAACCGAGTGGAAAAGAGAAGAGGTAAGTGTGATGGGCCAGAGGATATTAATGCAAGTGTTCTTTTTCCCCTCCCAGAAACTTAGAGAAAACAGGCAAACTGATTGTAGTCACCATCACAACACTTGTTAGGTTTCAGTTTTCATAAAAAATTCTGGAATGGTTCTAATTTTAAGTTTCTGTAAAAATGAGCTGGAATCACTTGGCAAGAGAAGTGAAAACTAATCATTGTTCCTTCTTGTTTATTCTTTTCCTTTCAAGTAAAGAGCCCAAAGACCCCGACCAGCTTTATAGCACCCTCAAGAGCATCCTCCAGCAGGTGAAGGTGGGTGTTTTGTTTTCCTTCACCTCATGCAAATATTTTGAAATGATTTCCCACATGGCATTTCCATATTAGATACCTTACTTTTTTCTTTACCCAAGAGCCATCAAAGCGCTTGGCCCTTCATGGAACCCGTGAAGAGAACAGAAGCTCCGGGATATTATGAAGTTATAAGGTTCCCCATGGGTAATGCCATTAACATTTTCTAAGTATAGATTTAAAACTCTCTGGATGGCGGTGTGGGGGACAAAGGGGTGCCGAGGTTGATGTGCACTCTTCTGTTGTAGGGTGGAGGGCCGGTGGAATCAGAGCAGGAGGGTAAAGGGGAGGGGATGGCCGTGTTCATTAGGCTCCCGCTGCTGCCCTGTAGCGCCCACACCATCAATGCGAGCTGCAGACAGCACTGGAGATGAGAGTCAGCTGTGTGGACATAACCTTGATTATATTCAGTTTGGTTGCAAATGGAAAAACATCAGCTTGTCCTCTTGATATGCTTGGAGAGTCTGAGAATTTTTTGAAGGTAAACAGACGAAGCTAGATCAAGCCGCTTGACTGCTGTACTCTTAGATGGAGAAATAATCATTAATGCAGCTCTTGATTTTCCACGCTCTTGAAGGAGACTGAGTGTCACTGATTATACTCCTATTTTAAGCTTGGTCCCACATCCCCAAACAAACAAAAGAAATGCCTTTAGAAATGTAGAATTGTGGAATTTGCTGCTGTGTCTGCACCAGGCTAAAAGGAATGATTAATTGAGTCAATTGAGAATCCCCAAATTAAACTAATTTGGCATTGTGCAGATGACAGACCACGAGCTGAATTTTTTTTTTTTTTTTTCCAATCAGCTGTGTGGCCATTTTTCTGGAGAGGGCCTGTATCTTCTGTCCCTTTTCTACCTGGTGCTAAGAAGGTATTAAGATGTGAAAGGAAGAGTGAAAGGGATCCATTAGCTCCCCGATAACAGAGTTATTTGTAGATTTTTCTGTGGCATTATCACACGAATGTTCTACACAGTGGTGGTATTGATTTCAGTAGTCTCTGGTCCTTAAGGTGGACACACATCCGTACGCTTTTCTTTCCCTTTTCTATCTGCCTCGCTTCTGTGTATTTCAGTACATGAAAATCAGAGTAAGGGTTGAAGGAGTGTAGAATTCTGAATGGAAGGCTGACTTGGGAATCAGTATTTCCCAGGATGTGAAAAATATGCTAAAACCCTTTAAGTCCATTTCCAAACTTACCTGACCTTGGCATCCTCGTCACCTGGGCTGCCTCAAGTTCTTTTGTGAAATGCGCAAGGGAGGTTGCGTGAGCCTGGGGAGAACGGTTTTCGGCCCTGTCCGTGTGCACTCTGAAGCCCTGCGGTGGCAGGTCCAGTGGTTCCTGTCGGTCATAGCCGACTCCCAGCCTGCCCTCTGGAAGCTTTCTGCTTGGTCCAGCCAGAGGAGGGTGGGAACCTCGCCAGCCGGACACCACTTGTGCGCACAGCTGAATGCTCGTGAGGGGACAATTGACCCCACTGAGCAAGGCCAGTGGTGGGCTGAGGTGTGCGTAAGCAGCGTTAATGAAAACAGTAGATGGTGCTCTTTGGTTGGAGCCATGCTTTGTTTTCTTGGGATGCCCTTGCCCCTAAGATGGTCATGTCTTTGAGGACAAGACTGACAATCGGTAATTTCACTTTTTCTGCCATTGCCTTCATGGCTTTTTCAAAAAACATTTCTTCTCTTCCCCCCCACCCCCATGCCCTAAAAAAACCTCTTTTCTTCCATATGGATGAGATCCAACCTGTTTCATTAAGGAAATGGCATTCAGTACAGCGTCTGAGGAGTGGCCCGAGCTTCCCACACATGGGTAGCTAGGCAGGTAGGCAGGGCTTTCCTATTTACCCAGATTTCCCAACTTTTGGGGATTTAATGAGTAATTTAGTGTTGTCTCCATGTTTGTTTTCACTAGTGTTCAGTTACCTTCTTTTGTAACCCAGGCCATTTGGTCAACCAAAAGCTTCTAAGAAGGCCAGAGGAAGGAAGCCGTTATCTATAACTTTAGAATGGAAAGGAAATAGAGAAAGGAAACATGCAGAGTTGGTTGTAATTATTCAGAAAGCTCCAAACCCTTTCATGATTTGTTTCTGCTGTATTTGAGGCTCTCCCCATCACTCCTTTCCTCCCGCCTTCCAAAAACTAGTGGGGAGAGCTTTTGTGTAAACTTCTTTGTGTCAAGTTTCATTCTTTTTCCCCCTTTACTTTTTTTTTTTTTTTTTCTCTTTTGGTCACACGTCTCTTCCTTCTAAACATCGTAAACATGATATCAGGCAGCATATCCTAAGTGGTGGGCATTTAGGTGGGAGGAGGGTAAGCATCCAGTTTTACCCAGAGAGGCCGGTTCCACTGCTCTTTCTTTATTCAACGAGAGCACCTCTTCAGCTGTTCAGTTACACTCAAGGTGACACGTTTACTGGGCTATTTGTGAAGCCTTTGTGTAGCTTAATACTTTTCAGTTTTTCTCTCCCTCCAAACTGTTTCAGTTAGAGAAGAAAGAAAATGGAAAGTTGAATTCACAGATGTGATGACATACTTCGAACCAAGATAGGCTTTATTTAAAAAAAAAAAAAAAAAAAAGGCTTTAATCAAAGGAAATAGGTGAACGCAGATATTTCCTATTTTTCCTTTGGAGTTTTGTGGTAGATTTAGGATTTTGCTGCAAATGAATTTCTCCCCATTTTGGGATGTTGCACATACGTTTATTTATCTTATTAAATGATAATCTCAGTGTATTTGGTTGTCAGTTTCTCTCCCTCTGGAAAATTTGATAATATAGTGGGAATTTGGGTTGTTGGTAGTCAGAAGTATTTCTTTAGTGATTTTGACTTATTTTTTCATGCAGAGTTTATATAATTTTTTTCGTATTCTTTTCCATTTTGGTTTATGACAGTTCCCTGTGCTATACAATAGGACCTTGTTGTTTATTTTATATATAGTAGTATGTATCTGCTAATCCAATTTAATAGTTGATATAATTTTTTTTTTTTTTGGTATGCGGGCCTCTCACTGTTGTGGCCTCTCCCGTTGCGGAGCACAGGCTCCGGACGCGCAGGCTCAGCGGCCATGGCCCCCGGGCCCAGCCGCTCCACGGCATGTGGGATCTTCCCAGACCGGGGCACGAACCCGTGTCCCCTGCATCAGCAGGCGGACTCTCAACCACTGCGCCACCAGGGCGGCCCAAGTTGATATAATTTTTAATGATAGAACCAGACTTAGAGACAACTAGGGACCTATAAGTAGACAAATGTTAGCATCTTCTAATCTTCGTGGAATTCTTTAAATTCGTTCTGAGAGTGAAGATTAAAGAAGCCTCATTATATTCTTACAAGTTTAGATGAAGCACTGTTTTCCTTTGTAAAATAATTTAAAGCAAGTAGATATATTGGGAGAATATTCTTTTTGACAATTGTCTCGCAAGGCTTACTTGCTTTAGAAAATAGATTATTAAGTAAAGTTTGTCATTCTTATTTCATTGATGGAGCATGAAACTAAATTCACTGGAACCATTTTACATGCAAGGTCACTGGTATATTTGCAGATGTATTTATGATCTGTTTCTCCATTTTAGTTCTATCTCTACAGCACCAGAACAACTGTGAATTTAGAGAAACAAACTCAGTCTGATTGTTCTGATTTAAGTAATGAAATGATTCGATACAAATGTTCCACCTGCTGTGCTCCATGTATAGACAAAGCCTCTTCTGTATAATTCTGAATGAAGAGCTAACAGTACTTAGTTCATCGTACTTATTGCTGCTAATCTACTTAGCTTCCTCGTGCTGAAGAGGGGATTGGGCCAGATGACTAATAATGGTCCCTTCAATGTTAAAACACTGTGATTTTGCACAGGATACCCTCACAAAAGGAAGAACATAAGGCTCAAGAACTGTTTTCCTTGATCATATGAATTTCTCTTAAAGAAAGACATTGGGATGGTGAAAATGTGATCAAACTGATGACATAGATTTCTTTCCCCGTCTCACTTTTGTCAGCTGGTTGGTTTAAAAGGAGTCAAAGATGGCTAATATTTTTTTTTCCTGTGCAGATCTGAAAACCATGAGCGAACGCCTCAAGAATAGGTACTACGTGTCTAAGAAATTATTCATGGCAGACTTACAGCGCGTCTTTACCAATTGCAAAGAGTACAACCCCCCTGAGAGTGAATACTACAAATGTGCCAATATCCTGGAGAAATTCTTCTTCAGTAAAATTAAGGAAGCTGGATTAATTGAAAAGTGATATTTTTTTTCCTCTGCTTCTTAGAAACTCATCAAGCAGTGTGCCTAAAGCATGGTTTAGTTTTACAAAGCATTGGACATAATGTATTGAAGATACTTGTAATAATTAGCACTTTTAAAAAACAAACAGAAAACCTCCTCTTAGCTTTTCAGATATGTATTTAAATTGAAGTCATAGAACATTTTTATTTTATGGAATAGATTTTAATCTATTCACTACAATTAATGTCAACTTTCTATGGCATGTCCATTAGCTGAATATTCAATGATAGATGATCAGGGGTTTCCTCAAAATTTGTATATGAGGAAATTGCACATAGTACCAAGATTTGGGGGAATGCAGAAAATTTTCAGACCATGAATGTTTCCCTTTTTTTCTAATGGAATGTGAGAGTTTATTTTTATTTTATTCTGAAGGACTTTAAAGGAAGGGATGCATGATAGAAAGCCCGTAAAAGGTGAAATATGTGATGTTTGAAGTCTCATGGTAGACTTTTTATATATATTTTTAAAAAACACTCATCTAGGTGAGGTGCTTTGAGCAGTTCTGAAAAAAATGCAGTTCCAGAAAGCAACTGCTTTGATTCCTAAGGAAGAAATTCTAAATAGTGCAAACTTTTATAAGCATCTGGGTTTTTGATAATTCTGTCTACCTACAACAAACTTGTGAGTGCATAACCACTATTTTAATGATTACTTTCTCTACACGAGTGTGTAATACTATATTTGACTTTGCTTATGCAGGCCGTAAGTTCCAAAAGGCAATTTCCTGGGCCACAAAGGCATCCATTTGAAAACACTTGAGATGGAATCAACGTACTTTAACAAAAAAAGATGCATAATCTATTTAATGTATCAAATTTAGTGAATCCTTGTTCTATTAAATAAGGATTTTTTGCCCTTTCTACAATACACACAACTCCACTGATAATGTATTTATGAACATTTTTCCTTTTGCATCTCCAGATTATATTCGTTGTCGGAGATGAATTAAATTACCACCAAGATTTGCTGTCAGTATTTTAATACCTACGTTGGTATATATACCCAGGGTAATACTATCCCACTAGAATCCATCATACAACCTTATTAACCCGTCTTGGGATTCCAGCTTAGTGCTTGGATTTATTTCCTGATTAACACTACATTGAAAAGTGGGACGTCCGCCATCCCAACTCTGGGAGAACCAACTCATATAAAACAAACGAAGGCCACCTTGATGGTCTCGACACTAATTTTTATGATACAAATTTATAAACTGATTTTTGTAAAGGACTAGGTTTAAAGGTGTATTTAACTTGATGTTTTCTATCAGCATAAAAGAATTGAAATGATTATTTGATAGACATTAAACACAGTTGCCAGAGATAATCTGCATGAAGGAAAAAACCCTGCAGATGGCTGTGAAGTTGGAAGGATTGTTTTTAATGTGTAAGGTATATTCAGAATGCTCACAACTGAGAAATGCCTCAACTTTTTAAAGTATAAGAAACCACCTTGTGTGGCATCTGGATTTCTAATGAAGAAGGATGATACAGTTTGGATTAAGTAACTTGGACTGGTTTTCAACAGTGCTTTGTACTGGATCTGCTGAAGCATCTGGCCAGCTTGGTATCCTGTGAAAGTTTGTTATTTTCTGGGTAGACATTCTTATAGAGTATTGTCTTTAAAATCAGATTGTCTCTTCTATATTGAAAGCATTTTTATGTTTTCTAATTTAAAAATTAATATTTTCTTATAGATATTGTGCAATAAAGCTGAAGTAGGATGTGTGGTTTTTGCAAATGCTTTAACAGCGGATAAAATTTTACATTTGTAAAATTAATATATTGTACTGGTACAAAATAGTTTTAAATTATATTTTAAAAAGCTCTTAATCTGGTGGTGTGTTTTCTTCTTCTGGCAGATTGAGTTTACAGGGCAAATGCATGACCTGTTTGATGACTGATTACATCCTTAGCTCTTAGGTCGTAAGCATGTCGAGGAAGGTGTTCAGAATGGTTGCATTTGTGTGAAGTTTCAAAAAAATTCACAGCCCATCAGTGAGAGATTTTCAAGAGGAGAGACACTTACTGTGCCTCTGGAGTGATCCACTGCATATTGCCCATTGGCACTCAGGAAAAAAATCCAGCTAAAGAAGAGTGTTATGGTTTTAGAAACAGTCCCGCACTCGCCCCCAGTTTTTCGACTTTGCATCTGTGAGATAGTTGAATGAGGAGAGGGACAGAAAAAAATACAGCAGATTTTTAGACATCTCCCATATGAGCTTCTACTGTTACTCAAAGTGCTGAGTGTAGGAAAGTAAACTTTATCCTGTTGGGGTATGAGTACCCACCAAAGAGCACACCGCTTCCTTTCTGAATTTTGAACCAGCTAAGCAGTCAACAGATTAAGGCACATTATGGCCAAAACATCTTTATAAATAATAAAATGCATTTTGGAGGTTGTGACTTGTGTATCTATGGAAAATGGGCTTTCTGATACGGAACCCCAGGATGTGGTTGACTCACCAGTTGCCAGCAGCTCCGCACCACTGCAGACGTCCCCCTACCAAGGCAGGGCCTTTTACCCTTAAGCTTAGTGCACGGCCCAGGACAGTGATGCTGTCTGAAGGCAGGTCAACTCCAAAGAGGTACAGGTGAGGAAGGAACAGAGCTAGGCCCCTTCCTTCCCTTAACTCATCAATGAGGCAGGTTCCTCCCGGGGGAGGGAGGCATGAGGGGCAGAGGGAAGCCAGGGCTGAGGGATGTCCTTCTACAGAAAAGTAAACAATCCAGAGCAAAGACTAGGTTGCCCTCCCATCCCAGCCCATGTATCCATGGTCAAAAATCTCAACTCTGGTTGTATTCATCAGAAGAAAAGAGTGAAAAGACGACTTTGTGGTTTTCATGTTACCTGGAAGTAAAATTTATAATTTTGCAACCTAAGGAGTAGAAACAGGATCAGACTGAGGTACTATGGACAGGTTAATAATGTACCACCCCTTTAAGCTGATATTCTTCAGACCAGCCCCTTGGTGTTTATTTAAAAGCTTCTAAGAGCTTTGGAGGAGGACTCTCGACAAAGTAAGCAGAGGACTTCAGAGGTGAGACAACACCCGTAGGTATCACGAAAAGTTTTCAAATGTAATTCATGTATTTATGCCTTGGTTTCTGTGTGGGGACATCTTTGCATTTTTGGGGAAAAAGGAAGCTAACAATTTCAAAGCTGGAGATTGTCTTTGGATTTATTAAAAGCGGAGATTTTCTTTGGGTTCATTAAAAGCAATAATTTCAACAAAGCAGAGAAAAGCCAGGAAAGCCCAAGTCAATCTTCCTGCCTCCCTCTTGTTACTGGGAAGCCCAGTACCACCACCTTGGCAGAGTGAGCTTAAAAAACGTTATTTGTGTGTGTGTGTAATTTTCTGAGCTGAAACGAAGGTTTATCAGTTTTTGTTTATCTAGGTTTGAAGTTCTTTTAAAGAAATCCCTTAGAAAATTTGTCGCACCAAAGGACCTTCCCAAAATAATGCACATGTTCACAAGCTTTCTGCACACTGGCTCACTTGGTCCTTGGACCCGTCCTGAAATTCACTGGTCTCTGTTCTTTGCTCTGTTAACTTCCCATTTTGGACAATTATTAGGTGGATATCTAGCTTATGCTAAAAATATCTAGGAACAGAGAATCTGCCTTTTTGTTTGATAGGGCAGTCCGACAACAAACACAGGCAAAGGTAATGAAGTCCTTAGGTTGGGTTGACGTTGGCTGTTTTAGAGTCGAGTAGAACACACACTTGGTTCATACTGAGCTTGTGATCAAGCTCTGATTCACATCTTTTCCCACAGAGTGCTATTAAGTAAGTCGGTGCATCAGCACTGCTTCTCCTCAACATACCCAAACACACTTGTATAGTTGTAGCTCTGTGCACAACTTAACATCCCATATATGTGTGTGTATATATATATATATATATATATATATATATAGTATATGTATTATATTTATATATATATTTTAAATTGAAGTATAGTTGATTTACAATGTTGTGTTAATTTCTGCTGTACAGCAAAGTGATTCAGTTATATCTATATATATAGATAGATGCTTTTTTTTTTGGCTGCATTGGGTCTTCGTTGCTATGCATGGGCTTTCTCTAATTGCGGCGAGCTGGGGCTACTCATTGTTGCAGTGCGCGGGCATCTCATTGCGGCGGCTTTTCTTGATGCGGAGCACAGGCTCTAGGCACGTGGGCTTCAGTAGTTGCAGCACACAGGCTCAATAGTTGCAGTGCACGGGCTCTAGGGTGCGCAGGCTTCAGTAGTTGTGGCACAACGGGCTTAGTTGCTCCGCGGCATGTGGGATCTTCCTGGACCATGAATGGAACTCGTGTCCCCTGCATTGTCAGGCAGATTCTTAACCACTGTGCCACCAGGGAAGTCCCATATACATTTTTAATACTCTTTTCCATTATGGTTATCACAGCATATTGAACGTAGTTCCCTGTGCTATAGAGTAGGACCTTGTTGTTTATCCATCCTGTATATTATAGTTTGCATCTGCTTACCCCAAACTCCCACACCATCCCTCCCCCACACCCCCTTGCCCTTGGCAACGACAAGTCTGTTCTCTATATCTGTGAGTCTGTTTCTGTTCCATAGATAAGTTCACTTGTGTCATATTTTAGATTCCCCATATGAGTGATATGGTATTTGTCCTCTCTTTTTGACTTACTTCACTTAGTATGATAATCTCTGGTTCCATCCATGTTGCTAAAAATGGCATTATTTCATTGTATTGGGTTGGCCAAAAGGTTCGTTCAGTTTTTTTCTGTAAGATGGCTGTAGTAGCACTTAGTTGTCTTTTTAAAATAATTAATTAATTAATTAATTTTTGGCTGAGTTGGATCTTTGTTGCTGCGCAGGGACTTTCTCTAGTTGTGGCGAGCGGGGCCACTCTTCATTGTGGTGCGCGGGCTTCTCATTGCAGTGGCTTCTCTTGTTGCAGAGCATGGGCTCTAGGTGCGCGGGCTTCGGTAGTTGTGGCTCACAGGCTCTAGAGCACAGGCTCAGTAGTGGTGGCGCACGGGCTTAGTTGCTCTGCGGCATGTGGGATCTTCCTGAACCAGGGCTCGAACCCGTGTCCCCAGCATTGGCAAGCGCATCCTTAACCACTGTGCCACCAGGGAAGCCCCACTTAGTTGTCTTTAACTTCACTTGAAACGGTTTTGTTAGACTGTAGTGACAGCTGTCATATCAGTGTGCATTTTAAAAAGTCATCAGGACTTCCCTGGTGGCGCAGTGGTTAAGAATCCACCTGCCAATGCAGGGGACATGGGTTCAAGCCCTGGTACAGGAAGATCCCACATGCCACAGAGCAACTAAGCCCATGCGCCACAACTACTGAGCCTGTGCTTTAGAGCCTGTGAGCCACAACTACTGAAGCCCATGTGCCGAGAGCCCGTGCTCCACAACAACAGAAGCCCTGCTTGCTGCAACTAGAGAAAAACCCACACACAGCAACAAAGACCCAACACAGCCAAATAAATAAATAAATTTAAAAAATAAATAAAAAAATTTTTTAAAATAAAAAAGTCATCAAAATTGGTGAATTTTTGTGTAGCCATTTTAATATTGAAGATCAAAGAAAAGAACATTTTTCGCATATTATGCTTTATTATTTCAAGAAAGGTAAAAACACACCGAAACACAAAAAAAGATTTGTGCAGAAGGTGCTGTGACTGACTGAATGTGTCAAAAGTGGTTGCAAAGTTTCGTGCTGGAGATTTCTCGCTGGACGATGCTCAACCATCAGGTAAATCAGTTGAAGTTGATAGCAATCAAATAAAGACATTGAGAACAGTCAACGTTATACCATGCGGGAGATAGCCAACATATTCAAAATATCCAAATCAAGTGTTGAAAATCATTTGCACCAGCTTGGTTATATTCATTCCTTTGATGTTTGGTTTCCACGTAGGTAAAGCGAAAAAAATCTTTTTGACTATTTCCACATGCAATTCTCTACATAAACGTAATGAAAATGTTCTATTTTTAAAACAAGTTGTGACAGGCAATGAAAAGTGGATACTGTACAATAATGTGGAATGGAAGAAATTGTGGAGCAAGCGAAATGAACCACCACCAACCACACCAAAGGCCAGTCTTCATCCAAAGAAGGTGATGTTGAGTATATATTGGGATTGGAAGGGAGTCCTCTATGATGAGCTCCTTCCAGAAAACCAAATGATTAATTCCAAGTACTGCTCCCAGTTAGACCAGCAGAAAGCAGCCCGTGATGAAAAGCGTCCAGAATTAGTCAACAGAAAATGCATAATCTTCCATCAGAATAACACAAGACTGGAAGTTTCTTTGATGACCAGGCAAAAACTGTTACAGCCTGGCTGGGAAGTTCTGATTCATCTGCCATATTCACTGGACATTGCACCTTTGGATTTCCATTTATTTAGGTCTTTACAAAATTGTCTTAATGAAAAAAATTTCAATTCCCTGGAAGACTGTAAAAGGCACCTGGAAGAGTTCTTTGCTCAAAAAGGTAAAAAGTTTTGGAAAGATGGAATTATGATGTTGCCTGAGAAATGGCAGAAGGTAGTGGAACAAAAGGGTGAATATGTTGTTCAATAAAGTTCTTGGCGAAAATGAAAAATGTGTCTTTTATTTTTACTTAAAAACCAAAGGCACATTTTGGCCAACCCAATATATAAACTACATCTTCTTTATCCATTCATCTGTCGATGGACTTTTGTGTTGCTTCCATGTCTTGGCTATTGAAAATAGTGCTGCTATGAACATAGGGATGCATGTATCTTTTTGAATTAATAGTTTTGTCTGGATATATGCACAGGAGTGGGATTTCAGGATCATATGGTAGCTCTTTTTAGTTTTTTGAGGGACCTCCATGCCGTTTTCCATAGTGGCTGCAGCAACTTGCATTCCCACCAACAGTGTAGGAGGGTTCCCTTTTCTCCACACCCTCTCCAGCATTTGTTATTTGTCGACTTTTTAATGATGGCCATTCTGACTGGTATGAAGTGGTACTTCATTATTGTTTAGATTTGCATTTCTCTAATAATTAGCAATGTTGAGCATCTTTTCATGTGCCTGTTGGCCATCTGTACATCTTCTTTGGAGAAATGTCTATTTAGGTTTTTGGCCCATTTTTTCAATTGGGTTTTTTTGTTGTTGTTGTGTTGTATGAGCTCTTTGTATATTTTGGAAATCAAGCCTTTGTAGGCCAAATTGTTTGCAAATATTTTCTCCTGTTCCATAGGTTGTCTTTTCCTTTTGTTTATGGTTTCCTTTGCTGTGCAAAAGCTTGCAGGTTTGATTAGGTCCCATTTGTTTATTTTTGCTATTATTTCTATCGACTTGGGAGACTGACCTAAGAAAACATTGGTACGATTTATGTCAGAGAATGTTTTGTCTATGTTCTCTTCTAGGAGTTTTATGGTTTCATGCCTTCCTTTTAAGTCTTTAAGCCATTTTGAGTTTATTTTTGTGTATGGTGTGAGGGTGTGTTCTAAGTTCATGGATTTACATGTGGCTCTTCAACTTTCCCAACACCACTTGCTGAAGAGACCGTTTCCCATTGTATATTCTTGCTTTCTTTGTCAAAGATTAATTGACCATAGGTGTGTGGGTTTATTTCTGGGCTCTCTATTCTGTTTCATTGATCCATGTCTGTTTTTGTGCCAATACCATGCTGTTTGATTACTGTAGATATGTAGTATTGTCTGAAGGCTGAGATGGTTATGCCTCCTGCTTTGCTCTTTTCCCTCAGGATTGTTTTGGCAATTCTGGATCTTTTATGGTTCCATATAAATTTTAGGATTTTTTGTTCCAGTTCTGTGAAAAATGTCATGGGTAATTTGATAGGGATCTCGTTAAATCTGTAGATTGCTTTGGGTAGTATGGCTGTTTTAACAATAACAATTTTTCGAATCCAAGAGCATGAGATATCTTTCCATTTCTTTGAATCATTTAAAATTTTCTTTATTAATGTCTTATAGTTCTCAGTATATAAGTCTTTCACCTCCTCAGTCAGGTTTATTCCTTAGTATTTTATTTTTTGGGGTGCAATTTTAAAAGGTATTTTTTTCTTACATTCCCTTTCTGATAATTCATTGTTAATGTAAAGAAATGCAATTGATTTCCGTATGTTAATCGTGTACCATGCTACCTTGCTTAATTTGTTTATCAGTTCTAGTAGTTTTTGTGTGGAGTTTATAGGGTTATCTATATATAGTATCATGTTATCTGCATATAATGACAGTTTTACCTCTTCCTTTCCAATCTGGATAAATTTTATGTCTTTTTCTTGCCTGATTGCTGGGGCTAGGACTTCCAACACTATGTTGAACAGAAGTGGTGAGAGTGGGCATTCTTGTTCCAGATTTTAGTGGGAAGGCTTTCAGCTTTTCACTGTTGAGTATTATATTGGCTGTGGGTTTGTCATAAATAGCTTTTATTATGTTGAGATATGTTCCCTCTATACCCCCTTTGGTAAGAGTTTTTATCATGAATCGATGATGAATTTTATCAAATGCTTTTTCTGCATCTGTTGAGATGATCACTTTTTTTTTTTCTTTTGTTAATGTGGTGTATCACATTGATTTTGCATATGTTGAACCATCCTTGTGAACTTGGGATGAATCCAACTTGGTCGTAGTATATGGTCTTTTTTGTGTGTTTATTGGATTCAGTTTGCTGAATTTTTGCATCTATGTTCATCAAAGATATTGGACTGTAATTTTCTTTTTTGGTGGTATCTTTGTCTGGTTTTGTATCAGGGTGGTGGTGGCTTCATAGAATGTCTTTGGGAGTGTTCCCTCCTCTTCAGTCTTTTGGAAGAGTTTGAGAAGGATCAGTATAAGTTCTTCTTTTTATGTTTGGAAGAATTCGCCTGTGAGGCTATCTGGTCCTGGACTTTTGTTTGTAGGGAGCATTTTTAAATTACAGATTCTATTTCACTTCTAGTGACTGGTCTGTTCAAATTATTTTTTCTTGATTCAATTTTGGTGGGCTGTATGTTTCTAGAAACTTGTCCATTTCTTCTAGGTTGGTAAATACGTTGGCATGTAACTGTTCATAGTATTCTTTTATGTTTTTTTGTATTTCTGGAGTATTGTTTGTTATTTCATCTTTTTCATTTCTTATTTTGTCTATTTGGGTTCTCTCTCTTTTCTTCTCGGTGAGCCTGGCCAGACGTTTGTCAATATTGTTTACCCTTTCAAAAAAATCACCTCTTGACTTTTAATTTCTATTTATTTCCTCTCTAATCTTTATTATTTCCTTCCTTCTGCTGACTTTAGGTTTCTGTTGTTCTTCTTTTTCTAATTCTTTTAGATGGTAGGTTAGGTTGTTTATTTGAGATTTTTCTTGTTTTGTGTAGAAGGCCTGTGTCACTATGAACTTCCCTCTAAAAACTGCTTTTGCTGCATCCCACAGCTTTTGTATGGTTGTCTTTTCATTGTCATTTGTCTCAAGGTATTTTTTAATTGATAATTTCCTCTTGATTTCAACACTGACCCATTCGTTTTTTTATTAGCATGTTGTTTCTTTCTCATTTCATTTTCTGTGGTTGATTTCCTAGTTTCATGCTGTTGTGGTCAGAAAAGATGCTTGAAATAATTTCTATACTCTTAGATTTGTTGAGGCTTGTTTTGTGCCCTAGTATGTGATCAGTCCTAGAGAGTGTTCCATGTGCATTTGAAAAGAATGTGTATTCTGGTTTTTTGGGGTGTAATATCCTGAAAATATCAATTAAGTCTAACTGTTCTGTCGTATCCTTTAGGATCTCTGTTGCCTTATTGATTTTCTGTCTCGAGGATCTGTCCATTGATGTGAGTGGGGTGTTAAAATCTCCTACCATTATTGTATACCCATCAGTTTCTCCCTTTATTTCTGTAGTATTTGTTTTATGTATTTGGGTGTTCCTATATTAGGTGCATATACATTGACGAGTGTAATATCCTCTTCTTGTATTGATCCTTTTATCATTATATAGTGTTCTTCTTTGTCTTTATGGCCTTTAAGTCTATTTTGTCTCATATGAGTATTGTGACCCCCTCTTCCATGTCATTTCTGTTTTGCATGAAATATCTTTTTCCATCCCCTCAGTTTCAATTTATGTGTGTCCTTTGCCCTAAAGTGGGTCTCTTGTAGGCAGCATATTGTAGGTTCTTATTTTTTTAATCCAACCTGCCACTCTGTGTCTTTTGATTGGAGCATTTAGTCCATTGACATTTTTTTTTAATATTCTTTTTATTTTACTTTTTATTTTTTGGCTGTGTTGGGTCTTCGTTGCTGTGCACGGGCTTTCTCTAGTTGCGGTGGGTAGGGGCTACTCTTCGTTGTGGTGCGTGGGCTTCTTATTGCAGTGGCTTCTCTTGTTGTGGAGCATGGGCTCTAGGCACGCGGGATTCAGTAGTTGTAGCACACAGGCTCAGTAGTTGTGGCTTGCAGGCTCTAGAGTGCAGGCTCAGTAGTTGTGTTGCAAGGGCTTAGTTGCTCTGTGGCATGTGGGATCTTCCCAGACCAGGGATTAAACCTGTGTCCCCTGCATTGACAGGTGGATTCTTAACCACTGCGCCACCAGGGAAGTCCCTAGTCCACTGAAATTTAAGGTAATTAGTGATAGATACGTATTTATTGCCATTTTAAACCTTGTTTTCCAGTTGATTGTGTTTCTTTTTTTTTTTTTTTGCCTTTTGTGGTTTGATTTCCTCTTATTTTATGCTTTTGTTCTCTTCTTTTTGGTTTTGTGAATCTGCTGTATGTTTCTGATTTGTGGTTACCCTGTTTTTCAAGCGTGTTAACCCCTTCCTATATCTACTTGCTTTAGACTGATGGTCATATAGGCTCAAATACATTCTAAAAAAAATAAAAAACAGCACTTTCTTACTCTCCTCCTCTACATTTTATGATTTTTATGTCCTCTTTTACATCTTCATGTTCATCCTTTTGCTGTTCATTGCGGTTATCACTTTTAAAAAAGTAAAAAAAAATTTTTTTTCCTTTTTAATCTGTATACTGGCTTATTTAAGTGATTTGCTTTTCAGTTGTGATTTTTCTCTTTCCTATATCTTCTTGCTTCTTTTCTATTTAGAGAAGACCTTTCAATATTTCTTTTAGGATAGGTTTAGTATTGCTGTATTCTTTTAGTTTTTTCTTGTCTGAGAAATTATTTATCTCTCCTTTTATTCTAAATGATAGTCTTGCTGGGTGGAGTATCCAAGATTGCAGATTTTTCCCCTTTCAGGATTTTGAATATATCTTGTCTCTTCCTTCTGGCCTGCAAAGTTTCTGTAGAGAAATCAGCTGATAGCCTTGTGGGGGTTCCCTTATAATTAATTCTTTGCTTTTCTCTTGCTGCCTTTAGAATCCTCTCTTTAACTTTTGCCATTTTAATATGTTTTAGTTTAGGTCTGTTTGGGTTCATCTTGTTTTGGAACTTTGGTGCTTCCTGTACCTGGATATCTGTTTCCTTCTTTAGGTTTGGGAAGTTTTTAGCCATAATTTCTTTCAATACATTTTTGATCACCTTTTCTTTTTCTTCTCCTTTTGGAATCCCTATTATTTGTAGGTTGGCATGCTTTATATTATCCCATAGATCTCTTGTATTGCTTTCATTTTGCTTTTTTTTTTTTGCTATTCATTGGCTTTAGCTCAGCTTTTGTCTTGGTGAATGAGTTTTCTAATTTTTCTTGGCTCCTCTTTATAGTTTCTAGTTCCTTTTTACAACAGTCTGCATTTCTGTCAATAGCCTTTCTTAATCCCTTCATTATTTTTATTATCTCCTTTTGATCTCTGTGTCTATTAGACTGAAGGGGTCTGTTTCATTGTTGTTCTTTCAGGGGAATTCTCTTGGTCTTTTAACTGGGAGTGTTCCTCTGCTCCTCAGTTTTATTTTATTTTGTTTTTATATTTTTCTCCCATTGGGAGGGTTGTCTTTTCGTTTTGTTTATGGTTTCCTTTGCTGTGCAAAAGCTGTTGTTTTTTTTTTAATATTTATTTTGCTGTGTTGGGTCTTAGTTGCGATACGTGGGATCTCTGTTGCGGCATGCAGGATCTTTCGTTGCAGTGCACAGGCTTCTCTCTAGTTGTGGCGTGTGGGCTCTAGAGCGTGCAGGCTCAGTAGTTGCAGTGTGTGGGCTCTCTAGTTGTGGTGCGTGGGCTCCAGAGCGCATGGGCTCAGTAGTTGTGGCACACGAGCTCTCTAGTTGTGGTGCACGGGCTATAGAGCACACAGGCTTAGTTGCCCCATGGCATGTGGGATCTTAGTTCCCCAACCAGGGATCGAAATCGTGTCCCCTTCATTGGAAGGTGAATTCTTAACCACTGGACCACCAGGGAAGTCCCTCTCACTTTTACTTTTATTTCCCTTATTCTGTGAGTGTCGGAGAAAAAATTACCTACTGTGGTCTTGGAGGGCTATTTTTATGTGGCAGTGTCCCTGTGCAGCTTGTGTGGGTTTAATATTTTTGGTGTGAGGGCTGTTTAGTGGATGCCTGCCACTGTTTCCTCAGCCTGTGCTGGCCGTTATCCCCTTGATGGGGATGTGCAGAGGTGGGAGCTGGTGCCCTCTCCTGGAGCCCCCAGTAGTGGTGGTGGCAGCAGTTTGTGCCTGCTCTTGGAGCCCATGGCAGTGGTGGCGGCTGGCATCAGCTCCTGGAGTCCAAGGAGGCAACAGCTGGTGGGCACTCCTTGAGCTCGTGGAGGTGGTGCCCTGTTGGCTGCGTGTGTGTTGAGAGAGAGGCTGCTGTGGTGGGCCCCGGCCCTCCCTTTGTGCACCCAACAATGGTGCCTTGCCTCTGTGGTGGATCCCAGCTCCCTCTGTGTACCCTCCTGTTTGCGGTTGCATCACACTCCAGCCCCTTCAGGCTGTCTCCGCACAGCCGACCCCAGTCCTCTCCCCAGGTCTGTCCTCTGAAGCCTGAGCTTCAGCACCCAGACCCCGCCCATCCTTGCAGATGTACGTCTCAGGCTGGGGAGTGCCAGGCAGCAGCACAGACCCTCTGTGCAGGTCTCTCTCCATTCTGCCTGCCACAAACTGGTTGCTGCACTCTCCTCTGAGGCTCTGAAACTCCCCCTCTGTCGTGGCTGATCTCTCTGCCAGTGAGGGGCCTTCCCAGGGTACACGAACTTTTAGTCTTTCATAGCTCCCTCCCGGGGACGCAGGTACTCTCCTGATTCCTCTCTCTCTTGTTTTTTTCTTTTTTCCTACCCAGTTATGTGGAGATCTTTTTTTTTTTTTTTTTGCGGTACGCGGGCCCCTCAGTGTCGTGGCCTCTCCCGTTGCGGAGCACAGGCTCTGGACGCGCAGGCTCAGCGGCCACGGCCCACGGGCCCAGCCGCTCCGTGGCATGCGGGATGCCCCTGGACTACAGCAGGAACCTGTGTCCCCTGCATCGGCAGGCGGACTCTCAACCACTGCGCCACCAGGGAAGCCCCTGGAGATCTTTCTTGCCCTTTCAGAATTCTGAAGTCCTCTGCCAGCTTTCAGTAGGTATTCTATGAGAATTGTTCCATGTGTAGATGTGTTTCTGATGTATTTGTGGAAGGAGGTGAGCTCCACATCCTTCTACTCTGCCATCTCGATCATCCCCCCTCCTGTATCTTTTTAACATTAAAAAAAGTCAAAGCATAATTAACAATACAATATTATACATAGATTTTAGGTGTTCAGTCTGATGACTTTTAACAGCTGTATACATTACTGTAATCACTACACTAAAGAAGACACAACATTTCAATTCACTGAAGGAAAGTTTCCTTGTGCCCCTTTCCAGTCAATTCTCAACCCCATCTCCAGTTACCATAGGTCACTTTTGTCTGTTCTTTGAGTCACATAAATGGACTACTTTTCAGCACACTTCCTATATGCAGCACAATGTATAGCTCTGGGGAAGCCAATTCACCTTCCTGTGTCTATTGCCTCACTAGACACATACCTTTTTGTTCAAAGCTGTAGTGAGGATGTGTTTAAATAATGTACATGAAGATGTTTTGAAATAAATGTGAAACATGTAATGTTTAAACTAATACTACAAATTTACAAATTAGAAAGACCTTTTACCTAAAACAGTTTTAAAATATTGTTAATATAATGCGAATTTTTAAAAAATCTGCATTGGTACAAAGTAGGTTTGAACTAGCAGATTGTCAATCTGTGAATACTACTTGGCTTCATATAATCAAGTAATTTCCTTACCATGTACCACTTATGAAGCACTGACTAGGTGTCAGGCACTCTTCTTAGCATTTTACTTAAGCATATTAAGTCACTGAATCCTGGCAAAAATTTAATAAAAACAGAGACACAATTTTGCTAAGAAGTAGCATACTGGGATTCTTGATCGAGTCAGTATTCTTAAACTCTGTGCAACACCAACCACATCTACAGCTAAAGAGTAATTATCCTCGTTTGTTGCATGAAGTAAGTTTCTAGATATTATGTATCTAGATAGTAACTGTAGTCCCAATCCCTTTTATACTATGAATTCTTACTATATTCCACATTAATTAAACATCTCTGGTGTATAAAATGACAAGGATACAAAGGTGAGTTGCCAGATTTTTAAGACTAAAATCTATTACTGCACAAGAAATGTAAGCCATGTGACAGGGTATAACATCTGTGAATTCAGAGGTGAGATTAATGTGGAAATTAAGGAAACACTCCCATTTACCATTGCAACAAAAAGAATAAAATACCTAGGAATAAACCTACCTAGGGAGACAAAAGACCTGTATGCAGGAAACTATAAGACACTGATGAAAGAAATTAAAGATGATACCAACAGATGGACAGATATACCATGTTCTTGGATTGGAAGAATCAACATTGTGAAATGACTGTACTACCCAAAGCAATCTACAGATTCAGTGCAATCCCTATCAAATTACCAATGGCATGTTTTTACAGAACTAGAACAAAAAATCTTAAAATTTGTATGGAGACACAAAATACCCCAAATAGCCAAAGTGCTCCTTTTTTAAAAAAAAATTTTATTTTATCTTTATTTATTTATTTTTGGCTGCATTGGGTCTTCCTTGCTGCTTGCAGGCTTTCTCTAGTTGCGGCGAGTGGGGGCTACTCTGTTGTGGTGCATGGGTTTCTCATTGCGGTGACTTCTCTTGTTGCAGAGCATGGGCTCTAGGCACGCGGGCTTCAGTAGTTGTGGCATGTGGGCTCAGTAGTTGTGGCTTGTGAGCTCTAGACCGCAGCCTCAGAAGTTGTGGCGCTTGGGCTTAGTTGCTCTGTGGCATGTGGGATCTTCCCTGAGCAGGGCTCGAACCTGCGTCCCCTGCATTGGCAGGTGGATTCTTAACCACTGCACCACCAGGGAAGTCGCCAAAGTGGTCTTGAAGGAAAAAAAATGGAGCTGGAGGAATCAGACTCCCTGACTTCAGACTATACTACAAAGCTACAGTAATCAAGACAATATGGTACTGGCCCCAAAACAGAAATATAGATCAATGGAACAGGATAGCAAGCCCAGAGGTAAACCCATGCACCTATGGTCAACTAATCTATGACAGAGGAGGCAAGGATATACAATGCAGAAAAGACAGTCTCTTCAGTAAGTGGTGCTGGGAAAACTGGACAGCTACATGTAAAAGAATGAAATTAGAACACTCCCTAACATCGTACACAAAAATAAACTCAAAATGGATTAGAGATCTAAATGTAATACCAGACACTATAAACCTTTTAGAGGAAAACATAGGAAGAACACTCTTTGACATAAATCACAGCAATATCTTTTTTGACACACCTCCTAGAGTAATAGAAGTAAAAACAAAAATAAACAAATGGGACCTAATGAAACTTAAAAGCTTTTGCACAATAAAGGAAGCCGTAAAGAAGACGAAAAGACAACCCTCAGAATGGGAGAAAATATTTGCAAACGAATCAGTGGACAAAGGATTAAACTCCAAAATATATAAACAGCTCATGCAGCTCAATATTAAAAAAACAAACAACCCAATCCAAAAATGGGCAGAAGTCCTAAACAGACATTTCTCCAAAGAAGAGACACAGATGGCCAAGAAGCATGTGAGAAACTGCCGAACATTGCTAATTATTAGAGAAATGCAAATCAAAACTACAATGAGGTATCACCTCACACCAGTTAGAATGGGCATCATCAGAAAATCTACAAACAACAAATGCTGGAAAGGATGTGGAGAAAAGGGAACCGTCTTGCATTGTTGGTGGGAATGTAAATTGATACAGCCACTATGGACAACATTATGGAGGTTCCTTAAAAATGTAAAAATAGAATTACCATATGACCCAGCAATCCCACTACTGGACATATACCCAGAGAAAACCATAATTCAAAAAGACACATACACCCCAATGTTCATTGCAGCACTATTTATAATATTTAGGACATGGAAGCAACCTAAATGCGCATTGACAGATGAATGGATAAAGAAGATGTGGTACACATATACAATGGAATATTACTCAACCATAAAAGGGACGAAATTGGGTCATTTGTAGAAACGTGGATGGATCTAGAGACTGTCATATATAGTGAAGTCACAAAGAGAAAAACAAATATCGTATATTAACGCATATATGTGGAAGTTGGAAAAATGGTACAGATGAACCAGTTTGCAGGGCAGAAACTGAGACACAGATGTAGAGAACAAACGTATGGACACCAAGGGGGGGGGGAAGTGGCAGGGGTTGGTGGTGGGATGAATTGGGAGATTGGGATTTTCATATATATATTAATATGTATTAAATGGATAACTAATAAGAACCTGCTGTATAAAAAAAAATAAATAAATCAAAAAAATAGATAAACAACAAGGACCTACTGTATAGCACAGGGAACTATATTCAGTATCTTTTGATAAACCTTAATGGAAAAGAATCTGAAAAAGAATATATACATATTCATAAAATGGAATCACTTTGCTGTACACCTAAAACTAACACAACAATAAAAAAAAAATACAATTTAAAAAGATACCTGTAAAGCAAATGTGACTTCACCCCCAACCTCACAAAACCATCTCCTCTGGGCCCCATGTACAGAGAAATTCTGGAGCTTCCACTAGTATACTGCTATGAGGCTATGGAAAGGAAGGCACAGTCTGCTAAGTGGGGATTAAGGGAGAGCTTCCCAGAGGATGTGTCTTTTAAGTTGTGTACTGAGGTGAATGGGGAGTGAATGAGGCACAATCTGGAGGAAGGCAGGTGGAAACAATACAGGGTGAGAAATCCTCGAGGGAGTCAACAATCAACTGAGAAAATCCAACAGGACAGGAATGTGAGGAGCAAAGAGGAGTGGTGTGGGATGGTATAGGACCACGATAGGCCATGGGAAGAAGATGGGATTTAATTTCACAGGAAATAGGAAATGGCTGTTAAAATGATCAAATTTTGTGATTAAAAAGAAAATCTTCACAGTGGATCAGAGACTTCTGATTGCAAGAGAGCAAAGAATAACTTAAAACCCTTGCTCTTACACAGACAAGATGGTTAAGTAGAAGGATCTTGAGCTCACTTCCTCACACAAGAAACACCAAACTTACATCTGACTGCTGAACAACCATCAAAAGAAAGACTGGAGCCTACCAAAAAAGATATTCTACATCCAAGACATAAACAAGAAACCTATGAGGCTAGTAGGGGCACACTCACGATATAATCAAATCCCATACACCCCCCCAGATGGGCAACCCACAAACTGGAGAACAATTATATCACAGAGGTTCTCGCACAGGAGTGAGAGTTCTGAGCCCCACATCAGGCTCCCAAGCCTGGGGGTCCAGCAACAGGAGGAGGAGCCCTAGAGCATTTAGCTTTGAAGGCCAGTGGGGATTGAGTGCAGGAGCTCCACAGGACTGGAGGAAACAGAAACACCACTTTTGGAGGGCACACAGAAGGTCTCGTATGCACCAGGACCCAAGGCAAAAGCAGTGATTTCATGGAAGCCTGGGCCAGACTTACCTGCTGGTATTGGAGGGTCTCCTGGGGAGGTGGGGGTAGCTGTGATGACCTGTGGGGACAAGGCAGTTAGTGGCAGAGGTAATTTGCAATATTCATCAGTGTGAGATCTCCTGGATGCCACCATTTTGGCACCAAGGCCTGGCCCCATCCAATAGCCTGTAGGCTCAAGTGCTGGCATGCCTCAGGCCAAACAATGAACAGGGTGGGAACACAGCCCAATGCATCAGTAGACAGGCTGCCTAAAGACTTCCTGAGCCCACAGCCAATTCTAGGCATGGCCCTGGCCACCATAGGGCCAAGAACCAGCTACACCAGTGGACAGGCACCAAGCCCTTCCACCTGTAAAGCTTGCACAAGCCTCTAGACCAGCCTCACCCACCATGGGCCAGACACCAGAAGCAAGAAAACTACATTCCAGTTGCCTGCAGAACTGAGGCTGCAACACAGATCAGAACCTACTGCGAGACCAGTTGGGACAGACATGTGGAGGCTAAATGATATTTTACTAAACAACCAATGGATTACTGAAGAAATCAATCAAAGAAGAAAAGGAAATAAAAGGAACCCAAATTGGAAAGGAAGAAGTAAAACTGTCACTGTTTGCAGATGTCAAGATACTGTATATAGAAAATTCTAAAGACGTGACCAGAAAACTATTAGAGCTCTTCAATGAACTCGGTAGAGTCACAGGATACAAAATATACAGAAATGTATTGCATTCCTGTAAACTAACAATGAGCTATCAGAAAGAGAAATTAAGGAAACAGTCCCATTTACCATCACATGAAAAAGAACAAAACATCTAGGGATAAACCTACCTAAGGAGGCAAAAATTGGTATTCTGAAAACTATAATATGCTGATGAAAGAAATCAAAGATGACACAAACAGATGGAAAGATATACCGTGTTCTTGGATTGGAGGAATCAATATTGTCAAAATGACTATAATGCCCAAGGCAATCTACAAATTCAATGCAATCCCTATCAAATTACCAATGGCATTCTTTACAAAACTAGAACAAATATTTTTTTAAATTTGTATGGAAACACAAAAGACCCTGAATAACGAAAGTAATCTTGAGAAGGAAAAACAGAGCTTGAGGAATCAGGCTGTCTTCAGACTATACTACAAAGCTACAGTAATCAAAGCAGTATGGTACTGGCACAACAACAGAAATACAGATCAATGGAACAGGATAGAAAGCCCAGAAATAAACCCATTCACTTATGGTCAATTAATCGACAGTAAAGGAGGTAAGAATATACAATAGAGAAAAGGCAGTCTCTTCAATAAGTGGTGCTGGGAAAACTGGACCACTACAGGTAAAAGAATGAAATTAGAACATTCTCTAACACCACACAAGAAAATAAACTCAAAATGGATTAAAGACGAAAATTAAATTCCTAGAGGAAAACATAGGCAGAACACTCTTTGACATAAACCACAGCAGTATCTTTTTAGATCTGTCTCCTAGAGTAATGGAAATAAAAACAAAGATAAACAAATGGGACCCAATTAAACTTAAAAGCTTTTGCACAGCAAAGAAAACCATAAACAAAATGAAAAGACAGCCCACAGAATTGGAGAAAATATTTTCAAATGATGTGACCAACAAGGGATTAATTTCCAAAATATACAAACAGCTCATACAGCTCTATATCAAAAAACAAAAAGACCAAACTCAAACAACCCAATCAAAAAATGGGAGAAGACCTAAATAGACATTTCTCAAAGAAGACATACAGATGGCCAACAGGCACATGAGAAGTGCTCAACTGGCTAACTGTTAGAAAAATGGAAATCAAAACTACAAGGAGATACCACCTTACACTCGTCAGAATGGCCATCATTAAAAAGTCTATAAATAATAAATGCTGGAGAGGGTGTGGAGAAAAGGGAATCCTCCCACACTATTGGTGGGAATGTAAATTGGTGCAGCCACTATGGCGAACAGTATGGAGTTTCCTTGAAAAACTAAAAATAGAGCTACCATATGATCCAGCAAACCCACTCCTGGGCATATATAAGGGGAAAACTCTAACTCAAAAAGACACATGTACCCCAATGTTCATATCAGTATATTTACAATAGCCAAGACATGGAAGCAACCTAAATGTCCATTGACAGATGAATGGATAAAGAAGATGTAGTATATATGTACAATGGAATATGACAAATACATTAAAAAGAATGAAATAATGCCATTTGCAGCAACATGGCTGGACCTAGAGATTATCATACAAAGTGAAGTAAGGTAGACAGATAAGGAGAAATATGATATCACTTATATGTGGAATCCCACACCCCCAAAATTAATGATACACATGAACTTATATACAAAACTGAAACAGACCCACAGACATAGAAAACAAATTTATGGTTACCAAAGAGGAAAGTGAGGGGTATAAATTAGCAGTTGGGATTAACATATACACACTACTGTGTATAAAATAAGTAATCAACAAGGACCTATTGTATAGCACAGGGAACTCTACTTAATATTCTGTAATAACCTATATGGGAAAAGAGTCTATAAATGAGTGACTACATGTATATGTATAACTGAATCACTTTGCTGTACACCTGAAACTAACACAACACTGTAAATCAACTATACTTCAAAAACGAAAGCCCTTGACCCCTAAAAATACCTGGAAATGCTGGATAAAAATGAAATAAATTTAAGGACATAGCTGAGTTTACAAGGAAGAAAAGGCAATCATGAAGTGACATAACTAATAGGAAATTAAAAACAGGGGCATCAACACTGGTACTAATTCTTTGGTCACTCTGGAAAAGTTGATATCTCTGTAATTAAGGGTCTTAGGTTTTAATATGTCTGTGAATTGATCAAAACAAGCTATTACCACCAACACCACCCTAGACACATAAAGA
The DNA here is from genome assembly GCF_005190385.1 of Monodon monoceros. Classification (NCBI taxonomy): domain Eukaryota; kingdom Metazoa; phylum Chordata; class Mammalia; order Artiodactyla; family Monodontidae; genus Monodon; species Monodon monoceros. Next base: position 136,643,348 of record NW_021703767.1, read on the forward strand.
CAGAATCTATAAAGGTCTGCACATACTAGTGAAAGCATGGGCTAAAAAGTTTCCTAAGGATTTGAAGCCCTAAGACTGTACCTCAGCCAGGCTTGGGCTTCAAGTTTACTTTTCCTACCTGATCTAGGAATCCCTAAAAAATCCCCAAGCATAACATAAAGTAAAAATTGGTTCTTGGGCAGATGATATCTCTAAGGGCTCCTGGTCAAACACAAACTCAGTCTACAGGGATGTTTCCACAACCTAGTCCACAAATTTTCCTCAGAACGAAAAAATAAGTCCCTTGAAAGATGAGCTCACAAAGAATTGGGAAACGTGCAAAGAAATCATAATCAAAAGTCAGAAGATCAAACAAATACCAGGTTTAGACACCTAAAGTGAGAAAACACACCAATGCTCTGAAATAAAATAAGTGTTTATAATTGTTAAAACGAGAAGAAAATATTAAGGGACTGGTTAAATAGACTATGATACAGCCAAGAATAGAGTGAGTGAATTAGAATGCAGAGCTGATAAAATATTACAGAAAGAACACAGCTAAAGTGATGAAAATAGGAGAAAGGAGTTAAGGGGCAGGATAGGCTGTAAACAATGTGAATTCCATTAGAGCAGAGTATGTGCTTTGCTCACTGAAGTATCCTGAATGCCTAGAACAGTGTCTGGCATAGGTGGTGCTGAATATCAGTTAAATCAAAGTCCAGCAATTATTAGAGGTAAGGAGAGAACGGGGAAAAGGCAATATTTAATGAACTAAGAATATTTTTTTTTTCGTTACGCGGGCCTCTCACTGTTGTGGCCTCTCCCGTTGCGGAGCACAGGCTCCGGACGCGCAGGCTCAGCGGCCATGGCTCACGGGCCCAGCCGCTCCGCAGCATGTGGGATCCTCCCGGACCGGGGCACGAACCCGCGTCCCCTGCATTGGCAGAAGGACTCCCAACCACTGCGCCACCAGGGAAGCCCAAGAATTTTTTTTACAATCAATAAAAGGCATGAATATTTATAATCAGTTGAATCCATTATGTCATTATGAAGACATAATGACTATAGGACTTCTTCACCCACTATAAATGAGCAAATTGGACTTAGTATATTAATCAATTGTTTTCATAAATTGGGCAATAGGTATTACAGGATTATGACCCTAGAGAGACGGCAAATAAGGAGGGCTAGCCCTATGAATTTCTTCCCAAAGCAGTTTCCCAAATTATAGCAAAGGAGGGGGAGTCCAAATAGTCCAGTACTATCGCTGGGTTGAGGAGACAGAGACTGAAGTTTCAAGGAAGCTAGAATTTGCTAGCAAAGTATTGGAGACGAAGGAGCTATGCAGAGACAGAGCCCCAGTGTTCTGCTCAGGGGTCCTTGAGTCTTAGTTGAATACTAGTCTGCATATGTGTAGGATGAAACTTCATGAAGCTAGAGAAAGAACAGCTGTGGCGTAAAGAACAGTTACATAAGCTGAATCACTCTAAGAGCTCACACAGGCCTGGGAGTCATTCATGCATTCAGCAGACAGAGGGGACAGATCTTGTTGGATACATGGCACATTCAGTGGAGACCTTAGATGCTTCAAAGCTTAGTATTGGGGCTAAAGGAACCCTAGAGTAAAAGCTACCCTAGACCTGCCCCCCAAAGCCTAAAACCAAGCCTACAAAGATCAAGCTGATCTTCAAGTAACTTAATTGCCCAACAAAACAAAGTTCAAAACTCTTTAAAGGTCTATAATAAAATACAGTTTATAAGGATGTTTAATTCCCAATGTACAGTATCCAATAAAAGAAAATTACAAGATAGAAGCAGGAAACTGTGATACATAACTAAAAGAGACATCGACCAATAAAAACTGATCCAGTAATGACAGAGATAATTGAATTAGCAGAGAAGGATGTTAAAACAGCTTTTATAAACATTATAAATATGCTCAAGGATATAAAGAAAAACATGAATATAATGAGGAGGAAAATAGAATATATATATAAAGATCCATATGGAGTTTCTAGAGGTGAAAAAATATGGTGTCAAACATAAAAAATTTACTGGGTGGGATCAATGGAAGATTTGACAAAGCAGAAAATAGAGGTAAACTTGAAGAAGCAGCAATAGAAGGTATACAAAATGAAGCATAGAGGGAAAAATGACTAAAAGTCATAAACAAAATTAGAAAATATCTTGAACTAAATGAAAGTGAAAGCACAACATATCAACTTTGTGGGATGCAGCTAATATAGTGCTTAAAAGAAAAATTACAGAATTAAAATACTAAAATAAGAGAGGTCTTAATTCTGCCTACCTTAAGGTAGGAAAAAAGCAAATTAAACCCAAATAAGAAGGAAGAATAATGAAAGAGTACAAGTCAATGAAATAGGAAATGAATGAACAAAAAAGAGATTAATCAATGAAATTAATAACTAGTTCTTTGAAAAATTGATAAACTTCTAGTTAGACTGATGATAAAAAAAGAGCACAAATTACCAATATCAGGAATGAAAGAGGATATTACTAGGGTCTTTCATGCAAGATGTTAAAAGGATAAGGAAATACTGTCAACAACATAATGCCAGTGTATTTGATAACTTAGATGAAGCGAAAAAATACCTTGTGTGACACAAATTAGCAAAACTGATTAAAGAAGAAATTAAAACCTAAAAATCCCTATAACAATTAAAGAAACTGAATTCATAATGAAAAACTTTTCTTCAAAGATAACTTAAGGCACAGATGACTTCACTAGTCTGCCAAACAGTTAAGGAAAAAGTAATATCAATCCTACACAAAAGCTTTCAGAAGACAGAGGTGGAAAGACTTCTGAATTTATTGTATGAAGCCAGCATTATTACCCTGGTACCAAAGCCATAAAAAAAGAAATTATAAGAAAACAGTACAGCAATAACCATCACAAACATAGGTGAGAAGATCTTTTAACAAATATTAGCAAATGGAACTCAGCAATATACAAAAAGGATAATAGACTGTGAGCAAGTGGGGTTCATTACATTAAATGAAGGTTGGTTTACCAGTGGAAATCCATTAATGTAATTAACTATATGAATGAATTAAGGAGAAATAAACATGTTCATCTCAATAGATGCAGATTAATTAATTAAATAAGCATCGACAAAATTCAATCCATTCATGATTTAGAAGAAAGAAGAAAAAAACTCTCCTGGTAAACAATGAATAAAAGGAAACTTCCTCAATATGATAAAGATTATCAATAAAAACTTACAGCCAACGTCATAGTAATGCTGAAGGACCAAATGCCTCCATGGTGGAGATCAAAACAAAGATGTCCACTCTCATCACTTCTACTAAACATTATAGCAGAGGGTCTAGTCAACACAATAAGGCAAGAAAAGGCATAAACTTAAAAATACGGAAATGAACTATATTTGTAGACTATAAAATCAGGTACATAAAAACAATTACAAGAAATCTACAAAGAAAGGTACTAGAACAAGTGAGTAAATTTACCAAGTTCTATAAATAAAAGTCAATTGCATTTCTACAAACTAGCAGCAAACAAGTGAAAGCAAATTTTAAAAATACTTTTATAATAAGTCAAGAACATGAAATGCTTAGGATAAATTGACAAAAATCTAAGTAAAGATAAGACTGACAAAAACTTCTCAACCAGAAGATCCAGACCATAAGAAAATGAAATACTGGGGGAGGTAATGGTCAACCTACACTCAACAATCAAGACCGAGGGCAAAGAACTGAGACCAAGATGGCGGAGTAAAAAGACCCTGAACTCACCTCTCACAAGCACACCAAAATCACAACTCTCAGCAGAACAACGACTGAAGAAAAAGACAGGAACCTACCAAAAAAGGTATTCTACATCCAAGACATAAAGAAGAAACCTATGAGACTGTAGTAGGGGCACACTCACGATATAATCAAATCCCATACCCCCTGCCCCCACCCCCAGATGGGCAACCCACAAACTGGAGAACAATTATATCACAGAAGTTCTCGCACAGGAGTTAGATTTCTGAGCCCCACGTCAGGCTCCCAAGCCTGGGGGTCCAGCAACAGGAGGAGGAGCCCTAGAGCATTTAGCTTTGAAGGCCAGAGGGGATTGAGTGCAGCAGCTCCACAGGACTGGGGGAAACAGAAACTGGGGTCCCAGAAAGAGAAGAGAGAAAGGGTCAAGAAAATATTTGAAGAGAAAAAAGCTGAAAACTTCCCTAACATGGGAAAGGAAACAGTGAACCACATCTAGGAAGTGCAGAGTCCCATACAGGATCAAACTAAAGAGGAACACACCAAGATACATTGTAATAAAAATGATAAGAATTAAAGATAAAGGTAGAATACTAAAAGCAGCAAGGGAAAAGCAACAAATAACATACAAAGGAATCCCCAGAAGACTATCAGCTGATTTTTCCGGTGAAACTCAGCAGGCCAGAAGGGAGTGGCACAATATATTTGACGAAAGGAAAAACCTACAACCAAGAATACTCTACCCATAAGGCTCTCACTGAGATTGGACAGAGAAATCAAAAGCTTTCTAGAAAAACAAAAGCTGAAAGAATTCAGCACCATCAAACCAGCTTTATAACGAATGTTAAAGGAACTTCTCTAGGCAAAAAAGAAAAGGCCACGACTAGAAACAAGAAAATCATGGAATGAAAAACTCACTGGTAAAGCAAACATACAGTAAAAGTAGGAAATCATCCACAAAGAAAGCTAGTATGCAGGTTAAAAGACAAAAGCAGTAAAATCATCCGTATCCACAATAAGCAGTTAAGGGATACAGAAAACAATTAGATGTAAAATATGATATAGAAAACAGTAACTGTGAGTGGAGGAGAGTACAAATGCAAGGTATTTAAATGCATTTGAAATAAAGAGATCAGCAATTTAAAACAAAAACGTATATATACAGAGAGAGACTTCTATACAAAAACCTCAAGGTAAACAAAAGCCAAATATTTAAAATAAATATACACACAAAAAGGAAAAAGGAATCCAAACACAACACTAAAGAGAGTCATCAAATCACGAGAAGAGACCAAAGTAAGAAAGGCAAAAAAAGACCTACAAAAACAAATCCAAAACAATTAACAAACTGAAAATAAGAACACAAATATGGATAATTACCTTAAATGTAAATGGATTAAATGGTCCAAACAAAAGACACAGACTGGGTGAATGGATATAAAAACTAGATTCGTGTATATGCTGCCTAAAAGAGACTCATTTTAGATTTAGAGACACAAACAGACCAAAAGTGAGGGGATGGAAAAGGTATTCCATTCTAATCGAAATCAAAGGAAAATTGGAGTAGCAATACTTATATCAGACAAAACAGACTTTAAAATAAAGACTGTTACAAGAGACAAAGAAAGACCCTATATACTGATGAAGAAAAAGCAGGACACTACATAATGATAAATCCAAGAAGATATAATAATTGTAAACACAGACGCACATCAATATATAAGGCAAATGTTAACAGACATAAAAGAAGAAATTGACAATAACATGATAACAGTGAGGGCTTTAAAACCCTACTCACATCAATGGCCAGATCATCCAGACAGAAAATCAATACAGAAACAAAGGCCTTAAATAACACATCAGAACAAATGGACTTAACTGATATTTATAGAGAATTCCACTTGAAAGCAGCAGAATACACATTCTTCTCAAGTGCACATGGAACATTGTCCAGGATAGATCACATGCTAGACCACAAAACAAGCCTCAGTAAATTTAGGAAACCTGAAATCATATCAAGCATCTTTTCTGATGAAAACACTATGAGATTAGAAATCAACTACAAAAAACCCCTGCAAAAACCATAAACATAAGTAGGCTAAAAAACATGCTAATAAACCACCAATGGGTCACAGAAGAAATCAAAAAGAGAATTAAAAAAAATACCTAGAGACAACTGAAAATGAAAACACGATGATCCAAAACCTATGGGATGCAGCAAAAGCAGTTCCCAGAGGGAAGTATTTAGAGATACAAGCTTACCCTAAGCAACAAGAAAAAACCTCAAATAAACAACCTGAACTTACACCTAAAGCGACTACAGAAAGAAGAACAATCAAAACTCAAAGTTAGTAGAAGGAAATATATAAAAACAGCAGAAATAACTGAAAGAGAGATGAAGAAAACAATAAAAAGGATCAATGAAACTAAAACCTGGAGCCTTCTAAATATAAACAAAATTGATAAACCTTTAGCTAGATTCATCAAGAAAAAAAGGGAAGTGGGCCCGAATCAATAAAAGGAGAAATGAAAAGCAGGAGTTACAACCACCACCACAGAAATACAAAGAATCTTAAGAGACTACCTAGAGCAACCACATGCCAATTAAATGGACAACCTAGAAGAAATGGACAAATTCTTAGAAAGGTACAATCGTCAAGACTGAACCATAAAGAAATAGAAAATATGAACAGACGAATTACCAGTACTGCTATTGAGTCAATAATTTCAAAAGTCCAGAACCAGGGAGTTACTTGGTGGTCTAGTGGTCAGGATTTGGTGCTTTCAACCCGTGGCCTGGGTTCAATCCCTGGTCTGGGAACTGAGATCCTGCAAGCTGCGTGGTGCAGCCAAAAATAAAACCAAAACAAACAAACAAAATAACCAAAAAAACTCCAGGACCAGATGGCTTCACAAGTGAATTCTACAAAACATTTAGAGAAGAGTTAACACTTACCCTTATGAAATTATTCCAATAAATTAGAGGAAGGAACACTTCTGAACTCATTTTATGATGCTACCATCATGCTGATACCAAAACCAAACAAAGATACCACAAAAAAATAAAATTATAGGCCAATATGTTCAATGATGAACATAGATGCAAAAATCCTCAACAAAATACTAGCAAACTGACTCCAACAATATATTAAAAGGATCATATACCATGATCAACTGGGATTTATCCCAGGGATGCAAGGATTTTTCATATCCACAAATCAATGAATGGGATACACCACATTAACAAATTGAAAAATAAAAACCATATGATCATCTCAATAGATGTAGAAAAGCTTTTGATAAAATTCAATACCCGTTTATGATAAAAACTCTCCACAATGTGAGCACAGAGGGAACAATCCCAACATAATAAAGGCCATATATGACAAATCCACAGCTAACATCATACTCAATGGTGAAAAGCTGAAAGCATTTTCTCTAAGATTAGGAAAAAGACAAGGGTGTGCACTCTCACCACTTTTATTCAATATAGTTTTGGAAGTACTAGCCACAGCAACCAGATAAGAAAAGGCAATAAAAGGAATCCAAATGGGAAAGAAGTAAAACTGTCATTGTTTACAGATGACACAATACTATATATACATAGAAAATTCTAAACATGCCACCAGAAAACTGCTAGAGCTCATCAATAAATGTAGTAAGTTTGCAAGATACAAAATTATACAGACACCTGTTGCATTCCTACATACTAACGACAAAATACAGAAAGAGAAATTTTAAAAAACAATCCCATTTATGATTGCATCAAAAAGAATAAAATACCTAGGAATAAACCTACCTAAGGAGGCAAAAGAGCTGTACTCTGAAAACTAATGAAAGAAACTAAAGACAACACAAACAGATGGAAAGATATACCGTGTTCTTGCATGGGAAGAATAAATATTGTTAAAATGACCATACTCCCAAGGCAACCTACAGATTCACTGCAATTCCTAAAAAATTAGAAATGGCATTTTTCACAAAACTGGAAGAAAAATTTTAAAAAGCTGTATAGAAACACAAAAGACCACAAATAGGCAAAACAATCTTGAGAACGAAGAATGGAGAAGGAGATATCATGCCCCCTGACTATACTACAAAGCTATAGTCATCAAAACAGTATGGTACTGGCACAAAAACAGACACACAGATCAATGGAACAGGATAGAAAGCCCAGAAATAAACCCATGAACTTATGATCAATTAATCAACAGTAAAGGAGGTAAGAATATACAAAAGAGAAAAGATAGTCTCTTCAATAAATGGTGCTGGGAAAACTGGACAGTGACATGTAAAAAAATGAAATTAGAATATTCTCTAACAGGATATACAAAAATAAACTCAAAATGAATTAAAGATCTAAATGTAAGACCAGATATTATAAAACTCCTAGAGGGAAATACAGGCAGAACATATTTTTACATAAACCACAGCAATATTTTCTTGGATCCGTCTCCTAGAGTAATGGAAAGAAAAGTAAAACTAAACAAATAGGACCGAATTAAATTTAAGTTTTTTCACAGCAAAGAGAACCATAAACAAAACAAAAAGACAACCTACTGAATTGGAGAAAATATTTGCAAATGATGTGAGAACAAGGGATTAATTTCCAAAATATACAAACAGCTCATACAGCTCAATAGGAAAAACAAACAAACAAAAAACTGAACAATCCAATCAAAAAATGGGAGAAGACCTAAATAGACATTTCTCCAAAAAAGACAGATGGCCAAAAGGTACAGGCTAAGATTCTCAAAATTGTTAATTGTTAGAGAAATGGAAAGCAAAACTACAAGGAGGTATCACCTCACACCAGTCAGAATGTCCAGAGTTGGTGTGGAGAAAAGGGAACCCTCCTACCCTGTTGGTGGGAATGTAAATTGGTGAAGCCACTATGGAGAACACTCACCACAACTACTGAAGCCCGCGTGCCTAGAGCCTGTGCTCTGCAACAAGAGAAGCCACTGCAATTAGAACCCCACACACCGTAATGAAGAGTAGCCCCTGCTCTCTGCAACTAGAGAAAGCCCACACAGCAATGAAGACACAATGCAGGCCAAAAAAACCCCCAAAAAACAAAAACTAGTTTTAGTAAAGAAGGCTAGACATCATCAATGGGCTAGGTTATAAGTTATAAAAATAACAATGTAGGCACAAAGAATGTGAACAAAGAAAACTAACAATGGCAGGAAGTAATAAAGTAGGAAATTAAGAAAAAACTGAGGATCGACAAAAGCTCGTCCTTTGAAAAGATTAAGAAAACAGAAAAGATTAAGAATGATTAACAACAATGAAAAAAATGGATCAAATACAAGAGAAAGCAGGCACAAATAGGCAATTTTTAAAAATGACATAATTACAGAGAGTATAGAGATTAGAAAATATCTAAGTATGATAAATAACTTATACCATTAAATAGAACAATGAAATACATTTCATTTCCTGATAAAATTAATTTAATTAAAATAAAAAAAGAATTAGAGAAACTGTAAGACTTCTAATTTAAAAAATGAGGCAAAAATTTTCTCACAAAAGCTACAGGATAAAATAATTTTAGTGGTAGGTTTTACCAGATCTTCAATAAGTCCCATTTGTTCCATAAAGCAAAAAGAAAAGATTCTCAACTAATTTTATGAGGCTAGTAGTCTTGCTACCAGAAATACAAGATATATATGGGAAAGGATATGGGCAAATTTTACTTATGATCATACATACAAAAAATTCTAAACACAATACTAGCAAACCAACTCCATCTATGTATTTTTTTTTAAATGTGACTTACAAGAAAACATAGGTGAAAAGCTCCATGATGTTGGATCAGGCAATGATTTCTTGGGTATGACAAGCAAAAGCACAGGTGACAAAAGGAAAAATAGATAAACTGCAGTTAATTAAAATTAAAAACTTTTGTGCATCAAAGGAAAACAGAGTAAAAAGGCAACCCATATAGTGGGGGAAACATTTGTAAATCATACATCTGATAAGGGATTAATATCCAAAATATATAAGGAACTCCTAAGACTTAAGAACAAAAATAAACAACCTAATTCAAAAATGGGCATAGGACTTGCATAGACATTTCTCCAAAGAACGTATACAAATAGACAATGAGCACAGGAAAAGATGCTCAACATCATTAATCACTAGGGAAATGCAAGTCAACCACAATGAGACACCACTTCACACACATTAGAATAATTATTATTAAAAAAACAGAAAACAATAAGTATTAGGAAGAATGTGGAGAAATTGGAACACTTGTGCATTGCTGGTGGAAATATAAAATGGTACAGTTGCTCTGAAAAACAGTATGGTGGTTCATCAAATATTAAACAGAATTAACATATGATATAGCAATTGTACTTCAAGGTATATATCCAAAAGAATTGAAGGCAGGGACTCAGATATTTGTACATCCATGTTCATTGCAACATTATTTCCAACACCAAAACTGGGGAAACAACCCAAATACCCATTGATGGATGAATGAATAAACAAAATGTGATATATACATACAATGAAATATTATCCAGGCTTAAAAAGTAATGAAATTGTGATACATTCTATGACATGGATGAACCCTGAAGATGCCATGTTAAGTAAAATAAGCCAGACACAAAAGGACAAACATTGTCTAATTCCATTTATGTGAGGCATCTGGAATAAATAGTCAAATGCATAGAAACAGAAAGTAGCATAGTGGTTACCAGGGAATGGGGAAAGGAGAGAGGGGTGAATGGGGAGTTACTGTTTAATGGGTACAGAGTTTCAATTTGGGATGATGAAAAAGTTTGAGATGGGTAATGATGATTGCACAACAATGTGAGTGTACTTAATGTCACTGAACTGTACACTTAAACAGGATCCAAATAATAAAATAGATTTTAAGTTAGTTATCTATGACTGCCAAAAAAAAAAAAAAGTTGTCACCATACAGTACCCAACCCAAAGGTAAACAAACCAATGGAAAGAAACTTGGTATATGACAAAGGTGGCAATATTCACCAGTGGGGAAAGGATAGATTAGTCAATGGATAGGGCTGGGGCAACTGGCTATTCCCATGGGCGGAAAAAAACTAGATCCCTACTCCTCAAAATGCCATGTGGTTTAAGACCCAAGTGAAAAGCAAAGCAATACAAATTTTAGACAAAAACCTTAATGAAAGAGGTAATAGAGGATATTAATATTTAAAACTCCTGGGACTTCCCTGGTGGCTCAGCGTTTAAGAATCTGCCTGCCAATGCAGGGGACACGGGTTCGATCCCTGGTCTGGGAAGATCTCACATGCTGCAGAGCAACTAAGCCCACGCTCCACAACTACTGAAGGCTGCGTGCCCTAGAGCCCATGTGCTGAAAATACTGAAGCCCGTGTGCCTAGAGCCTTTGCTCCACAACAAGAGACGCCACCACAATGAGAAGCCCGAGCGCTGCAATGAAGGGTAGCCCCCACTCACCGCAACTACTGAAAGCCCACATGCAGCAACGAAGACCCAACATAGCCAAAAATAAAATAAATAAAACTCCTGAACGTCAAAAAACATTATAAACAAGGTAAAAAAAAAAAAAGGTAAAAACTGAGGATAGACAGTTATAACCCATGTAAACAAAGACAAGGAACAGTACCTAGAATATATAAAGAAAGCATACAATTTATTAAGAAAAATACATTCTAGTAGAATAGTAGGCAAGAGTTATAATAAGCAATTCATAGAAGGAATGAGAATGACCATTGACACTTGCGTTGTCACAAATAATTAATTCAATGAGATAAAAATCTCATAAGTAATTAATGAGAAATCATTTCACACTCGCTGGCTTGGCTAATTTTATTGTTCAATAATACCAAGTGATTGTGCCTAGGGGAAACTGGAACTTACAAATTGCTATTAGGGACAGTGGCCAAGATGGTGGAGTAGAAAGACCATGATCTCATCTCCTCTCACAAGCATGCCAAAATCACAAGTATCAGCAGAACCATCAATGAAAAAGACTGGAACCTACAAGAAAACATCTTCTACAGCTAAAGACATAAAGAAGGAACCACAAGACAGGTAGGAGGGGCACACTCACGATATAATCAAATGCAATACCCCCTGGGTGGGTGACCCACAAACTAGAGAACAATTATATCACAAGTTTTCCCACAGGACTGAGAGTTCTGAGCCCCATGTCAGGCTCCCCAGCCTGGGGGTCTGGCACCAGGAAGACAAACCCCCAGAACATTTGGTTCTGAAGGCCAGCAGGACTTGATAGCACGAACTCCAAAAGACTGGGGAAAACAGAGACTCCATTCTTGGAGGGTGCACACAAGATCTCGCACACACCAGGACCCAGGGCAAAAGCAGTGACTTAATAAGAGCCTGGGACAGATCTACCTGCTGGTCTCGGTAGAGTCTCCTGGCAAGGCAGGGGCTGCCACGACTCACCCTGGGGACATAGACACTGGTGGCAGATACATTTAGGAACATTCAACCATATGAACTCTCCTGGTGGCTGACGTCTTGGCTTATTAGTGCCAAGACCTGGCCCCACCCAACAGCCTGTAGGTGCCAGTGCTAGGATGCCTCATGCCAAATTACTAACATAGCCGCACCCATAAGCAGAAAGCCTGCATAAAGACTTCCTAGGCACACAGCCTCCTCTAGAAAGGCCCCTAGACATGGCCTGGCCCACCAGAGGGCCAGGACCCAGCTCCACCCACCAATGGGCAGGCACTGGCTCTTCCTGCCAGGAAGCCTACTAAAGCCTCTATTTCAGCCTCAACCATGAGGGGGTAGAACCAGAAGAAAGAAAAGTATGACCCCACAGCCTGTGCAACCAGTCTGCCAATTCAGGCCAGACCCTTCCCTGGGACCAGCTGGGCCGTGGCTCTGCCCACTAGCAGGCCAAAGCAACCTTCAGGATACCCTGGACTTCATACCCAAGTGTCAGGAACTGTTCCCTCCCCCAACGATCTGAAATGAGTTTGGGGACCCCAGGGTCTGGCTTCAACTGCCAGTGTGTGGGCAAAAGTCCCAGAGTCTTTGGGATCCTAACTCCGCCCACCAGTGAACCAGTACTAGGCCTGGGGCACCCTAGTGTTCTACAACCAGCCTCCCTGTAACCAGGCCCCTGAAGAGCAGCCAGTAGCATCCTCACAAGGCAAGGCCTGGCAACCAGAGTGGGGGCCAACCAAGCCTACCAGACCACCCACATAGTCAGCCCGCCACAACATAAGGACCCAGGCAGCCCTCTTAGAGGGACCCCTAGAGCTTATCGCTTGGGGGATGAGAGGGGGGTGCCCTGCTGGGACGCATAGGATGCCTCCTATAGAGGGCCACTTCTCCAAGGCTGAGAACCATAATCAACCTACCACATACATAAAAATAGAAACAGCAACTTAAACAAAATGAGGTGGGTAAGGAATATGTTCCAGATAAAGGAGTGAGATAAAACTCCAGAAGAACTAAGCAAGGTGGAGATAGGCAATTTACTGGAGAAAGTGTTCAGAGTAATGATCATAAAGATGATTAAAGAACTGAGGAGGAGGATGGATGCACAGAGTGAGAAGTTAGAAGTTTTTAACAAAGAGTTAGAAATCATAAAAAACAACCAGAGATGAAGAATAAAATCACTGAAATGAAACATACACTAGAAGGAATCAATAGTAGACTAAATGACACAGAAGAACAGATCAGTGAGTTGGAAGACAGAATAGTGGAATTCAATGCTGCTGTACATAAAAACGAGAAAAGAATGAAAAGAAATGAGGACAGTTTGAGAGACTCCTGGCACAACATCAAGCTCACTAATATCTGCATTATAGGGGTCCCAGAAAGAGAAGAGAGAAAGGGTTGAGAAGATATTTCAAAGAGAAGAGATAAAGCTGAAAACTTCCCTAACCAGGGAATGGAAAGTCAGCCAAGTCCAGGAAGCACAGAGTCCCATACTGGATTAACCCGAAGAGGGGCACACCAAGACAAATGGTAATCAAAATGACAAAGATGAAAGATAAAGGGAGAATAGGAAAAGCAACAAATAACATACAAGGGAACCCTCATAAGGCTATCAGCCGATTTTTCAGCAGAAACTCTGCAGGCCAGAAAGTGGGTGGCATGATACATTTACAGTGATGAAGGAGAAAAACCTATAAACAAGAATACTCCGCTCAGCAAGGCGCTAATTCAGATTTGATAGAGAAATCAAAAGCTTTACAGACAAGCAAAAGCTGAAAGAATTCAGCACCACCAAACCAGCTTTATAAAAATGCTAAAGGAACTTCTCTAGGAAAAAAGAAAAGGCCACAAATAGAAACAGGAAAATTACTCAGTGAAAACGTTCACTGGTAAAGGCCAACATAAAGGTAGGAAATCATCCACATACAAAGCTAGTAGGGAGGTTAAAAGACAAAAGCAGAAAAATCATCTGTATCCACAATAAGCAGTTAAGGGATACAGAAAACAATTAGATTTAAAATATAATATAGAAAACAGTAATCGTGAGGGGAGGTGAGTACAAATGCAGGATTTTAAAATGCATTTTAAATTAAGAGAACAGCAACGTAAAACAAAAACCTCACAGTAAGGTTTTTACACAAAAAAGGAAAGGAATCCAAAGGTAAAGACAGTTATCCGATCGTAAGAGAATAAAAGAAGAAAGGGTGAAAAAAAAACCTACAAAAAGAAATCTAAAACAATTAAAAATGTCATAAGAACATATATATCAATAATTACCTTAAATGTAAATGGACTAAATGCTCCAACCAAAAGACACAGACTGTCAGAATGGATACAAAAATAAGACCCATATATATGCTGCTTACAAGAGACTTATTCAGATCTAGAGACACATACAGACTGAAAGTTGAGGGGATGGAAAAAGATATTAGATGCAAATGGAAATCAAAAGAAAGTATATAAAAATATTTATATCAGACAAAACAGACTTTAAAATAAAGACTGTTACAAGAGACAAAGAAGGACATTGCATAATGACCAAGAGATCAATTCAAGAAGATATAACAACTGTAAGTATATATGCACCCAACATAGGAGCACCTTAATATATAAGGTAGATATTAATGGACATAAAAGGAGAAATCAACAGTAACATAATAATAGTAGGGGACTTTAACACCCCACTTACATCAATGGACAGATCATTCAGACAGAAAATCAATAAGGGAACACAGACCTTTACTGACATATTAGATCAAATGTATTTAATTGCTATTTATAGGGCACTCCACCTGAAAGCAGCAGAATATGCATTCTTTTCAAGTGCACATGGAACACTCTCCAGGACAGATCACAGGCTAGGCCACAAAACAGTCTTCAGTAAACTTAGAAAAATTTAAAACATATCAAGCATCTTTTCCGACTGCAACACTAGGAGACTAGGAATCAACTACAAGAAAAAAAACTGCAGAAAACACAAAAGCATATAGGCTAAACAATATGCTACTAAACAACAAATGTATCACTGAAGAAATTAAAAAGGAAATCAAAAAGTACCTAGAGACAAATGAAAATGGAAACATGACAATACAAAACCTATGGGATAGAGCAAAGACAGTTGTAAGAGGGAAATTTAGAGATACAATCTCAAACAAACAACCTAACCTTACACCTAAAGCAACTACAGAAAGAACAAACAAAACCCAAAGTTAGCAGAAGGAAAGACATCACAATATCAGAGCAGAAATAAACGAAATAGAGACTAACAAAACAATTAAAAAATCAATAAAACTAAAAGCTGGTTCTTTGAAAAGATAAACAAAATTGATAAACCTTTAGCCAGAATCATCAAGAAAAAAAGGGAGAGGGCCCAAATCAATAAAATCATAAATGAAAACGGAGTTACAACCAACACCAGAGAAATACAAAGGACCATAAGAGAGTACTACAAGCAACCATAAGCCAATAAAATGGACAACCTATAAAAAATGGACAAATTCTTAGAAAGGTACAATCTCCCAAGACTACACTGGGAAGAAATAAAAAATCTGAACAGACCATTTACCAGTACTGAAATTGAGTCAGTAATAAAAAAAACTCCCAAGAAAGAAAAGTCCAGGACTAGATGGCTTCACAGGTGACTCCTACCAAACATTTAGAGTTAATGCCTATCGTTCTGAAATTATTCCAAAAAGTTGCAGAGGAAGGAACATTTCCAAACTCATTCTATGAGGCTACCAAAACCAGACAAGATATCACAAGAAAAGAAAATTACAGGCCAATATCACTCATGAACACAGATGCAAAAATCCTCAACAAAATATTAGCAAACTGAATCCAACAATACATTAAAAGAATCATACACCATGGTCAAGTGGGATTTATCCCAGGAATGCAAGGATTTTTCAATATCCGGAAATCAATCAATGCAATACACCACAGTAAGAAAAGCCATACGATCATCTCAATAGGTGCAGAAAGAGCTTTTGACAAAATTCAATATCCACTTATGATAAAAACTCTCCAGAAAGTGGGCATAGAGGGAAACAACCTCAACATAACAAAGGCCAGATAAGACAAAGTCACACCTAACAACATACTCACATGGTGAAGAGTTTAAAACATTCCCTCTAAGATCAGAAACAAGACAAGGATGCCCACTCTCACCATTTTTTTTTTGTTTTTTTTTGGCTGCACCACGTGGCATGCGGAACTTCCCCAACCAGAGATCAAACCCGTGCCCCCTACAGTGGAAGCATGGAGTCTTAACCACTGGACCACCAGGGAAGTCCTCTCGTCACTTTTATTCAACATAATTTTGGAAGCCCTAGCCACACCAATCAGAGAAAAAAAGAAAAAGAATCCAACTGGGAAAGGAAGAGGTAAAACCGTCACTGTTTGCAGATGACATGATACTATACATAGAAAATCCTAACATGCCACCTGAAAACTACTAGAGCTCATCAATGAATTTGGTAAAGTTGCAGGATACAAAAATTAATATACAGAAATCTGTTGCATTTCTATAAACTAAGAAGGAACTATCAGAAAGAGAAATTAAGGAAACAATCCCATTTAGAATTGCATCAAAAAGAATAAAGTGCCTAGGAATAAACCTACTTAGGGAGGCAAAAGACCCATACTTTGAAAACTATAAGACGCTGATGAAAGCAACTGAAGATGACACAACAGATGGAATGATATACCATGTTCTTGGATTGGAACAATCAATATTGCTAAAATGACATACTGCCTAAGGCAATATACAGATTCAATGCAATCTCTATCAAATTACCAATGGCATTTTTCACAGAACTAGAACAAAAAATTTATAAGTTTTTGTGGAAACAAAAAAGAATCTAAATAGCCAAAACAATCTTGAGACAGAAAAATGAAGCTGGACGAACGAAGCTGGATGAGCAAACTACAATGCTACAGTAATCAAAACCGTATGGTACTGGAACAGAAACATATATCAATGAAACAGGATAGAAAGCCCACATATAAACCCATGCACTTATGTTCAATTAATCTATGACAAAGGAAGCAATAATATACAATGGAGAAAAGACAGGCTCTTCAATAAGTGGTGCTGGGAAAGCTGGACAGTTACATGTACAAGAATGAAATTAGAACACTCTCTAACACCATACACAAAAATAAACTCAAAGTGGATTAAGGACCTAAATGTAAGAATGGAAACTATAAAACTCCTAGAGGAAAACATAGGCAGAAAACTCTCTGATATAAACTGCAGCAATATTTTTTTGGATCAGTCTCCTAGAGCAGTGGTCCCCAACCTTTTTGGCACCAGGGACCAGTTTCGTGGAAGACAATTTTTCCACAGACTGAGGCGGGGTGCATGGAGATAGTTCAGGCGGTAATGTGAGCAATGGGGAGCGGCAGATGAAGCTCTGCTCGCTCACCGCTCACCTCCTGCTGCGCAGCCTGGGGGGGGTTGGGGACCCCTGTCCTAGAGTAATGGAAACAAAAGCAAAAATAAACAAATGGGCCCTAATTAAACTTAAAAACCTTTTGTACAGCAAAGGAAACCATAAACAAAACAAAAAGACAACCTACGGAATGGGAGAAAATAGTTGCAAAGGATGCCTCAGACAAGGTCTTAATTTCCAAAATATAGAAACAGCTCATGCAGCTAAATATCAAGAAAAAAAAAACAAACAACCCAATCAAAAAATGGGAAGACAACCTAAATAGACATTTCTCCAAAGAAGACATACAGATGGCCAAAAGGCACATGAAAAGATGCTCAACATCGCTAAGTACAAGAGAAATGCAAATCAAAACTACAATGGGGTATCACCTCACACCAGTCAGAATGGCCATCATCAAAGTGTCTACAAACAATAAATGCTGGGGAGGCTATGGAGAAAAAGGAACCCTCCTACACTGTTGGTGGGAATGTAAATTGGTGCAGCCAATATAGAGAACAGTATGGAGATTCCTTAAAAAACTAAAAACAGAATTACCATATGATCTAGCAATTCCACTCTTGGGCATATATCCAGACAAAAGTCTAACTCAAAAAGACGTGCACCCCAACATTCATAGCAGCACTATTTTGTAACAGCCAAGATATGGAAGCAACGTAAATGTGCACTGACGGATGAATGGATAAAGAAGATGTGGTACATATATACAATGGAATATTACTCAGCCATAAAACAGAACGAAATAATGCCATTTGCAGCAACATGGATGGACCTAGAGATTATCATACTGAGTGAAGTCAGTCAGAGAAACACAAATACCATATGATATCACTTACATGTGGAATCTAAAAAGTGATACAAATGAACTTATTTACAAAATAGAAATAGACTCGTGGTCAAAGAAAACAAACTTATGGTTACCAAAAGGGAAAGGTGGGGGAGGGAGGGTTAAATTAGGAGTTTGTGATTAACAGATACATACTATATATAAAATAAACAAGAAGGACCTACTGTATAGCACAGGGAACTATGTTCAATATCTCGTAATAACCTATAAGAAGAATCTCCATTATAGGTTATATATATAACTGAATCACTTTGCTGTACACCTGAAACTAACACAACATTGTAAATCAAGTATACTGCAAAAAAAAGAAAAGTAAATACATATTTAAATTAAAAAAAATTTGCTGTTTGGAAAATGATATACTCCTTGTGTCTGGAGAATTGGTACCAACCATTTAGAAAGCAACCCTACTTCTAGGTACTAACTCCACGGAAACTTATTTACACACATACAAGAATATAGAATATTCAGTGCAGCACTAATTTATGATAATGAAAAAGTGGAAGCAAAATGTTTATCAAAAGAAGAATAAGTCTGGTTTATTTATATAATAAAATTCTGTACACCGATGAAAATAATCTATATCTGCCAATGTGGACAAATCTAAAAACACAATGTTGAGCTAAAAGTAGTTGCAAAAAGATATATACAATATAACATTCATGTAAAAATGTTAAAACACAAAACAATCTTAATAGTCTATGGATAAACGCTACAATAAGAATATTAAAATACAAAAACTGTAAAAGTATAAAACCACCACATTTAGAAAAATAATTGATTTTGGAGATGAAGGGAAGGTGAGGAACAAAGATAGATGAAAAAACATCAGAAGAGAAAGATCTATAAAGTCATAGGAAAGGCAGTCAAAGGTAGCAGGAGTTGGCAAGCTTTTGGGGTAAAGGGCTCAAGAGTAAATATTTTAGACTTTGCAAGCCTTTGCAAGAGGCAAAATGAAGGATATTATGTAAGTACTAATAGGGGTTCAAAGTTAGTGTTTTCTATCATCAGAATCGATAGCAAGTTTTTTTTTTTTTTTGTGGTACGCGGGCCTCTCACTGTTGTGGCCTCTCCGGTTGCGGAGCACAGGCTCCAGATGCGCAGGCTCAGCGGCCATGGCTCACGAGCCCAGCCGCTCCGCGGCATGTGGGATCTTCCCGGACCGGGGCACGAACCCGTGTCCCCTGCATCGGCAGGCGGACTCTCAACCACTCCGCCACCAGGGAAGCCCCCGATAGCAAGTTTTTGATTTAAAGACATAAAAAACATTTTCAGACCATATGAAAGCAGGCAGAGGGCTGAATTCGGTCCGTAGTCTGCAGTTTGCACAGTGCTGGCCTAAAGCAACGTCATGCAATAGAACTTTCTGGGGTGACGGGAATGTTGTACATCTGCATTGTCCCCAGTATGGTAACCACTGGAGCCACATGTGGCTACTAAGCACTTGAAATGCAGCAACTGTGACTGAGAAATTAAACTTTACATTGTATTCAATCTTAATTAAGATAGCCATTCTAGAGTTTCTGTGAATTCAAAGAACAGCTGTAAGAGCAGTGGCTGAACAAACAAACTAGAAAAATAAGAGACTGTGATGGGAGAGTAGGGCATATGAACCAGTGATTCCTTCAGGGACAGGAAAACTTGGGCTGATGGAAAGGATTTTGGGTGTGACTGGCATGGCATGCAGGAAGATGTGGAGTCGCAGTCAAGAAAACTTGAGGTCGGGGTTAGAAGAGTCACCCAGTAAAACAGAAATTGTTGATCATGGACAGGGCGGTTCCACAACGAGAAGCTGAAAGAGAAGAGACGTGTGAGGATGGGAGACCTATGGGGGCGAGGACTACAGAGAAAACCAAGGTTTGGGAGAGAAATGTCCAACAAGGGCGAGAGTGGTGAAGGCTGGAGAGAAAGATGACCAGGGAGATATGCTACCTCTGATATTTAAAGAACGGAAGAAAAACACAAGCACTAATCTTATACAAACTTTATTGCTCTTTAAAAATGAATAACTTTAAATTTTACAGAGGTATATACAAATGTAGTCTTCAAACTCTCAGAACTGAACTAATTCCCTCTCACTGAATTAATTTTTTTTTAAACTAGTTAAAATTTTACTCTTCAATTAGGAACCTTGGGGAAAAGAAGTCACATCATGATTTAAAGGCAAAGGCAGAGACCCAAAACCAGCTGGTTTTTCCTTGTTAGGCTGGAGCACAGTTTAAGCCAGGCCAGACCCACTCCAGCTCTGGCCACAGTCTGCTCTCTACAGCCTGGTCCCAGGTTTGTTTGGTTGCAAACTGGCTTCACTTCTCTGAAGACCTAGCTTGAGCGAATTCATGGCTTCCTCAAGTTTGAGCATCCCTCATTTCTGTCATTGGTGGTGCCACCGGCCATGGCCTTAGGAATTGATCAAAAATACAAAAAAGCCCTTGGCATTCACACATTTAACATTTGGCATTTTTGACTAAACAAGTAACTATACTGAAAGGCCATGACACAATAATTTGTGATTTTGCTGAGGTATCCTTATGAACAATGTATGCCTGGAGCTGGGGGTTCAGAGCCAATCACTTACCTGGTCCCTGAGCCTAAGCAACCATCAATTTTCTGATCATGATCTAATACACATTTTATCTGAAAAACCAAATACAACTATAGTATAAGGGATCCACAAACAGCTTAGGGTACACGCTACTGTGAATGACAAGGATTTATTTTGTTCAAATATTGTACAAAGAGTTTCAAAAGATCCTCAGCCTGTCTTCAAAAATCATTCATTCAATCATAGTATTACCTACTTAAGGGAAAAATAAAGATGCCTTATAATTAACACATCTTAATCTGAAGAAACATTAATTTCCAAATGTTGGTATAAGATACATTTTGGCTAAAATTAGGCAGTATAAAAAATCTAAACTATTATAGTGCTTAAGTCCAATTATTTATACCTAAAAGAAAAAATAAACCAAATGTATCAAAGGTTTAAGAAAAACCACCACATCTGAAGCATAGTTTTGAAGAAATGTTCACGATCTAGAGTCCTGTCAAGAGAATATTCTATGGCAGTAGTTAAACCCACTTGAACAGTATCTTACAGATTCTCTCGGCACCACAGAAGAGGGTGTAGGATGAATTTAAACAACATCCAATAAACGCTTCATTGTACTTGCTTCATGCTTTTTTTTTTTTAGAACTGCGTCTGGAATCCTTTTTCTGCTTAAAAATAGGCGAATTCAAGAAACACAAATCTGTAAAAGGGTCCCCTCTTCTCAGTTTCCTGTAAGAGTAAAGAGAACTCGTAGGCATAATTATAAGCATCCCAATACTAACTTACTCTTCAGTATAAATTTACTGTAGAGTATGCCATTGTTAATATTCCTGGTTCAGATTTTCATCAAAATGGTGTATTTCAAATAAGGCTCCATAACCTTAATCCCCCCATGTGTATCATTAAAAGTTAGCTCCCACAAGCCAAATACTTACGAAGCGAGCGTGGGTTCCTTATAGTTCACACTGGCTGTGCACCTACGTTTATGCAAAGACACTGGTGGGCTTTCTACATTCTTTTTTGGAGAAAGAGAAAGTTTTCTGGTTTTCACTACAGGATACAAGGGGACATTTGTGATATCCTTCAGGTGAAAATGAGGTGACTGGTGAGTTTCAGGTAGTGTACCTACAGAAAACAAGTTTTACTGAATATGGTTCCAAAAAACAAACAAGCAAACACAGGAACTAAAACTGTATGCAATTACACATCTTAAAAGTATACAAAATCCAGCATTTTATAACACAGAATTTTAAAAACTTGTTCACCATTTTTTCCTCCCAGATAACACTGAAATATTAATTATTGTAGCTGTGAAGAACTGACTAAAACAATAGTTTACTAAAACTTAAAATTCTTAAAAATTAAAGAAAAAATTAAAATTCTTCTAGGATAGCTTGGGCACAATGAATTAGTTTAAACTACGCAATTTCATTTAGTCACACCTTGCTCTTTAGAATCATCCAGGCCTCAATCTCTTTCAATTCCTAAGTTTATCATCAAGTGACTTCTTATTGTCTTATAAAGCCACTCAAACTCATTCTATTAAATAAATGAGAATTCTAAATCGTATTCTCTGGGTAAACCAGGAGAAAAGGTGTTCCCTCTAGTAAAGCTAGTCGGTTAAACAGTTACCCAATGTTTTTCCTGTCATAAACATCCAAGTTATTCTACTTGGGGCTACATCTATATTGGGAGGCAGCTACCCAGCACACAGGTAAGAACACTATAAGACAAACAAGCTCTTAAAATAGTTTTAAAAAGCCAATCATTTCCCAAGAAAAACTAAATTGTAACTGTAAAATGACTTTATACTTATTAACCATTGTCCAGGGTTATTTGGGATTCAAATAGTCTGTCTTTCTTGTCCCTACATAAGCATCTTGTACCATACTAATTATTCCAACTTTTGGTTTGGAAAATATGGTTAAACAACAACATCAGATCAGTTGCTATATTCCGGAATAAAGCTTCTAAAACTTCAAAGCATATACAGATCTTCTGGGGATTTTGTTAGAGAGATACAGATTCTGAATCAAGGATGTGACGTATGGCCTGAGATTCTGCTTTTCTAAGAAGTTTCCAGGTAATGCTGATGCTGATGGTCTGGGGACCAAATTCTGAGTGACACTATCTTAGAGTGTATTTTTTTTTCTTTTAAAAACTTATTATGAAATATTTCAGGTATACACAAAGACGGGGACGCCAGTATAATAAGCCCCCAGTTACCCAGCTTCAATAATTATCAATATTTTGCCAATCTTGTTTGATTTACTCTAAAATCATTACAGCATTTTTTTTTTTTTTTTTGCGGTACACGGGCCTCTCGCTGTTGTGGCCTCTCCCGTTGCAGAGCACAGGCTCCGGACGTGTAGGCTCAGCGGCCATGGCTCACAGGCCCAGCCGCTCCGCGGCATGTGGGATCTTCCTGGACCGGGGCACGAACCCGTGTCCCCTGCATCGGCAGGCGGACTCTCAACCACTGCGCCACCAGCGAAGCCCCCATGCCTACTTTTTGATCTAACCAATAAAAGCAAGATTTTTCTAAGCCACAGTTTTTAGATGTTTTACAAATGTCTTACAAAAGAATACTAAGCCCATCAATTGAGGAAAAGGTTTTCTTGGTCTAATTAGGCCACCTTCACTAAATAGAAAATTATTTTAAATTGTGGTTCCTGTCAAGTTGACTATATAAAGCAAAGCCATTAAAATTACAGGTCACTGGATTCAAGTTTGATTTCATTTTCAACAGGATGTTTCAGGGGAGTGTGTAATAGGCATTTAAATTCAACTTAAACTCCACAAAAGTTTTTTCCTCGCCTTGGAAGCTTTCATTTACTGAAAGTAAAATTGCTTTCTCCATAACAAGTAGTATTTGTTCTTAAAGAGGATTTAAATTAGCTTAAAGCATGTCGAAGCAACACAACTGTGATTTCCACCCCACAGCCCCCCACTATTTAATCTGACTGTAACTTTCCCCAAAGAGACAGATGGTAAGTCTGTAACCTCCTCCAGAGAAACAGATGGTAAGTATAGTATATAAGCACCGGGAGTGATCATTTATCATAAACATTAAAAATGCAGGCAAACAAGTAAATCACTTACTAGGAGGAGTTTTTGTTGGCTCAGAACCCTCTGTCTCCTTTTCACCCCTATGTTTCAGTGCTCTTTTAGATCGAGGCCTGGTGACTGGACTCCTATCCGATTCACTGATGAGATCTTGACTGTACTTGCACGTGGGCAGATAGAGGTCATCAGAATCATCTCCTGAACCACTTGTTTCACAGATGCTCACTTCAGATTCATTGTTGTTTTCTTCTCTTTTAGAATCATTGCTCATTTTTTGTCGGAAAGGAGTGAGATGAACACCCTCTTGCAAATTAAAATTGTAAGCATCCCTAGAGGTAACAGATTTATCCAACTTTTTTTGGGAAACAGTTTTTTTTTTGCTCCCTTTATATTTTGAGACAGATTTTGTTTTTTTCCTTTTGTTAGCTTTTCTTTTCTCTTCTCTTTTTCTTCCTTGGGCAGCTCTGTGCTTACTTTTAGTTTGGTCTAATTTATACTCTAAAATGTCTTCTTTTGTCTTAGTAGGTCGTCCTGGGTGAATTAGCCTTGGTGATAAGTAAATTTGATCCTTGTTCCATTGACAAAAATTTTGTTCTACATTTTCAGGTATGTGCGTGTTTACTAGTGGGTCTACAAATCTAATTCTTTCCAGTTCCAAAAACTGCTCTGACAAATGACTGATTCCAAAATCATCCAAGGCATTGAACTGACATGGATTGTTGACATGTTTCTTTAAACTGCGACGGAGAGATACAGTTCTAGGTAAGACATTATCAGTTGACTTATCTTCACCTGAATCCAAATCGAATCCCAGTCTGTCTTGAGAAATATTAGGTACTGGCTCTGAGAATTTAAAAAAACAAATGAGAAAGATAGTTTTACTTTATGGAAATTTAAATTTCAAGAATCTTAGAATTCAAAGTTAAAAATGGAACTAATGAAAATTCATCCTGTAGTTTTCCCACATTTACTATAAATAAATAAAAATCTGGGGAGCATAATATTTACTTCCTTCCGACTGTCTGTACCTATATATTCCAAGGTCGTTATGAGGGTTAACTGCGGTAACATATGTTAAATGCCTAACACTGAGCGTAACACATAGTAGGCTCAGTAAACTGCAGCCACAGTTATTGGCAAGGTTTCTGACTATAGATTTGGAAAAATAAATGGATGTGTTTTAAAACTCTTGTTATTCTGTGTAAAATAAACAGATATTTGCTTTGAGCAGAATATCAGACGAGAAGATTTAAAAAGGTAAACAAATAAAAATTAGAGAAATGTAATTATGTTACTTGTTCACAAAAATCTCATCTTGCCTTTAGCAGTATTTTTAGATTTTCATTTGTATTACCTTCTATTTGGAACAATTCTTCTTGTCCTGGAAAGTCAGCGTCCTGAAGAGGAACTTGCCTTGGAAAATACCAATAAAAAACAAAAATTTATTTAACAATTATGTAATAAAAACAAATTTTAAGATTTTCTACAAAGCAAGTTTTTTTCTTTAGTATCATTTCATAATTCATTAGTATTAGTATTTCATAATTCTTTAGTATCATTTCATAATTCCGCTCTAAATCAGTACATCTCTTCTATATCAAAGGAAACCAAAAAACACTTATGCTGATTACGTGGAGGCTGATTTGTTACGACTGACATTCAACTGCCACTGGAGGAACTAACGTATCAAATTGGACAGTTCCTCCTGAAAACGTTCCATAACTCACCATTTCATTTAACTGGAGAAAGAGCCAATCAGATCGACTTATAAAATACATTAAAGAAATTCAGTTAGATCCTTCTTTAGGAGCCTGCATTATCACTAGCCGAGCTGTGATTTGTGGGCAGTGAACACTTCTACGGTGCTTACCTACTGACTCCTCTGAAGTTAATACTGTTCATTTTTTTAAAAAATTTTGTTCCCCTTTGGTTCATGGAACAAGAAATTTCCATTCTTTATGCTTTAATGTGGCTGTTTCATTCTAATTATAATTTTATTCTCTATTTTCTCTAGAGAATTTTCCCCTATGGACATCAAAACTTAAGTACAAGTTTAGGTAACAGAGTTATGGCAACCAACTAATAACAATTTTAGAAACCTTATAAAAACTCAATTACCTCATCTTGCTTTTTGATCACCACATAAATATTTCGTCATATCTTAACATTCAACTGTTTAAAAACTATTCATGATTAAAATTAATATGGGGATAGGAATCATATTAGTGATTACTTCTGCAAGGAGGGGGCACAGACTCGAAAGGGACATGAGGGAATGGCTTATGGCAGTAGCTCTCACCTAGGGACAGTTAACCTCCCGCTCCCCCCAACACCCCCAGGATATCTGGCAATGTTGAGAGACATTTTGGTTCTTATAACTGTTCGAGGGGGGCTGCTATTGGCCTCTAGTGGGTGGAGACCAGGGATGCTGCTAAACATCCCACAATGCTTGGGACAGCCCCACAAGCAAGAATGATGTAGCCCAAAATGTCAGAGGTGCTTAGACTGAGAAACCCTGGGCCAGAGTGACAGCAATGCTCTGCATCTTAACTCAGGTTTTGGTTCACGGGTGTATACATTAGTCCAATTCACTGAACTGTGTAATTAAGATCTGTGCATTTTACTGTATCTAATTATATCTCAGTAATTCATAAGCAAACAAATAAAGTACACTTAATCCAAGAGAAGAAGAAGGTATATATGGTCTGATGGTATTTAAGAATGAATTGGATTAGCAAGACAGTGTGAAAGCTGTGTTAAATATGATATTTTATTAGATTTCTTTTCTAAACCAGACTATCTGTAGTACTGGCAAAATACCATCATTTGAATAACCAATCCTTAGAATAAAAACACAATACAAGAAAAATATAACTGAAGGGCATAGTTTAAAAATTCAGGAGAAGCTTTTTATTCCTAGACATCAAAAAAGTAACTAAATAGAAGAAAGCTTTGGCTTGGCTACATAGCACAGAATTTCAACATATAAAATTTCTTAAATACATTCTTAGAACATCAGACCCAAATATAAGAGTCAATATAATGCTAATTCCCTTTCATAAATGGAGCACAGAATTAAATACTTCTTGGCATTAATAATCATAATAATGAATTTGATACTAACGGTAAATCCTCCACGAGTAAATTCCTGGAGTTGCTGTCGCTACTGGAGTCCATTCCAGAGGGACATACTTCCCGGTCCTGTCAATGTATTAAAATAAAGAAAACACTGGTACAATGGAAATATTCATAACAAAGCATTCATTTATTCAACAGTACTTATTGACAGTCTGCTATGGTGCCAGGGACTGTTCTAGGAACTGAATCTATAGCTACAAAATAGATTAAGTACTACTCTTTTAAAGCTTACATGCTAGTGTAGGGAGATGAAATGTAAAAAAGCTGACGGTGATAAATGCAATGAAGGAAATACTCAGGTTGAAATGACAGAGAGTAACTGATGTTGGAGGTCTCTTTTAGATGGGATGACTTTCATCTGAAATCTGAAGAACACAAAGAGCCAGCCATTGAAGGAGGAAGAAGTGGAAACAGCAGATACAAAAGTCATGATATAGGAAAACCTTGCTGTGCTCAGAAAAGAAAGGCCACTGGGGCTGGAACATAGTCACTGAAAAGACCAGTGAGAGGTGGGCACACAGAGGCCAGATAATGTAGGGCCTTGAGAACCATGAGTTTGGATTTTAGTCTATGTGTGATGGGAAGTCATTTGAATATTAAGCAGGGAAGTAAAATGATCTGAGTTTTAAAGAGATCAGTCTGGCCACTGTGTGAAACATGGATTGAAAAGGGCCAAGGGCACAGGCTGTTAGGAAGTCATCATAGTAAATCAAGCAAGACATATCAGCTTGGACAGGATTCCTATGGCTGTGGAGGTGAAGCCCAGGGGAAGGCTTTGCGATAACAGTGCAATCTCATTGAATAGGGGTGGAGGTAGGGACATAGAGTGAGAAGGAAGCTTCTTATGCTTCTGACTTGAGCAAACGGGTGGGTTGCCTTATTGAGCTGAGTAAGACTTACAGAGGGAGGCAGAAGTCCAATGTCTTGGGAAGGGGGAAATAAAGAGTTGTGCTTTGTACTCAATATATTTGAGATCCTTTATAAATATTTAAGTGAATATATCAAGTAGTAAATGTGTGTGTGTGTGTGTGTGTGTTTGTGTAGGTCTTGAGCTACAAATTTGGAAGCCACCAGAAGGCAGACAATATTTAAAGCTATGGGAGTGGATGAGATGGGCCTAGGACAACTGATGTTTAAAAGTAAAGAAGCCAGCAGAAGAGATGGACATAGAACAGTCAGAAAGAGTATGATGGTAAGAAAGCTAAGAGATCAAAGTATTTCCAGCAAAGAGTCATCCCTGTACTATGTTTTACTTCAAGGCCAACAAAAAAGAGAAGTGACCCCTGAATTTGGTAACACGGAGGTTTTGGTGACCTTGACACACAGTGACAACAGAATGGTGGGGATGAAAGCCTGGTAAGAGTGAGTTCAAATGTTAGGAGACGCTGAGGAAGGGAAGACAGTAAGTGCTCTGTTCTCTCTGGAAAAGTTCTGCTGTGAATGGAAGCAGAGAGATGAGATGGAGGAATGAGATCAGGAGAGGTTCCATTTATTTTCTTTTCCTCTTAAGATGAGAGATACTGAAGCACATTTGTATGTAGCTAGAACAATTCAGTAGAGGGAGGTAAATGTTCGAGAAGGGTGCAAAGTCCTAGAGGAGATGAAAAGAAGGGAATCTGATGCACAAGGGGAGGAACTGGCCTTGGATAGGAGCAGAGACACTTCTGCCAATGGCACAGGAAGGAAGACAGAGAACACAGTGTAGACACAGGAAGGTGTGTAGATCTCTGTTAGGAAGACGAGTGGCCCAGTCTGATTCCTTAAAAGTCATTCCAATTCAGTGCAGTTGTTTTATGAAATTTGATGTACATATAATATGAAGACATTATAATGAACAGGTTAAAACTGTTCATCAGAAACAACTAGAAATTTAATCCTGTTAAAAGTTTTAAATTTATTATCAATATAACTAATGTTCTAAAGCTAGTATTATTACTGAAGATAAGTAAAGGAGGATATTTAACTACAGAGTGATATAAAAATTATTTAAAAGAGCCATGATAAAACTTAGGGAACAAAATGCTACTAGAAATTACTTTCTGATTAATCCTTACAAGGTAAGTTAATTATTGGCAAGCAAGAAAAACATTCTTTTTTTTTTTTTGCGGTACGTGGGCCTCTCACTGTTGTGGCCTCTCCCGTTGCGGAGCACAGGCTCCAGACGTGCAGGCTCAGCGGCCATGGCTCACGGGCCCAGCCGCTCCACGGCATGTGGGATCTTCCTGGACCGGAGCATGAACCTGTGTCCCCTGCACTGGCAGGCAGACTCTCAACCACTGCGCCACCAGGGAAGCCCAAGAAAAACATTCTTATTAAAGCATTTTAAGTTCTCCAGCACTGCAAAATTGACTTGATAAACAAGGATGCACACGTATACAATGATGGTTGAGAATGAGTGATACATACAGCGAGTACGTGGCAGAAAACTCTGATGTTTTAAATGCTAAGAATACTTTCACCCAGCAACTAACGATATCTTTTAGTAAATATTCAAAAATCACTGATAAATGTCAAAAGGCCTACAATAACAGAATTTTTTCACCACTGTTTTTGTGATTATCTCATTGAGTACTCACTTGACACCACTCTGTGTGATTTCAGCAAAAATTTGGAAAGGGAAAAGGAAGATTCAAATGTCTTTGGAGAAATTTTTTTCCTCACTAGTTGACCAAACAAGGAAAAGAAAAAAAATTAGGAAAGATTGTATTCTGAAGGAAAAATATTTCAAATAACCTTTACATGAAGGTAAAAAAAAAAAAAAAAATCGTATCTAATCTTTATAGACAATTTTCTACTATATTATGTATGTATATGTTGCTATATGTGTACATATGTGTGTGTATACACACACATGTTCTATATATGTCATACACAGAAAAAATATGGAATTACCTTAGTTGCAGGGAAGCAAGAACTCTTTCACTGACTCTAACTCTCAATGGAGAGGTGACTTAATTCCTTTCTGGAGTCCAGACCCCTACCCTAATCACTAGGCTCTGGCTTCTTCTCCTGCCCTAGGTGCCAACACAACTGTCTTCACTGGCGTGGCAAACAGATGGACACCCAAGTGTTAACACCTGACACTCACCACTGCTCTTTTCTTTCTCTGCCCCATGCAGTTTTCCTGGCAGTGGCCTCTGCGAAAAGGAGAGAAACTGGTTTGTCCTCTCTCTTCTAGGGATTAATGTGTGACGAGACCCAGATAAGACCCTAAATCAAAATTTCTCCCCATCTCTTATGTTTCGGCTGGCCTTTCTATACATTCCTGGACACAAACTGAATCAGACTGAAAAACAGACAGCAAAATGTTCAGGATATTTCTTGTTTGGGAGTTAATATATAGTTGTCCTTATTTAGCCAACTAGTAGATAAAAATGATTCTCCATAAAGCGCTTAAATACTTCCCATCTCCCCAGTCAATGTAGTCCTTTCAAAACCCCACTGGTGTAGCAAAACTACATAGAAAAGCTAAGATTAATAACACTGATTAAAACTTTTGGACTAGTCTGCTTCCACAACCACTTTTAGACCTTTGGCTTGGTTGCCCCTACCTTTGACTCACATCGCTGCCATTCAAAGGGTCTGGCCGTGCAAGAGGCTAAACTATTTCTTTTATACGTTGTCTTGCTACCTGCTTTCAGAAGCAAGTTATACGAGTATAAGCCTCAATCAGCTACAGGTATATGCTTGAAGCTTTCTCAACTGGCCCACATACAACTGGGCTGCAGCACTGAAGAAAGATGTTCTCATCACTTCACTAATAACAGAGCTATCAGTAATTAATTT
Organism: Monodon monoceros; assembly: GCF_005190385.1. Lineage (NCBI taxonomy): Eukaryota > Metazoa > Chordata > Mammalia > Artiodactyla > Monodontidae > Monodon > Monodon monoceros. The sequence continues at coordinate 136,674,345 of NW_021703767.1, forward strand.
AAAAAACAAAATTGACCTAAACTACTAATTCATGGCTTTAACATTTTTCCCAAGAAATTGAGCCTTTGTGATCAAAATACCTGAGCAGGTTCTTCTGTCTGTTGTGAAGTAAGTTTTTCTTTCAGTGTGTACAGCTGACACATGAGGTAGTAACATTCTTTCCTCAGCTGTAAGATGATATCCTGGGCTTCTCTCACTTTGGACTTTTCATTTTCCAAAGCTAAGACTAACATTCTGTTGTTGTCTTGGTAGTTTTTTAGCAGTGTGGAAGTGTTGGCTAGAAGAGAATAAAATGTTTTTTATCAGTTATTAAATCTAATCTTAAACAGTGATGGAAAGGACAACATGAAAATCTCTTACTGATTATTTGGCATGGTGCAGCTATCAAAGACTTTCGTTTGCCAATCTCTGCCAAGTTTTTACTCCTTTTCTCTTTCATTCGTTTCTTTATGTCTTCAAGACTATCTTGAAAGGACTTTTTGAGGCACCTTTCCTTGGCCATCTTCTGCCTAGGACTTTAAAACAATGGAAAATATTTAATTTTTCAAGGGGTGATATCAAATATAAAACAAAACTGAAAACACAGGTTATTCATAAAAAACGGATTAGAGACTTTGTAACTGTAGAATTAGCCCAAAGTAGATAGCCAATCTGGTAATAACCTACATTTGCAGCTTTTAAATTACATTAATATTTGTGGCATAATTTTATCCTCCTCGGGTACTTTATACGGAAGTCTTAATAAATATGGATTTCCAACACAAAGGCTCTATAATATGCCACTTATTTATTCTTTAACAAATACTCATTGGGGGCTTACTATACATTGGGTTGGCCAAAAGGTTCGTTCAGTTTTTTCCATAAGATGATTCTAGTAGCACTTAGTTGTCTTTAACTTCATTGGAAACAATTTTGTTAGATCGTTATGTGACAGCTGTCATATCAGCGTGCATTAAAAAAAATACATAAAAAAAACATCAAAATTGGTGATTTTTTTTTTTTTTTTTTTTGCGGTATGCGGGACTCTCACTGTTGTGGCCTCTCCTGTTGCAGAGCACAGGCTCCGGACGCGCGGGCTCAGCGGCCATGGCTCACAGGCCCAGCCGCTCCGTGGCATGTGGGATCTTCCCGGACCGGGGCATGAACCTGTGTCCCCTACATCGGCAGGTGGACTCTCAACCACTGCGCCACCAGGGAAGCCCATAATTGGTGAATTTTTATGTAGCTATTTTAATACTGAAGATGGAAGAAAAAAAGCAACATTTTCAGCATATTATGCTTTATTATTTCAAGAAAGGTAAAAATGCAACCGAAACTCAAAAAAAGATTTGTGCAGTGTATGGAGAAGGTGCTGTGACTGATCGAACGTGTCAAAAGTGGTTTGCAAAGTTTTCTGCTGGAGATTTCTCGCTGGACGATGCTTCACGGTCGGGTAGACCAGTTGAAGTTGATAGCGATCAAATAGAAACAGTAATTGAGAACAATCAACGTTATACCACACAGGAGATAGCTGACATATTCAAAATATCCAAATCAAAAGCTGAAAATCATTTGCACCCGCCTGGTTATGTGAATCACTTTGATTCTTGGGTTCCACATAAGTTAAGTGAAAAAAACCTTCTTGACCGTATTTCCACATGAGATTCTCTACTTAAACGTCACGAAAACATTCCATTTTTAAAACAAATTGTGATGGGCAATGAAAACGGGATACTGTACAACAATGTGGAACAGAAGAGATTGTGGGGCAAGGGAAATGAACCACCACCAACCACACCAAAGGCCAGTCTTCATCCAAAGAAGGTGATGTTGTATATATGGTGGGATTGGAAGGGAGTCCTCTATTATGAGCTCCTTCTGGAAAACCATGATTAATTCCAACAAGTACTGCTCCCAGTTAGACCAACTGAAAGCAGCACTCGACGAAAAGTGTCCAGAATTAATGAACAGAAAATGCATAATCTTCCATCAGAATAACGTAAGATCTCATGTTTTTGGTTTTGTTTTTTTTGGGTACGCAGGCCTCTCACTGTCGTGGCCTCTCCCGTTGCGGAGCACAGGCTCCGGACACGCAGGCTCATTGGCCATGGCTCATGGGCCCAGCCGCTCTGCGGCATGTGGGATCACTCCCGGACCCGGGCACGAACCCACGTCCCCTGCATTGGCAGGCGGACTCTCAACCACTGCGCCACCAGGGAAGCCCCCAGATCTCATGTTTCTTTGATGACAAGGCAAAAACTGTTACAGCTTGGCTGGGAAGTTCTGATTCATCCGCTAAATTCACCAGACATTGCAACTTCGGATTTCCATTTATTTCAGTTTTTACAAAATTCTCTTAATGGAAAAAATTTCAATTCCCTGGAAGACTGTACAATGCACTTGGAACAGATCTTTGCTCAAAAAGTTTTGGGAAGATGGAATTACGAAGTTGCTTGAAAAATGGCAGAAGGTAGCGGAACAAAAGGGTGAATACGTTGTTCAATAAAGTTCTTGGTGAAAATGAAAAACGTGTCTTTTCTTTTTACTTAAAAAACCGAAGGCACTTTTTGGCCAACCCAATACTAGGCATTAAGGGAAATGCTTAATATATTTTGATGTTATTATTATTTATGTTTCCTATGACAATATTTATGACCAACTTTTAATGTTTATTAGGCTTACAGCATTAGTTCAGAGGCAAACACGTATCTGGGCTTTGCTTTCCAGTTACTTAAGATATGCACACATGCTCAAGAAAGTCAGGTGATCTTGAGAGGTTTAGTTATACTATGTAACACTATATACAATTTCACTAGGCTGTTATAACAATCACAGAGCTAGAAAAAGCAGGAACTGGGGCAGAGGAACATGCCAATTTTCTCATAGTTATTTTTAAAACTCAGATCATGCATACAGCAGACATTATATAATTACTGTTCTACATACAGTTGAAAGTAGCAAAATATGCACTGCCAGGAGACCATACCATTGAGTGTATTAGTACATAAGTATATGTAAATCTTTCAGTGCTGCAAATCAGATGGCTTCAGTATTTTGCTACTAAGCATGTCAAACTACTTTTCATGAACCTCTTTTGCCCTAGACTGTACTTTGCAGATATTAAAATTGCAAAAAATAATTCTTGTTTCCTACCACAATCTACGTATACAAATTTCACTGCAAAAGGACACCTTCATCTCCTCTTAGTCAAATATTTTCCTGAATCTTACATTTTCTTGAGTGTTTTCTCCAGGCCTTCCTTATTTTCCTCTGGGGTCTTAAATATAGATATTGTAGATTTCATTAAATATTTTCTTTCTGCCAATACAGATACAATATATACTGGGATGCTTCCAGTAGAGCAAGCACAACTATTATTTTTAAACACTAATGTTAAGTAGGTTTTATAAAATACCCTACCACAATGGAGTTTTTGGAGTTCAAACCTGTAGATGTTTGAGAGCCAGGCAGATTATGTAACTAAGCAAGTTGGTTTGGTTATTTTAAAAGCAGAGCTTATATAAAAAACTTTCGTTCTTACATTTAATCAACTTAAAATTACAAAAGAAATATGCCCTATCATTCCCGTCTAGGCTGATGGTCTTAAAAGGGGGTGTGGTGGAGAGAAGGAATGAAAACAGTCACAGCGCGGAGGGCAGTCTCAATCTGTACAGTATTCGGGTAAGGGGCCTAGGTTCAAAAGAACCTAGAATATTTGATCTCCATCATAATTCTTTCATCACTCTTGCTGTAGGACACTGGCCAGTGCCGGCTTTTCCAGGGTAAAAGAAGCAGCAAAAGAAAAGGACGTCAAAGGCATCGCGCCACACAAAAAACAGCTGCCAGTTTGTGTGCCCTCACGTTGAGCCTGGCTTTTAACTACTGTAAACGCTTTACCTTCACATCACTTACGCCACACAGTTCCGCGAGGCGCGAGGTTCCGGGCCCACTGAACAGAAGAGGAAATAAGAGTATCGCAAAGCGCAGGTCGGGGGACTGAGCAGAGAGAGGCCCCTGGTCAGGCCGACGCCACAGCCTGAGTTTTTGGCCACCGAACTCAGAACAGAGAGACCCAGAGGGAAGGGGAACAGGGGTCAAGACGTCCCTGTGTCACACCCGAAAAACCTGCAGCATCCTCTTGAGAAAGCGGGACGGGGTGGGGGCTCCCGGAAGAGGCCCGGAGACCCGCCTCCAGCAGGGACGTCCACCACAGTACCTTGGCCACGGCTTCTGCCACAGCTGTCGCCCTCCTCCTCACATTCCAAGGCTCCGCGAGGCTGTGTGGCCGTGCGCGTCCCGAGCTCCGAGCCCCCTTAGCCTCAGGGACCCTCTCTCACCGCCGCTGACCGCTGCAACCACATTCGAAATTCTCCGCCGCGCTCACCCATTGGCTGGCTGGACGAGGTCACGTGACGCTGCGGCGCAGCGCAAGGCGCAGGCAGAGCCCCGCCCCGCCGGGCGGCCTCTTGAGACGCAATCCCTCCAAGAATCCGCATCCGGGCATCCGTCGCCCCCTCCCGCGGGGGCGGAGCCAGTTGTCCGGCGCTTTTCGGCTCGGAGTTATTGCTGTTTAGGGGCGGAGCCCCTCCGACACCCTTCAGGGCGGGTATTTTAGGGAGTTCAAAAGATTTCTGTTTCTCTAGTCTTACAGCTGTCCGTCTTCGAGGTTATGCGCAAGGGCTCCCTCTTGTGAGACGAATCTTCTCGGTTGTTTGCCCGCCCAAGCAGTCAACCGGCCGCACGGAGGCGGTTAAAGGGATATTCAAACCAAAATAAGGAGCAGCTTTTGGATTAGTGGGATTTTTGTAAGGAAGGTTGCAGATATCTGAAATATTCAGATCCAGGTTCTTTCTCTTTGCCCGACTACCTCTGGCTCTTTTCCTCTCAGGCAGTGACACCAGCATCCATCCAGTTACCTGCCCAGAAGACTGGGGAAACGTCCTAATTTTTTATTCTCCCTTAGCTTCTCCACGTCCAGTTACCCAGTCCGGTCGCTTCTACTTTCTAAGTAGTATTCAGGTCCAGACTCCACTAATTTCCATCTTCTAATCCAGGCACCTACCTAATCCCTTTCTACGAAGTGCGTTAGTACCCGCTCTGACTGCGGAGTCCATCCTGTTATACTGTCACAGTGATTTCCCCAAAATACTGGCTCTGACCTTAAAGAAAATTTAAGCTTTCTTCATGTTAGTGTGACCTTACCACTAACATGTTAATGTTAGTGACTGGTTTGTAGCCCATCAGCTCAAACAAGTAAGTTTAATAATTCTGCTTCTCTAAAAAAATGGAAGTTTTTAGTAACTAATCACATTAAAAAATGTTAACTCCTTCATTCATGCTTTACGAACTGAGCTGTAACTGCTGAAAGCTGAGCTTCTAACCACTTCTAGTTTGAAGTCTCCTGACTCGCAGTTTGATTCGCCTAATAAAATGTTCACATCAAGTAATGCTTTCTGAATTTACTTTTGAGAATGCTTTGTGGGTCCACTGGAATTCTATGAGCAGGTTCCATATCAGTACCTCTATAACTGGGGTCACAGGGGTGCTGACAGCGCTGAGAGGCCTTTCTGGTTCCTTTTGAGCCAGAACTTGCTTTGGACCTAGAATGGCAATGGTGTTCTATGAATAACTGAGGAACATTATTATTTTCTAACTGTACTTTCTAACCACTCACTCTAAAAAGGATGACATAGAAGGAAAATGAATGATAGGACAATTCATAATTCCTTTTCTTTTCAGTCCATCTCATTAGTAAGCTGAAGGTAAAGTGTTGGTAGAATGTGTACATATAAAGAAATATAACAGTACAGTTAGTCTTGTGCAGCATTTCTACTGTTCTGGTAAGAATGAAATACATATGCATGTAAGAGCTATGAAATATGAATTATGTGATTTTGGTGATTCTGCACATGCAAGTTAAATGCTCTTATATTTGCATTTAAAACTAGCATTGACCAATATAAAGATGAATGGTAAAATTCATGCTAATGCTTGAAATTTTAAATTTTCCTTTACTTAGAATGACATTAAATGTCAAATGAAAATACACATTGACAAGTTGAGACAGATACTATGGAAGAAAGGCAAAATCTATAATTTTCTTTTTGCAAGTTGTGTATATATGTATATATAATGCTACAATGATCCTAGGGGTTCATATATCTTTTTTCATTAGTGTTTTTTCCTCAAAAAATTACCCAGAAGTGGAATTGCTGGATCATACAGGGAGATTGAGGAATCTCCATGCTGTTTTCCATAGTGGCTGCACCAAGTTGCATTCCCACCAGCAGTGTACTAAGGTTCCCTTTTCTCCACATCCTCACTAACACTTGTTATTTGTTGTCTTTTTGACGATAGCCATTCTGACAGGTATAAGGTGCTGTCACATTGCAGTTTTGATTTGCATTTTCCTGATGATTAGTGGTGTTGATCATCTTTTCATGTGTTTGTTGACCATCTGTATGTCTTCTTTGATAAAATGTCTATTCAGGTCTTCTGCCCATTTTTAAAATTGGGTTGTTTGTTTTTCTGATATTGAGTTGTCTGAGTTCTTTGTATGTTTTGGATATTTAGTCCTTATGAGATATATTGTTTGCAAATATCTTCTCCCATTTAGTAGGCTGCCTTTTCATTTTGTTTAGTTTCCTTTGCTATGCAAAAGCTTTTTAGTTTGATGTAGTCCCATTTGTTTATTTTTGCTTTTGTTTTCCTTGCCTGAAAGGACATATTAAAAAAATATTGCTAAGACTGATGTCAAAGAGTGCACTGCCTATGTTTTCTTCTAAGAGTTTTATGGTTTCAGTTCTAACATTTAAGTCTAAAGACCATTTAGACTGGTTTAAAAACCATTTTGAGTTTATTTTTGTATATGGTGTGAAAAAGTCCTCTTTGTCTCTTGTTACAGTTTTTGCTTAAAGTTTATTTTGTCTGATATAAGTATAGTTATCCCCACTTTCTTTTGGCTTTCATTTGCGTGGAATATCTTTTTCCATCGTTTTACTTTGTCATGTATTCAAATTTCACCCTCTTAAAATATGTTTAATTGGAATTATGATTGGCTAGATTTAACTAGAGCTTCCTGATTCTTTTCACTAATGCTGTTATACTTTTTTTTAGGTTTTTAACATGTCTATGTATTGCTAATTTTTTTTAAATTTTAATTGAAGTATAGTTGATTTATAATGTGTTAATTTCTTCTGTACAGCAAAGTAACTCAGTTATACACACACACACACACATATATATATATATATACATATATATATATATTCTTTTTCATATTCTTTCCCATTATGGTTTGTCACAGGATACTGAATATAGTTCCCTGTGCTATACAGTAGGACCTTGTTGTTTATCCATTCTGTATATAATAGTTTGCATCTGCTAATACCAAACTCCCAATCCATCCCTCCCCTACCCTCCGCCCTCTTGGCAACCACAAGTCTGTTCTCTATGTCTGTGAATCTGTTTTTTTTTTTCCTAGATATGTTGATTTGTATCATATTTTAGATTCCACATGTAAATGATATCATATGATATTTGTCTTTGTCTGACTTACTTCACTGAGTATGATAATCTCTAGGTCCATCCATGTTGCTGCAAAAGGCATTATTTCGTTCTTTTTTTTTAAACCATATTTTAATTGAAGTATAGTTGATTTACAATGTTGTGTTAGTTTCAGGTGTACAGCAAAGTGATTCAGTTATACATCTATATTATATATAATCTATTCTTTTGCAGTTTCTTTTCCATTATAGGTTATTACAAGATATTGAATATAGTTTCCTGAGCTATACAAGAGGTCCTTGTTTCCCATCATTTTTATTTTTTTAATTAATTTTTATTGGAGTATTGTTGATTTACAATGTTGTGTTAGTTTCTGCTGTACAGCAAAGTGAATCAGTTATACATATACATATACCCACTCTTTTTTAGATTTTTTTCCCATATAAGTCATTACAGGGTATTGAGTAGAGTTCCCTGTGCTATACAGTACATTTTTATTAGTTATCTAATTTTTATATAGTGGTGTGTATATGTCATTCCCAGTCTCCCAATTTATCTCTCTCTCCTTTCCCCCTTGGTAACCATAAGTTTGTTTTCTACATCTGTGACTCTATTTCTGTTTTGTAAATAAGTTCATTTGTACCATTTTTTTAGATTTCACATATAAGCGATATCATATGATATTTGTCTTTCTCTGTCTGACTTACTTCACTCAGTATGACAATCTCTAGGTCCATCCATGTTGCTGCAAATGGTATTATTTCATTATTTTTTGTGGCTGAGTAATGTTCCGTTGTATATATACACCACATTTTCTTTATCCATTCATCTCTTGATGGACATTTATGTTGTTTCCATGTCTTGGCTATTGTAAATAGTGCTGCTATGAACATAGGGGTGCATGTATCTTTTCGAATTAGAGTTTTGTCTAGGTATATGCCCAGGAGTGGGATTTCTGGATCATATGGCAATTCTATTTTTAGTTTTTTGAGGAACCTCCATACTGTTCTCCATAGTGAGTGTACCAATTTACATTCCCAGCAACAGTGTAAGAGCATTCCCTTTTCTCCACACCCTCTCCAATGCTGATATACTTTAAAAAATCCACAGTAGGAGCACCCTTAAAACAACTTGAGTCATGCAGTAATTAATCATCATACTAGAAAGTGGTTATTACCCTTATCTCTTTTCTAAAGTATATTATTCCTTCACATATTGGGAATTACTTATTGCTCTGGTGTTCCCCCCAAATTCATAGTTGAAATCCCAATGCCCAATGTGATGGTATTAGGAGGTGGGGGTCTTTGGGAGGTGCTTAGGTCAAGAAGATGGAGCCCTTATGAAATTAATGTGCCCTTTCTGCCATGTGAGGACACAGCGAGAAGTCTCTGTCTATGAACAAGGAAGCTCTCACTAAACACTGAATCTGCCATGATCCTGGACTTCCCAGCCTCCAGAACTATGAAAAATAAATTTCTGTTGTTTATAAGCCCCCAAGAATGTGATATTTTGTTATAGCAGTTTGATTGGACTAACACACTTATTAAGTGAAATAATTTATGGTACACTGATAGTATTCTATAAATAAAAAGGAAAAGGTGTATATAGGATTTAATCTAATTGGGAAAAAGATACAGAATCCTGTGGAAAATTAGGTAACAGTTATTTCATAACTAAGAAAGCTAATGAACTTATAAGATGATAAGGAACTGAATATTGCCAGGTGAGAATTAGAAAATGAATGTTATTAGTTGAGGAAATGGAAGCAATGTAATGACTCTAATTGATTTCATTCATTCCCAGAACAAATGTAATTTTAAACACAAAGGCAGAGAGTGCTCTTGCCTACCTGATATTCTTTCTTGTCTTCTCTCTTAATGGTAGAACCTCAACATAGTTGAAACAGCAATGTGACCAGCTATAAAGAGCATTTCAAAATTCCCTGTCACAGAAATACCTAGTGTGAATGGAAGTCCTTATATGGGAAACTATGTAAATTCTGTGACCTATTTATTTTCTTAAGCTTCTATCTTGAGAAGAGTCTAAATCCTAAACCAGGTAGAGCAAAAAAGGTTTCATCTCTCATGCCACATATCATCATGCTGTAATTACTTGTTCTAATGTCTGTCCTAAAATGTGTAAGCTCTCTGAGGACAGGGGCTGTGTACAGTGGACCTCAGAAGAGGCACAGAATAAATATTTGTTGCATGAATAAATGAATGAATGTGAATGAATGAATGAAGCAATGGCCATCTGAACTTTGTGTTGGGAAGGATTCTGAGTTATTATTTTACTCAGGGGAAATAATGCCATTGCCAATTTGTTATGACTGTCATAGACATGCCATAGGGGAGGTGACACACATATATTGGAGAAGTGTCATTTTCATTTCAGCTTTATGTTATAAACACAAATCACTAACTTTATATTCTTTTATTGGGAAGTTTGATTTTGTGTTATGTGTTGATGTAATAAACATTAAAGGAATAATCAGAACATTAAAGTGGGGATGAAACCAGTTTGTTTAGTTCAATCTCCTTCAAGTTATAGATTTTGCAAGTTAAGTGCTTTATGGAAAGTCTCACAGTTTCCTGAAGTGATTTCTTGTATTTTTGTCCCCACATGTTCCTGCCTCACCTTATTAACCACTTTATCTCCCCTAATTTAACCACCCATTACAGAGTGGTATGGCAACTATTCTAGCACAAGGAGAAGCGGAGAAAACAGAGTGTCAGAGATTATTTTGAAATTTCATGGAAAGTCCTGAAATACTGAAACTCTGAAATTTTTGTTGCTCTCCTCTTTCCAATACCCTCTCACTCCAATTTTTGTAAAGTGAAATTAATAGTAAGTGCACAACGATGGAGACTCTGATACAGTTTTTCTTTTCAGTTTTTTAAAACTTTCTGAATCACACACCCTTAATTCTATCCACTTTTGATGAGAAGCATGTTTATTCAACATTCATTGTTGTTATACAAAATATTATAAAGTATCTACATTGTGGTTTATCCTTAGAAATCTTAATTCCATTTAATGTTATTTTATAATTTCTTTTGGAAGACCTTTCTTCCAGTAAACAGGATCTTTCTTTGCCCTATAGAAAGGAAGTGTGGGCTGAGAGAAGCTCAGGTTTTTTTTTTTTTCTTTTTTTTAAATGGAAGTATAGTTGATTGACAATGTTGTGTTAGTTTCAGGTGTACAGCAAAGTGATACAGTTATACATATATCTATTCCTTTTCAGATTCTTTTCCCATTTAGGTTATTGCAGAATATTGAGTAGAGTTCCCTGTGCTCTATAGTAGGTCCTTGTTGTTTATATATTTTATATATAGTAGTGTGTATGTTAATGCCAATCTCCTAACTTAACCTCCCCCCCGCCACAAGAAAAGGTCAGTTTTACCTAAGATGGCACCATGTGTCAGTGAGGGAGGGGCTGACAATGAGAAAGAGGCAAACGTCAAAGGAGGTATGGCACCCAGAATATGGTTTCCAGAATAGGCAAGAGATGCCCACACACTTGCAAAACCCCACACTATTTCTTAGATTACCTATGGCACTGCTATTATATGAGCATGGCTAGCTACACGTGAAATGTCTCAGCTTCATGTGCAATGTGAAACAATAGGAGAAAATGCTAACACTATTTTCCAGCATTTTTGTGTTTTAGATATTATTTTGTTCAAATAGAAATGCAGTGTTTATTAATAGCCTCAGACTTTGGTCATGATTTAGTATAGAGTTATAATAAAAATAAAATATGGTTGACTTGAGACACTTGTAGATTATCCTATTAAATTGCCTCAGTGGCAGGACATTCAATAGTGGATTATTCCTTTTAACAGTGGTTAGTGAATTCTGTCAGATTGGGACAATGCACTGAGGGAAGGTAAGTTTTGCCTTATCTAAGAGACAGACTGGGACAGTCACATATTGAAACTCTTTCACTGGGGAACTTGGTAAAAACACAGAGGCATGGGCCTTATTCTACCTTCGTGACTCTGGGCCTTTCTCCTCTTTATGAGTTCTCCAGATATATATTCATCAGATTTTTACGTGCGCATAAATCACTTGGGGATCTTGTTAAAATGCAGCTTCTGATTCAGTAGACTTGAGGCTGGGCCTGAGAGTCTGTATTTCTAACAAGTTCCCAGGTGTTGCTGATGCTTCCGGTCTATGGAGAACATTTTGAGGAGCAAAACTAAGACAGTGATTCTCAAACACCACATTGGAATCACCTGGGGATAGTAAAAATTACCATCTAGTGCCCACCCCCAGATATCTTGATTTGGTGACTAGAGAGATGGAGAGATGCTAAGGCACTAAGGGTTCTTAAAAGCTTCCTTGGGATTCAGCCAAATCTGAGAACCACTGTGGTAAGCGACAAACTCTAGGGCACCTGGTGTCTTTGGCTACCCACCCTCTTGACACTTAGGTTCTAAACCCCTTTTTGGAGAGTGATCTATGTTCCCGTCTCCACCTGGAAACAGATCTATTCCATTTGAAAACAAGTTGGAGACATGGTTCCGCTACTACAAAAAACCTTATTATGATCCCACTCCTGGGCATATACCCAGACAAAACTATAATTCGAAAAGATACATGCACCCCTATGTTCATAGCAGCACTATTCACAATAGGCAGGACATGGAAACAACCTAAATGTTCATTGATAGATGAATGGATAAAGAAGATGTGGTACATATATGCAATGGAATACTACTCAGCCATAAAAGGACAAAATAATGCCATTTGCAGCAACATGGATGGACCTAGAGATTACCATACTAAGTGAAGTAAGTCAGAAAGAGAAAGACAAATACCATATGATATCACTTATATGTGGAATCTAAAATACAACACAAATGAACATATCTATGAAACAGAAACAGACTCACAGACGCAGACTTGTTGCCAAGGGGAAGGGGGTGGTGGAGGAGGGAAGTACTGGGAGTTTGGGATTAGCAGATGCAAACTATTATATACAGAATGGATTAACAACAAGGTCCTACTGTATAGCACAGGGAACTATATTCAGTATCCTGTGATAAACCATAATGGAAAAGAATGTGAAGAAGAATATATATATGTATAACTGTCACTTTGCTGTCAATTAACAACATTGTAAATCAACTATACTTTAATAAAATTAAAAAAAAAACCGTATCATGTATCTCCTAGGAAAAAAAGACATTCTCTTACACAGCCTCAGCACAATGATTAAAATCAGAAAATTTTACAGTGATACAATGCTATTACTTCATCTACAATTTATATTCAAATTTTGGTTAGTACAATAATGTTTTTTATAGCTATATTTTTTCTCAGGTTCATAATCAATCTAGAATTACTCTGTTAGTTTGTTCCTCAGGATTCAGTTTGATTCTAATCCTTTGCTACTATAATGCCAGGGCAGGATGGCTGAGTTCACTTCCCAAAGTGGCAAAAGACAAAGTTAACTTTTTTTTTTCCTTTTAAAATATAGCTTTATCTGTGTTATTCTGTCCACTTGCTATCAAGGCCTTCACACATTACAGAGGGCACAAATAAATTTTCTTTAACTTCTATTGCAGCCCACATTTCCTCCTGTAATGACTGTTTTGGGTTGCAGACATGACTCTTCAGCCAGTGCTGAAATAGACGGGTCTCACTTATTTGCTTCTCTAATAGCCCATCTAAAAAACAGATGCCAAAAGCATGACCATAAAAGGAAATATTGATAAAGTGTACCTCATTGAAATAAAAAACTTTTGCCCTGTGAAAGATCCTGTTAAAAGGATAAAAAGACAAGCTACTGCCTGGGAGAAAAATGTTTGCAAACCACTCATGATAGGGTGAATAATGGCTGCTTAAAACTATCAAGTCCTGACCCCTGAAACTTGTAAATGTTATTTTATTTGGAAAAGGGGTCTTTGTAGATGTAATTAAGCTAAGGATTTTGAGATAAGATTATTTGAGGTTATCCAAGTGGGCCCTAAATGCTATCACAAGTGTCCTTGTAAGGAAGAGGCAGAGGGAAATTGGACAAGTACACAGAGAAGAGAAGTCAGTGCGATGGAGGCAGAGACTGGAGTGATGCAGCCACCAGGCAAACAGACAGAGGAGAAGGTGATGTGAAGACAGAGAAGAGAGAGGGCAGTGGCCACAAGCCCAGGAATGCTGACAGCCACTGCAAGAGGCAAAGGACGGCTTTTCTTCCAGAGGAAGTGCAACCCTGCTGATACCTTTATTTTGAACTTCTAGTCTCTAGGATGGTGAGAGAATAAATTTACATTGTTTGAAGACACACAGTTTGTGGTAATTTGTTCCAGCAGCGCTGGGAAAGTAATACAACACCTATCCAAAAAGGACTAGTATTTTAAACAAATAAAGAACATCACAAACTCAACAGTAAAATACAATCCAATTAGAAAATGATCAAAAAGCAGGCACAGACATTTCACTGATGAGGATAAACAGATGGCAGAGAAGCACAGGAAAAAACGTTTAACAGGACTAGCCATCAAGGAAATGCAAATTAAAACCACAATGAGATTTCACTACACACCTATCAGAATGACTAACACAATAAATACTAACACCAAATTCTGATGAGCATGTGGAAAAACTGGGTCACTCGTACATTGCTGGTGGGAATGTAAAATGATACAGCTACTCTGGAAAACAGGCAGTTTCTTAAAAAACTGTATACCAGATTACCATATAATCCAGCTACTGCCCTATTGGGCATTCCCCCACCACCACCCCGTCCTGCTCCACAGAGAAATAAAAACTTATTTTGATGCAAAAACTTGTACATGAATGTTCCTAGAAGCTTTATTTCTAACAGCCCCAAACAGGAACCATCCCAGATGTCTTTCATGAGGTGAATGGTTAAACAAATTATGGTGCATCCAAACCAAAGGTAACAAATGGAAAGAAACGAAATATTGATACATGCAACAATTTGGAGGAATCTCCAAGAAATTTTGTTGAGCAAAAAAAGTCAATCCCAAAAGGTTACACTGTGTGTAATTTCATTTATGTAACATTTTCTAAATAACAAACTATTAGAAATAGAGGGCAGATTAATAATTGCCACTGAATAGAAATAAGGATAGGAAGGGGTGGGGAAAGGTGGGTATGGTTATAAAAGCACAGCATGAAGGGCCCTCATGATTTGCCTTTGTTCTAACATTTAAAAAATAAATAATAACTTTATTGAGTTATAATTTACATACCACACAATTCACCCACTTGAAGTGTATACAAATCAATGGTTTTCAGTATAGTCACAAATATTTGCAACCATCCTCACACTCAGTTTTAGAGCATTTTCATCACTCTAAAAAGAACCCCCATAACTACTAGAAGTCATTCCCTACTTCTCTCCAACTCCCCCACCACAGCCCTAGGCAAACACTAATCGATTTTCTGTCTCTATAGATTTGCCAATTTTGTATATTTCATATAAACGAAATCATGAAATATGTGATTTTTTGTGACTAGCTTCTTCCACATAGTACAGTAATTTCAAGGTTCATCTATGATGTAGCATATGTATGCATAACTTATTTCTTTTTATTGCCAAGTAATAATGTCATTGTATGGATATGCCACATTTTATTTATCCATTCATATGTTGGTAGACGTATAGGTTCTTTCTGAGTTTTGGCCATTATGAATAATTTTGCTATAAACATTTTTTTGTGTGTGAGCATATGTTTTCATTTCTCTTGGATATATCCCTAAGAGTAGAATTGCTAAGTCATATGGTAACTCCATGTATAACCATTTGAGAACTGTCAGAATGCTTTTCAAAGCAGCTGCATGATTTTACATTCCTATTAGCAGAATGTGAGGGTTCAAATGTCTCTACATTTTCACCAACACTTACTATCCTTCTTTTTGATTCTAGCCATCCTATGGGTGTAAAGTGGTGTCTCACTATAGTTTTGATATGCATTTCTCTGATGTGCTAATGATACTGAGCAATTTTTCATGTTTTTGGGCCATTTGTATCTCTTCCTTGGAAAAATGTCTATTGAGATAATTTGCCCATTTTAAAAAATTGGTTTTTTTCTATTATTTAGTTATAAGAGTTCTTTAAGGTCTTTATATATTTTAGACAAAAAATTCTTATCATTGTTGGTGGGAATGTAAATTGATACAGCCACTACGGAGAACAGTATGGAGGTTCCTTAAAAAACTAAAAATAGAACTACTATACGACCCAGCAATCCCACTACTGGACAAATATCCTGAGAAAACCATAATTCAAAAAGAGTCATGTACCACAATGTTCATTGCAGCACTATTTACGATAGCCAGGACATGGAAGCAACCTAAGTGTCCATCGACAGATGAATGGATAAAGAAGATGTGGCACATATATACAATGGAATATTATTCAGCCATAAAAAGAAACGAAACTGAGTTATTTGTAGTGAGGTGGACGGACCTAGAGTCTGTCATACAGAATGAAGTTAAGTCAGAAAGAGAAAAACAAATACCGTATGCTAACACATATATGTGGAATCTAAAAAAAAAAAAGTTTGAAGAACATAGAGACAGAACAGGAATAAAGACACAGACGTAGAGAATCGACTTGAGGACAAAGAGAGGGGGAAGGGTAAGCTGGGACAAAGTGAGAGAGTGGCATGGACATATATACACTATCAAATGTAAAATAGCTAGTGGGAAGCAGCCGCATAGCACAGGGAGATCAACTCGGTGCTTTGTGACCACCTAGACGGGTGGGGTAGGCAGGGTGGGTGGGAGATGCAAAAGGGAGGGGATATGGGGATACATGTATACGTATAGCTGACTCACTATGTTATACAGCAGAAACTAACACACCATTGCAAAGCAATTTTACTCCAATAAAGATGTTAAAAAAAAAACCATAAAAAATAAAATAAAATAACTCTTATCAGATATATGAGTTGTAAAAATTTTCTCCCATTCAGTAAGTTGTCTTTTCACTTTCTTAACACTGTACACTGAAGCACAGTAAGACTTTTATAAAGTCTTATTTATTTATTGCTATTGCTTGCACTTTTG
Organism: Monodon monoceros; assembly: GCF_005190385.1. Taxonomy (NCBI): domain Eukaryota; kingdom Metazoa; phylum Chordata; class Mammalia; order Artiodactyla; family Monodontidae; genus Monodon; species Monodon monoceros. The sequence goes on from NW_021703767.1 coordinate 136,690,872, forward strand.
GTGTCATATCTAAGAAACCATTGCCTAGTCCCAGGTCACAAAGATTTACACCTTTGTTTTCTTCTGAGAGTTCTATAGTTTTAGCTTTTATGATTTATCTTGAATGTGGTGGTGGATATGTAAACCTACACAGGTAATAATATAGAACTTCATACATACACACACTCAACAGATGAGTAGTACAAGAAAAATGAGGAAATCTTATTAAGATTGATGGATTGTATCAATGTCAATATCCTGGATGTGATATTATACTACAGTTTTGCAAAATGTTATCATTGGGATAAACTGGCCAAAGTGTACAAGGTATCTCCGTATAATTTCTTACGACTACATGTGAATCTAAAATTATCTCAATAAAATTTCAATTAAAAATAATCATAGGGCTTCCCGCCTGCCGATGCAGGGGATACAGGTTCGTGCCCCGGTCCAGGAAGATCCCACATGCTGCGGAGCGGCTGGGCCCGTGTGCCATGGCCACTGAGCCTGTGCGTCCGGAGCCTGTGCTCCGCAACGGGAGGGGCCACAACAGTGAGAGGCCCGCGTACCGCAAAAACAAAAAACAAACAAACAAAAAATCATAGAAGTTGCTACTTTTTCATTTCTTGCCTAGTTAATGGTAGTCAACTTTTAATTTTCTTTTCTTTTTGCATCTAAAAGAAGGGCAACATAATAGCAATTATTGCCAGGTGAATTAACAGCATTTATGTGGGTATAGTTAATTCTTGTCTTTAAAAATAAGCAGTAGGCATGTAACAGTTTTAGTGTAATTTTACATACATTCCTTATTTCAATATGTAGTGTTGATTTTGATTTCCACCAAATGCTTAATCATAAGGGCATAGGTAAGTGAAGAGTAGGAATAATTTTAGGGGGGCAATACTTTTAAAAATGTGTCTATCTACACGTTGGAATATAGTCTACTTAACACATAATAAGTAAATAAAAAGCACAGGTTATCTAACCACTTCTTGAAATTTTAAAATCAGATCTTGTCTAAACAATTTTATTTTTGCTAAGCTTTAATCTTTTTTCTTTTAAAAGGACAACTGTTGTTAATAGGCAATTAGCTGCTTTCTTGAATATAATGAGAAAACCTTCACAAACCATATTAATGCAAATTACTATAATAAGTACAAGGCAAAAGGGCATAGTAATCCTTTGTGGCTTTATTCTTCTTTGGAAGAGGTCAGGAGAATATTGGCTCGAATTCTGTCATCCTATCTACTTACTTTACTGTGTTCTTAAAAACACTATTCATAAAACTTCTTAGGTGACAAGTTAAGTTGAGCATTCAGTGGAATGTTAATAGCAAATTATTTGCAAGTGTCTAGCTTAAGGTTTTTTAAAATGAATTAGAATTTACCATGGAATATAAGGCTTCTTTGTTTTTCAAGAGTTTTCTCTTAGTTTTCTTTAATACTAGTCTCTGACATTAAAAAACATTGTTTTTTGCATTTTGACAATTTCTAAATACAGATTGAGTTAAAAGATTGTTCCAAAATCTGCTGCTTCATCAAAAGGCATTAAAACATTTCTTATGGCAGGAAAAGAGCCTATTAGTCTTTTAGTTGCTTGTGTCTGATATTAACAGGTAAGAAGAAACCAGGTAGGAAATGACTAACATACTGGAAATATTTGCACATACCAAAATACCACGACTTCATTTTCTTTGTATCTGAGCGGTCCTGGGAGGACCCTTGTGCTTCTCAGCAGGTGTGTGGTGTGCTCCATAGATTGGCATCAGTGATCTGGCCATCATACTCTGCCATCTTCTTGAGGATGTAGGGGATTATGCTGTCTATGGAAACACTGACAATGAGATCAGTAAAAAAAGTTCTTCGGTTATGTTAGAGCTCATCAGCCTGAGGGCCAGCAGGCGGTTGAGAATCTGGACCAATCAGTAGGTGTCTTCTGGGTAGGTTTTCTGAAAATAATCCTGCAACTCCATCTGTGCCTTTCTTGGAATTTTAAAATCTGGCTTGTGCTGGCCAAACCTGGATGATGGGGGGTAAAGAAAACTACAGCTTTAAGGTATGCAGACTCATAGATGTCTTCTATACCCAGCTTTGCCATACTTTTACACACCTCCTGAAGCTTCCAAATGTGCTCCACGACTTGCTTTATCTGCTTGCCAGAAAGTTTATCTTCCTGGATATCTTCTGCAGCCGATTGACTATGGCCACAAGGTAATGGAAAAACTCATGATCTGGGCCAGTCCAGGGGTGAAGAGCTCATTTCAGCAGGCTTGCAACAGGCTGGTTTTGCAGTCCTTCCCAAGTGCCTGAAGGGCTGGGGTTGACCTGGCCCAGTGCATGGAGAGGAAAAGCAGGCAGAACGTAGACTTGCAGAGGTAGTACACATTGAGATACTCTAGAATTGGGCTCGTCATGTGAGGTGAGTGTTTAAAAGGAGGAGGGCTTGGACCTGAATGATGAGTGTGGACTGGTCTCTACTGATGACATAGATGTTCCCTCCTCCACTGGTGTCTATCCCACCTGCCAGGCTTGGAGGCAAGGAGCTGTGTCGTATTAAGTGCTTTAGCTAAGGTATTACATGCCCGAGTAATCTCACTTGCAGATTGGTCCTCCTACTGTATTTCTGAAGCATCACCACTGTTAAGGGATTCACTCAGGTTGACAAAGGAGGTTACTCCATTTGCCAGTGTGCCCAGAGCTGCTTGTTTCAGCCTCGGAATCCGTGGTCAGGAGAAGGGTACCATCCTCATATATGAAAGGCTGCATCCAGTTCACAAGCATCCCGAATCAAGACCTATTTGTCTTGATCTACTTTGTCTGCCACAAATGTGGGAGTGGCTATCAGAGGATTTCTGGATCCTTCTGGATAAAGATTTTTCTCAGTTGAAGCAACACAATTGCTTGGTTTTTCCCTTTGCACATCAAAGGGCTTCTGTTCACTAATCCCAAACTCCTAATTTATCCCTCCCCCCATCCTTCCCCTTTTGGCAAGTTTGTTTTCTATGTCTGTGGGTCTGGGAACTTTGATCTTGTACATCTGTGGAGGAGTGTTCACGGAGGATGCTTGTGGTTCATTACCTGTACGTGGGCAGACTGCTGAAGTGTGATTTCTTGCACGTGGCTTTCTTCTTCGTCAAATTTCACGTGTAGAACACAGTACTCAGTAATGTTGTCTACACAGTAGATTTGTGACAGAGTTTTTGGGGCACTTGGGCTGTTGGTAGGTACCTTCATTAAGTGGCTCTTAGTGTTTGAGGGCCGTTGCTCTGGGGAGACATGCCACAATGTTATTCAAGAACCTTATTTCAGGGGCTTCCCTGGTGGTGCAGTGGTTGAGAGTCCGCCTGCCGATGCAGGGGATGCGGGTTCGTGCCCTGGTCTGGGAGGATCCCACAGGCCGCGGAACAGCTGGGCCCGTGAGCCATGGCTGCTGAGCCTGCGCATCCGGAGCCTGTGCTCCGCAACGGGAGAGTCCCGCGTATGGCAAAAAAAAAAAAAAAAAAAGAACCTTTTTTCAGAATTATATAAACCATCATTATAACCTGTATTACACGCTAATGAAATACAAATACTCAAATAAAACATAATCTATGTTGATATGCATTTTGTGGTCTGTTTGTGTAATTAAAGTGATTGTGTATTAATCCTTCACATGCTATTCTGAAGTCAGTGCACAGTCCCCATCCCTCTGAATTTTGGGACAGCAGGCTTTCCTTTTCATGAGTCAGCTGGTCAAGAAAGGTCAGAAGAGCTGAAGTAAGGAGACAGCGAGGGATTATTCTATGACACTAATGACTCGACTGTATCATTTTTTTTAAATTTATTTTTTAGTTATTAATTTTTGGCTGCATTGGGTCTTTGTTGCTGTGCGCGTGCCTTCTCTAGTTGTGGCAAGCAGGGGCTACTCTTCGTTGCGGTGCAGGGGTTTCTCATTGCGGTGGCTTCTCTTGTTGAGGAGCACGAGCTCTAGGTGAGCAGGCTTCAGTAGTTGTGGCTCGCGGGCTCAGTAGTTGTGGCTTGTGGGCTCTAGAGCGCAGGCTCAGTAGTTGTGGCGCACGGGCTTCGCTGCTCCGCGGCATGTGGGATCTTCCCGGACCAGGGCTTGAACCAGTGTCCCCTGCATTAGCAGGCAGATTCTTAACCACTGCGCCACCAGGGAAGCCATCGAATGTATCAGTTTACCATTCTTTGGGGATCCGAAAGAGGAGGGGGTAGAGGGGAAGGTCTCAGGAAGAACAATTTTTTGCAGTTAAAACTATTACCACTTCCTCCTACATGATATTCCAAATCCTGACTACTCTGAGGATGTCACCCTACTTTTTGAAACTAACAGGGAAGGGAGAACCAGAAATGTGGAAAAGGATTAGAACATGACTTTAAGTGTCTTATAGGAAAGCATTTCTATTTTATTTCTTGAGAAAATGTAAACATTATCTTAAATAAAATAATTTAAACCTTTCAAACAGTTGGAAATAGATGTTAAATGTATTTGTTAAATTGCTTATGATTCATTAATTCTCAAATATTAAATGTTAACCCATAAAAAGTTTTAAAACTTTTAAAAGTTTTAAATCTAATGTTTTAAGAGAGGGGTTGGTTTTATGATCTGGAAACTTAATTTAATTTTTTATGAATGAAAAGTTCATTGAAGGTTTTCCTCTGGAACAGTTTCATAAAGAAGAGGACAGGACAAATATCTACAAGTATTAATAGTCTTATATTGAAAAAGTTATTAGTATTTTAATAAAATCGATACATTGTTTTGTGCTAATAATAACTAGAATACTTTAAAACTAGTTAAAGTTATTAGTAATTTAATAAAATCAATACATTGTATTGTACTAATAATAACTGGAAACTTTAAAACTAGTTTCTATTTTTTGTGTCATCTTTTCAAAGGATTTTTTGTTCTGTTTGGTTTGTATTAAATTTTTAACCTTTCTTGCTTTGAAACAATTTCAGATTTACAGAAAATTCGCAAAAGTAGTGCAAAGATCTATAGAGCTCTGTATATCCTTCAGCCAGATTTTCAAAATGTTGATATTGTTCGTATTTGCATTCTTTTACTCTCTGTCTCTCTACATGCACACACACACACACATACACACACACAAATACATACACATACATTGACGGTGGGTTTTAGTTTTTCCTGAACTACTTGAAAATAAGTTGCATACGTGATGCCCTGTAACCCTTAATATTTAGAGTGTATTTACAATGCAAAAATCAAAACTATGAAATTGACATTCATCTAACATGACCATATAATCCACACATCCCACTCAAAGTTTGCCTATTTTCTCCAAAATTTCCTTTATGAGTTCAAGATCCAACCCTGGATCATGCATTGCATTTAGTTGTCACTCCAACTTGGAACAGTTTCTAAACCTTTGTCTTTCATGACTATAACATTTAAAAAAATTTTTTAATTTTCTATTTTGTTATTATAAAAAGTACTTTTCAGGCTTCCCTGGTGGCACAGTGGTTAAGAATCTGCCTGCCAATGCAGGGGACACGGGTTCCAGCCCTGGTCTGGGAAGATCCCACATGCCACGGAGCAGCTAAGCCTGTGCACCACAACTACTGGGCCTGTGCTCTAGAGCCCGTGAGCCACAACTACTGAGCCTGCATGCTGCAACTAATGAAGTCCACACGTCTAGAGCCCGTGCTCCACAACAAGAGAAGCCACCACAATGAGAAGCCTGAGCACCGCAACAAAGAGTAGTCCCTGCTTGCTGCAACTAGAGAAAGCCCGTGCTCAGCAACAAAGACCCAATGGCGGCCTGTGCCTCTGCGCCGACCCACCTCCCGCCTCTCCAGGAGACTCTCCTAGACCAGAAGTACTGTCTCTGGCCTGACGGGTTTTAATGCCACAACTAACCGCGTCTTCTGAGTGTGGATCCCTAAAGTGCCCTCCAAGGAAGGAGCCCCAGGAAGTCAGTCCTTGGGACCGTCTGGGAACAGACTGGAAACAACCGTCCAGCCTCTCCCGTCTCCATTCTCCTTGTGCTCAGCTTGAATTAGAAGCGTCGGTACCAGCCCCCAGTTTCAGATGCTGTTCTCCAATTGGTCAACCATGTGATCCGGTGCAGTTTTCCTTTAAAAATGAGTCATGTCCTAATGACATTGAGAGCAGAAACACACAACAGATAAGACGGTTCAGTAAGAGACACTAAAATCAAATTAAGAAAATACCGCTGAAAAGAAGAAAGATGGCGGAAGAGTAAGACGCGGAGATCGCCTTCCTCCCCACGGATACACCAGAAATACATCTACACGTGGAACAACTCCTACAGAACACCTACTGAAGGCTGGCAGAAGACCTCAGACCTCCCAAAAGGCAAGAAACTCCCCACGTACCTGGGTAGGGCAAAAGAAAAAAAAGAAAAAACAGAGACAAAAGAATAAGGACGGAACCTGCACCAGTGGGAGGGAGCTGTGAAGGAGGAAAAGTATCCACACACTAAGAAGCCCCTCCGCGGGCGGAGACTGCGGGAGGCGGAGGGGGGAGCTTCGGGACCGCGGAGCAGTGCACAGCGACGGGTGCGGAGGGCAAAGCGGGGAGATTCCCGCACAGAGGATCGGTGCCGACTGGCACTCACCAGCCCGAGAGGCTTGTCTGCTCACCCGCCGGGGCGGGCGGGGCTGCGAGCTGAGGTTCGGGTTTCGGTTTTGGACGGAGCCCAGGGAGAGGACTGGAGTTGGCGGCTTGAACATAGCCTGAAGGGGTTAGTGCACCACGACTAGCCGGGAGGGAGTTCGGGGAAAAGCCTGCACCTGCCGAAGAGGCAAGAGACTTTTTCTTCCCTCTTTGTTTCCTGGTGCGCGAGGAGAGGGGTTTAAGAGCGCTGCTTAAAGGAACTCCAGAGACGGGCGCGAGCCGCGGCTAAAAGCGCGAACCCCAGAGACGGGCGCGAGCCGCGGCTAAAAGAGCGAACCCCAGAGACGGGCGCGAGCCGCGGCTAAAAGCGCGAACCCCAGAGACGGGCGCGAGCCGCGGCTAAAAGCGCGGACCCCAGAGACGGGCGGGAGACGCTAAGGCTGCTGCTGCCGCCACCAAGGGGCCTGTGTGCGAGCACAGGTCACTCTCCACACCCCTCTTCCGCGGAGCCTGTGCAGCCCGCCACTGCCAGGTTCCCAGGAACCAGGGACAACTTCCCCGGGAGAACGCACGGCGGGCCTCAGGCTGGTGCAACGTCACGCCGGCCTCTGCCGCAACGTCACGCCGCCTCTGACGCCGCAGGCCCGCCCCGCACGCAGTGCCCCTCCTTCCGCCCCCCACCCCCGGCCTGAGTGAGCCAGAGCCCCCGAATCAGCGGCTCCTTTAACCCTGTCCTGTCTGAGCAAAAAACAGACGCCCTCCAGCGACCTACACGCAGAGGCAGGGCCAAATCCAAAGCTGAGCTCCTGTGAGCTGTGAGAACAAAGAAGAGAAAGGGAAATCTCTCCCAGCAGCCTCAGAAGCAGCGGATTAAAGCTCCACAATCAACTTGATATACCCTGCATCTGTGGAATACCTGAATAGACAGCGAATCATCCCAAATTGAAGAGGTGGAATTTAGGAGCGAGATCTATGATTTTTTTCCCTTTTCCTCTTTTTGTGAATGTGTACGTGTATGCTTCTGTGTGAGATCTTGTCTGTATACTCTTGCTTCCACCATTTGTCCTAGGGCTCTATCCGTCCATGGTTTTTAAAAAAAATTTTTTTCCTCAATAATTAATTTTAATTGTAATAACTTTATTATACTTTACCTTCGTTCTTTCTTTCTTTCTTTCCTTCCTTCCTTCCCTCCTTTAGACAACGAATCACCCCAAATTGAGGAGGTGGTCTCTGAGAGCAAGATTTATGATTTTTCCCCCTTTACCTCTTTTTGTGAAGGTGTATATGTATGCTTCTGTGTAATATTTTCTCTGTATAGCTTTACTTCCAACATTTGCCCTAAGGTTCTATCCGGCCCTTTTTTTTTTTTTTTCCTAAATATTTTTTAATTCAATAACTATATTATACTTTATTTTATTTTTACTGTATCTTCTTTCTTTCTGTCTTTTTTCCTTCTTTCCCTCCTTCCTTCCTTCCTTCCTTCCTTCCTTCCTTCCTTCCTCCCTCCCTCCCTCCCTCCCTCCTTTCTTTCCTTCTTTGCTTCTTTCTTCCTTCCCTCCTTTCCTCCTTTCCTTCTTTCTTTCCTCATACTTCTACTAATTCTCTCTACTTTTTCTCCCTTTTATTCTGAGCCGTGTGGATGAAAGGCTCTTGGTGCTACAGCCAGGAGTCAGGGCTCTGCCTCTGAGGTAGGAGAGCCAACTTCAGGACACTGGTCAACAAGAGACCTCCCAGCTTCACATAATATTAAACGGCGGAAATCTCCCAGTGACCTCCATCTTAACACCAGCACCCAGCTTCACTCAACGACCAGCAAGCCACAGTGCTAGACAACCTATGCCAAACAACTAGCAAAACAGGAACACAACCCCACCCATTAGCAGAGAGGCTGCCTAAAATAATAATAAGTCCACGGACACCCCAAAACACCACCAGACGTGGACCTGCCCACTAGAGAGACAAGATCCAGCCTCATCCACCAGAACGCAGGCACTAGTCCCCTCCACCAGAAAGCCTACACAACCCACTGAACCAACCTTAGCCACTGGAGACAGACATCAAAAACAACAGGAACTACGAACCTGCAGCCTGCAAAAAGGAGACCCCAAACACAGTAAGACAAGCAAAATGAGAAGACAGAAAAACACACAGCAGATGAAGGAGCAAGATAAAAATGCACCAGACCTAAAAAATGAAGAGAAAATAGACAGTCTACCTAAAAAGAATTCAGAATAATGATAGTAAAGATGATCCAAAATCTTGGAAATAGAATGGACAAAATGCAAGAAACATTTAACAAGGACCTAGAAGAAATAAAGATGAAACAAGCAACGATGAACAACACAATAAATGAAATTAAAAATACTCTAGATGAGATCAACAGTAGAATAACTGAGGCAGAAGAACGGATAAGTGACCTGGAATATAAAATAGTGGAAATAACTACTGCAGAGCAGAATAAAGAAAAAAGAATGAAAAGAACTGAGGACAGTCTCAGAGACCTCTGGGACAACATTAAACGCA